>NC_136600.1:5239734-5794734 GCF_910589615.1 Taurulus bubalis
GCTTTTGTGAACCTAAGACCTTTGGTAAACTAATTTCAAGCACCAAAACAGTTCGACCTCCTGAGTAAAGCTATGTTTTCACTAGAGATATGAAGATTTTCCAAAATCGAGATTACATTTTTCAGCTTTAGAGTAATATTTCTCTTTACACTTCTGCCTTATGACAATGGTGCCTCATTATATAGAGAGCTGAGATTGTTCTGCAATTTTAGATACACATGGGTATCGATCATTAACACATGGGTATCTATCATATGCAAGTGACTTTAAAAAGTGAATTTAAGAAATTATGTAAAATCAAGAAAATGACCCCCGACTCCAGAGGGTTAAAGAACAGGGGCAGGAATAACCACCACTGCTCTTCAGTTAGGGGGAATTCCATGCCGGGTACTCGATACCCACCAGACCCACAGGAGTCAGTCCTGGTTTCAATGAGTTCTCATCTGAGCTTTCCAGTTCCTTTGCTCCACGTCTGTTCTGTGTGGAGAGAATGGAGGGCGGACCTGCACCCCCCCACACACACACAGGAGTGTGGTTTGTGTCCTCAGGCTGAGTCAATTAACCTTCCTGTTTTTTCTCTCTCTCTCTCTCTCTCTCTCTCTCTCTCTCTCTCTCTCTCTCTCTCTCTCTCTCGACGGCACTAGGACCCAGGGCTCTGCAGTCGCTCTGAAATTAGTTGTGAACTCCAAGTGTGTAGTGGTTCACCTTATTGAATCGTAACTCGGTTTTAATCAGGCAGCAAACTCCGGTTCTGAAGAGGGAATCTGATGCAGAAGTGTCTTAAAACCTGCATTCTCTCTCCTGGCCACCAGGAGGGCGACTCCTCTGGTTGTATAGAAGTCAATGCTTCATGTGTTAAATTTGCATTCTCTATACTGACCACCAATTCAATTCAATTCAGTTTATTTTATATAGCCCAACATCACAAATACAAGTTTGCCTTGGAGGGCTTTACAATCTGTACACATGACACCCCTATCCCGGGACCTCACATCGGATCAGGAAAAACTCCCCCAATAAAGATAGTAAAAACCCTTTCACAGGGAAAAAAGGGGAAGAAACCTGAGGGAGAGCAACAGAGGAGGATCCCTCTCCCCGGATGGACAGAAGCAACAGATGTCATGTGGCCAGAATGAACAACGTAACAGTGTTACAGGACATTCAATGAATATGACAGAAATGATTCATATAATGAGTAGTATGCATGGTCCATGATCCAGATAGCCACGATCCATTAAGCAGAAGGAGGTAGAGAGGAGGGGCATCAGCAGGGCCATGGCAGCTGGCAGGCCTGGTTCCAATAAAATGTGGCCAGAATGAATAATGTAACGGAGTTACAGCACATTCAATGAATGTGACAGAAATTATTCATATGAGTAGTATGCATGGTCCATGATCCAGATAGCCACGATCCATTTACACTCTGGGTCTGGGTTCATTTTCTTGATTTTACATCATTTTTAAATGTCTCTTTTTAAAGTCACTTGCATATGATACATACATACAAAAATTACAGAAGAATCTCAGCTATCTTATATAATGAGGCACCATTGTCCCAAGGCACAAGTGTAAAGAGAAAATATGACTAAAGCTGAAAAATGGAATCTTGATTTTGGAAATTGTTCATATTTGTTGTGAAAACATAACTTTACTCATGTGGTATAGTGGTTTTGGTGATGGAAATTGGTTTACCAAAGGTCTTAGGTTCACAAAAGCAGTGGAATATATGAATAAAATGGTAGACACATGTAGATAAATGTCAAAAACCAAATTTATTATTATATGGTGGGGGGGATGATGAGGTGTGGCTGGCTTTGAGGCCTGCTATGGTGATGTGTTGGCAGGCAGACGGACAGGGAGACTGCTGCAGCGATGCTGCATGTTGTCCTCTGGACCCTCGCAGCTCTGAATCTACTCTGTAAAATACATTAATACAAGTCAGTATGAGTTCACTGAAATAAAGTTAACGGTGATAGAGACAACAGTTGATTACCAACCGTTCATAGCTGTAGTCAGCTATCTCCGTTTGCTCCCGTTAGCTCGCGCCGTGTTAGCAGCACCTAACGTGACATAAACACTACTGTAGTAACGATTAACGGAGATCCAACACTACTGGTCGTACTAAGTTCACTGTAAGAAAGTTAACGGTGATCGGTACAACAGTTGAGTATGCATCGTTCAGTCGTAGACACGGAAGAGACATCCAAAACGGGGCTATCTAGTGACGCACTAACGCTAAGCTATCGTCAACAAACACACGTTAGTTACGGTCTTACAAACACATAATGGAGGTCCAACACTACTGGTCGTACTAAGTTCACTGTAAGAAAGTTAACGGTGATAGGGGCAACAATTGATTACTCACCGTTCAGTCTCACAGAAACGCTGTAGCCAGCTATCTGGCCCGTTAGCTCCGGGTAGCTCCTTGTTAGCGAATCCTTCAGGCACTGGAGCTGCGCCGTCTGTCCCCTCCAATATATTTGCTCAGGACTCTTGGCATCTTCTGACTCACATTGAAGCTTTGCACACGTCGTAAGACACGTCCATGTTTAGATGCTCAGACGCGGAAGTGGAAACCATATCCGCCAGATTTTAAACCATATCTCTGTGACGTATTATTGTGATGATAGAATTTTTTTTAAAACTTAAACACCTGCCCGGCCACGTCGACGCGGGCCCCGCCCCCAAAGGGTTAAGCAGAAGGAGGTAGAGAGGACTCCTGTGCTAACTTTCTGTCCCCGATTCATCATCTTGGTGATGGTGCTGCAGGCCCACTGTGTCAATACACTAGGCTCTCTTACCAATTGCTAGTCCCTTCGAGCAGAGAAGATTTTTTTTTGGCCATCTTGATCAGTGATAAGTGGTGGACATTGGCAAAGCTATATTTATTATCCCAAAATGGGATAGTGTATGAGCAAATAAAGATTGGTTCACGAAAGAGGGTAAAATGAGCGGGAATGTTAGAGCAGAAAGGTGTCGGTGTTTGAATACAGTAGGCCCAGACAGGAGAAGGACAATTATGGAAGCATTTAAGCTCCTTTCCTTAGCATTTAGAATTTGAACAGCTCTTATCATGGCGGTCACTTAGATACTTCTGGGCAGGCACATTTTGGGGGGCAGGTGCTCAAACCAAAAAAAAACATTTATGAAATTAAAAATAATAATAATAAATAAAACACAGTAGGATATTTTTAACTTCTGTATTTATTTGTGTTAACAAACTAACTAAAATTGTCAAATAGAATACATAAATGAATAACAGGCAAAAACAGACAAAACAAGGCCATATTATATCACCAAATGCAATAAAAAAATATTCTATATATTCTTACCATCTTCACAAATGTTGGAAAGATGAGCTGGTCAGTGTTCTCCTACACAATGGCAAGGAGTTCTTGCAGGTTCTTCAAAGGAAAGCTGGAGTGGAACACCTCTACCTCTGTCTTCAGCTGGTCCTCATTTTCCTCATAGAAGTCGCAAAGAACATGAACAGCTTCCTCTGCCTCTGGGTTTGGGGTGCTTGTCCAGTTGGCACACACTGTCAGAGAGTGGAAGATTGTGGATGATTGTGCTAGTTGGACTTCCAGTGATGCTCCCATGGAATCTCCTGTTGAGCTCCGCAATCAAGGTATCAATAAATGTGTAGTACACATTCTTCCTGTAGTATGACTCCACAGAGTCAATCTCATAACTCAATTGCGATGCAGTTGTGCTGTATTGGAAACATACTGGCACTTTCCGTTTCCTCTCCTGACCAGGAACAACAATAGGTAAAGGAATGTTGAGAGCCTCTGCCTTCTCTGACGCACCTTGAAATATCTCAGCAAACTTCTCCTCAGACCTCACTGCTGTATTGTGTGAATTACACCATCAATTAGCTTGAGGCTGTGGAGTGGTCCAGGCTTTCTTCTTGCAGAGCGTTTGATGCAAGAGCAGTGACTTAAAATGCTGGGGTGCTGATTTCGATGCAGAGGATGAATGCGAAGTTAATCGCATTTTTGTAAATTTTTTCTAGCTGTGAATTCTCGTGACATTTATAAACATAAATTCAACAAACTTTTATTTCATTTATACAACAACACAAAGAAGATGCCTGCCTGTATATCTCTCCCTCTCTCTCTTCATTAAACATGACGTCAGTAAACAGCTGGACAAGGCTTTGAAATCACGGATTTCGTGAGTTTTTTGTTTGTTTATTTTTTTAGGAAACGTTGGACCAATTGCGACGTAATATTTTCAGCGGCGCTTATGTTGTGGTTAATTTATCACCAAACAACGTCGGGGGATTGCACAAACACCGTCATTACCTGTTTGTCTGATGGGTCAGAGCAGAAGTAGGTTGCACCCGTTTGGCCTGGCGTTCGGCACTGCATAAGCACTACATGGAGGAAGAGGAGGAGGGAGGGGCGTGGTGGGGGCTTGTGTGCGCCGCGGAGCATGTCGGGGCGAAATTCTGACAAGAACTCAAATAACTGCCCCGTCAGATATTAAAACACATTTGGGGGGAATTGATGACAGAGAGAATAATTTGTATTCTTAAATACTGATGCATGAAAAAAAAATTGGGCTCCAGCAGAAGGGGCACTTTTCTCATCCAGGGCAAAAGAGCAGGTGCTTGAGCACCACTAGGGGTCTATCTGTGCACGTGCCTGCTTCTGGGTCATTTCACTCAGTTAGGAACCTTCCAAAGCGAAAAAGACTATTTGGCCGCAGCCCATCTATCAATCCATCCCCCATCGACACTTTCATTGAACTTCTTTCTGTTTACATCTAGCCGTGGTATGGCGGCCTCCGTAGGACTCACCAATGCATCACTACAATAGCCACTTCAAACTCCACTTCCACGTCCAGTCCAACAGATGGCGACACAGTTCCAAAAAACTGTTCCAGAAACAAGATGGCATGGTAGCTAAACTAGTGGACCTTCATTAAGCAGAATTTGAAAGTCCAAAGTTTTGTTTGTTTAATCTAGAGGATCCTGTTCAGTGAGAAAATTGTAAATATAGCAACCGGGCTGAGCTTTTAAATGGAGTGTGTTCGCTTTTCTGATTCAGTTGTAAAGTAAATGTAAATGTAACCTTTGTCAAGTAAAAGCTTAGAACACATATTTGTCTTTATTGACACTAAATACTACATTACCCATGAAACTCATGAGTAATTTATAAGGTGACGATTCCAACCAGACCCTAAAATCAAATGAAACCTGAGTTGGTTAATTGATTCAAAATTAATCCAAAATAGAAGTAATTCAAATTGATGAATGCATTTAAAGAGTTCTACTAAAATTGAAATTCACCATTGTTCAAGTGTTCACCATTGGGATGGCACAGTGTGTGATTATTGGACAGTGTTTGTTGTGTCAGTGCAGCAACAACCCCTTTACGTCCTCTCCTGAGTTTATTTGCAGACGTCAGAGATGTTTTCCATGGTCAGCTGGCTGGTGACCTTACAGAGCATGTGATTCCCACACAGCACTGAGAATATGACCTGGGCCCTTGATCCATAAACATCGTGGACAACACTGCCACTGTGTGTGTGTGTGTGTGTGTGTTGGTATATTTAGGGCCCGAGTACTGACGTAGTCAGATCGAGGACCTATTGAAATGCTAAGTATTATTATTCCCGACCTATGCGCAGGGAAAAGAGGTGCTTGGGATAAACCTACATTCTTCAAACTTTGCACACCCATCAGACTCGGCGAAAATTTTAATATAATTTGGGTGTCGACCAAAAGTCTGAGAAAATGTCTCTATAGCGCCCCCTTTAGGCAGAAAGGCTACGCTTTTTGCCAACTATGGCCGATTGACTTGAAATTTTACACACATGTCCGGGTGGGACTGCTCTACAAAAAACTCATCCGTGAAATTAAAATGCGCCTAATTAGATTTTCCGCCATTTTGAATTTTGTAAAAAACACATTTTTGCCCATTCCTCCTAAACGCTGGGTCCGTTTCTTACGAAATTTTCTGTGAATCATCATTGGCTCAATGTAATCAAACGGTATTGTCAACCGTGTTGATATCTCATTGCGTTCAGAAGTTATTAACCAATTAACCTCTTAGGGGCGTGGCTCAATATGTCAATACACATAACTTCCTAATTACTTGGCCTATCTTCACAAACTTTGTAGCATATGTCAACATCGTGTCCCTTAACGTACCCAAATTGTTTCATAATATTCAAACACTAGAGGGCGCTGCAGTGAACCGATCAATTTTGGCATTTTCCTTGTTTTCAGGCGTTGTATTCTGACGAACTCCTCCTAGAGATTACACACGATTGATTTCACATTCGGGCAATATGATGTTGAGACCTTTGCAGGGAAAAGTTATCAAAGGATTTTCAAAATATCGAACTATGTGAGCGCAGAGCAGCGGCAAAGAGACACCATTTTCCATGAAAATGGAAGTTGCTTTAACTCGGCCGTACATGATGGAATCTACTCCATATTTCTCATATGCCATGACCTCCTGACCCTGAAGACATCCATATGATCAATTTTCATCCTAGTCATAGCGCCACCTAGAGGCAACAGGAAGTTACATGTTTTCTACTTGTACACCGTGCTCCTCACAGATTATTCAGATCCCTCTCAAAATGCGTCGGAACAGACTTAAGACATTGATAATGCATCACCTTGAAGATTGTAAGGATCCGTTGAACGGCGTAGCGTCGGTCCATCGCAGAAGTTCGATCCTTCGCCATGACCGAATAAACCGATGTAACTCGACTCCACATGATAAGATCCTTTCCAGGTTTCACATGTTTGATCAGCCTCCAGGCCTGAAGACATGTGCAGTCTAATTTTTAATTAGAGTCATAGCGCCACCTAATGGCAACATGAAGTAAATATTTCTATACTTTGGCTTGCTTCTCTTAGTCGGTCAATCAGATCAACTTCCAATTACTTCTAGACAAACATAAGACTTTCATGATGTCAGCCCCTAAAGCTTTTGATTTTTTGTGTAACGCTGTTGCCGTGGCGCCCCATCCTTCGCGGTCAACAACGAAGGTACTTTTGAGGGACTAAGCATGCTCGAAACGTAACTAAACTTGGCACACACATTTAAAGGCAAAGATGTAGTTGCCTGATATAACTTGAATGACTTAAAACTGGAACTTCGGCTCGATAGCGCCCCCTACAAATATTCAATTAATCAGCCCCAGCGCTACGGTTGACCTACATGTATGAAACTTGCTAGTAATATGTAACACATGTGAACTTAGAAATAACTCTCTTGGGACCATGCTCTAAACCGTACAGGAAGTCAGATCGCGCCCCCTAAAAAAACGTGTTTTTTTTGACAACCTGTGAGTTGTGAAAGCCCACAGTTTTTGCCCCCTATCACCAATTGACCTGAAATTTGGCACACATGTCCGGTTGTGTCTACTCTACAAAAAAGTACGTGGTCGCACTATAGTCCGCCTACTTAGAATTTCCACCATTTTGAATTTTGATAAAAACAATTTTTTCCTCAAATCTTCCTAAACGCTGGCTTCGATTTTTACAAAATTCTCTGTGGATAATTAAAGGTTCAATTTCATAAAAATATATCAAAAGCTTGTTTGTATCTCATTGTGTTCAAAAGAAAAGAACCCATTAACTTCTTAGGGGTAAATTCAACTAAATTCAACAAAGCAGCCCTTGCAGTACGTTCAACATAGATATACCATTTGATAGGCGTATGTACCACATATAAACTTAAAAATAACTCTCTTGGGACCATGCTCTAAACCGTACCAGAAGTCGGCCATTTTCATTTTCGTCCTTCATTTCTAGTTCAAATTGCCATAGTTTCCCAGTAGGTGGCGCTCTGACTATGAGTTCATATTGGCATGCAGAAGTCTTCCAGCCATGCCTCTCATAAAGCATGTTAACTTTGACAAAGTACAGTGGAGTTACAACAGCTTGCTGCATGATCACGAACCATATGCAATAGTCGTCACACCACTTCCACGCCGTTCCATGAAACCTCAAGCTTTTGATCACTTTTAATACATATTTTTATCTTTTATATAAATACTTACATGTACAAAATATATATACATATATTCCATTTTCCAGAGGTCAACCTTTCTGCGAAAAAGAGGAAATATGTGTCTGTCATCACATCAAATGACAGAACTCAGTCTGCGCTTCCCAGATCTTTCTGCCATTGAGAACGAATTCAAGCTGTTCTCGACTCCCTTCTTGATGATGCAGAAGAAGTGAAGAGAGTCTGAACTAGAACTGATGGAGATGCAGTGATGAATCTCTGAAGAACCAGCACTTTGATGTTCCTTCTTTCATTTTTATTCCAACCTCGTTCATAAAGTTATATACGCAACACTGTAAGAACACAGACAAATATCTAAGATCTCCTGAACATTGTAGTTTCACCGCTGCAGACCGACGCCACTAACATCCGCCTGCCGTCGCATCATAACCACGTCAGTGAAAGTGGAGTTAGATTTGCTAAACACCACAGTTGTCTTTTCCTAACTTCTCAAGAATTCTCCTTCCCATCGTTCCTTGACCCCGTGACGTTTTCCACAGAGGTCAATGAAAAGTGGTTAGGGTTAGACATAGGAGGTAATTTTTTTTGACTATTCGACCACAGCCACACTCACTCCATCAGCTTATTCTGTTCACCTGTTAGTCACACCCATCTCGTCAGCTCCATCACTCTCAACTGTCCACTCTGCTGCACTTATTCCCTCTGGTATATAAACTCCAGCTTTACTCACACTCACTGCCAGATCATTCTCCACATTAATGCCAGACTCTCCAGCAATTACCCTCCGACTGTTTTCCCGTTGCCGACCCTGCCTGTTTAGACTTCCCCGTCTTGTCTCTGTCTCGGAACACCGCCTTGGCTTTCTGTCCCCGAACACGAGAACTGCTTCAGCTCCCTCTGGTTCCTGTTGGATTTTTCCCCGGAAGCAGATCCTGGACTGTTTGTGTTTTGTTAAATCTGCCTCGATTAAAGTTTGTCGAAACGATTCTGTCGTATCCTGTCGTACTGCATCTGGATCCTTAACACCCACTGTGACACAAAGACTATATACCAGACCTGGTCAGAAGATGTTGGTTCTCTTTGGATCTAGCTACACATGAGAACAAACATTCTCAGTGATGAAGTTCAACAAATCCAGATCCAGATCCTCTCTCACTGATACCTGTCAGCTGTCCTTCACACCTCCACCTCATTCAACCAGACTTCAGTGCACTTGTTCAAGCCAACACAGACTGGACTTTTCTAAGAAACACTGAACTGAACTGGAAAACATCAAAAGCACTTATTGCATTTGTATAAAGTTAATCAATTGCTGGTCTTTGACATACATATTTAAGGTAAGGTTTAAAGCTACATTTTTTTATTAAATTGTTTACATATTTTCATAGCCTTATTGTAACATGTATTCTTACCAGTAGCAGCTCAAAACCATATCATTTACAGTTGTTTTTAGAAAGTAATAACATTAATATTGAGTTAATTGAATTAAGTTCAGCCTATTGGTTCGGCCCTTCGATCCCAATTTCTCATGTGGCCCCTTAGGAAAATGAATTGCCCACCCCTGCTATATACAATAGTATTATTATAAAAAAGAGTATAGTGTACAAAACATAGAATATAGCGATTTCTATTTGAATATTTTTTTCAGATGTGCACTGACATGGCTTCTTAAGTTCCTTGAACAAATAAGGTCAATTTAAACGTGCACATGCCTTTTTCCAGAGCAAAGCATAATCAGTTTGAAGACGATGAGGCTATTATTTTCAAGGTAAAGATTGAACCTTAAGACCCAATTCCCACACTGGATGTTAATTACATTTGTTTAACTGTAAACTGGACCTTAAAGTCCCAGTCTTAATTGTTCATATGCA
Source organism: Taurulus bubalis (assembly GCF_910589615.1). Classification (NCBI taxonomy): domain Eukaryota; kingdom Metazoa; phylum Chordata; class Actinopteri; order Perciformes; family Cottidae; genus Taurulus; species Taurulus bubalis. The sequence goes on from NC_136600.1 coordinate 5,249,603, forward strand.
TAAAATGTGACTAAAAGACCTTCCAGTATTGCTCTGGTCTCTCTCCGGTTTATGCCTGGTCTTGGTTCGGACTTCCTTTGTTTTTGGCGACAACACCCCACACTTAATTGTGCTCACGCATTCAAGTTTACATTACTGGAGTTCAGTGGTGGGCCGTCAGGGCCTTGCTAAGCCTTCTCTACTGGCCTAAACAGAATCACAAAGTTATATCTACAGTAGCAAAAGGTTCAGCCACTTTTCAATCCCTTTTTGCCGTGTATCGAAACCGTAGAGGTTAAACGACTACTATTGTATACACAAATAGTTTCTCGCTGCAATGGTAAACTAGCCAAAAAGTTAACATGCACAAATAGAGATACAAGACTAACAAGAATGAAATGAATCCATTAATTAAAATGAATAATATGGTGAAAGAAATGGATCGCAAGTCACTTGACAAATGTAACCGCATCTAGTGGCTGGCCGTCCAACACTGCTTCACTAAATCACAGCTCTCAGAAAAAAACATTAACAGAAAATTAATGGAGTAGACCATGATTGTGTGAAAAGAATAACATCGCATCGTAGGAAAGCAAAAAAACAGTAAAGATGTTTAGAAATGTATTTGCAATACGTAAAAAAACAAACATAATCTGGCAGAAAATGCATCTCCTGTGAAATGTAATTGTATGTATAATGTATTTTTTGTAGGAATGCAATTTTTAAGGGCAAAAATCAGGGATGAAAAAATTATAACGATATTGTTATGCCCGGGAAGCCGAACGTGGGCTCAAATGCAGCACACCGGAGTCATGGGTGAAGTGGAAAAAATAAAAGGATTTATTTACACAAAAAACAAAAGACAACGTGAACGGGGTAGTGTTGAATCCTGCGGCGGTGAGCGGGCAGGTAGCAGGTGGGGATTCCGGAACACTAGGGCAAAAAGAGGAACACGGTTAACAGGAACAGAGAACAAAGCTCACGGGTCAAAAAAGGACGGCCTGAGTCTACCTACTACCACTATGGTGATGTAACAATCTGGCACCGACCGGCAGGAAGACCCGGGTTAAATAGAGCGGTCTCTTGATTCCGGATTGCTGACAGCTGCTCCTGCAGCCGTCGCCCAGGAGGGGGAGGAAGAGCTGGCCACGCCTCCTTGCAGACAGACAGACAGGGTAGAAACACACAGGAGACAAAAGGACAGGGAAACAGAGGAAACACAGGGGAGCTTCTGGACTGGCTAGATGAAACATGACAGTACCCCCCAGCCCCCTCAATGAGAGCCTCCAGGCGAATTTTCTGGGCTTGTCGGGGTGTGCCTTATGAAAATCCCGGATCAGGTCAGCGTCCAGGATGCGGGAACGAGGTTCCCAGGACCTCTCCTCTCGGCCGTAACCCTTCCAGTCTACCAGATACTGAAAGCCCCATCCAGCAGTCGTCTGACAGTATAAGCAGGATGGTTGTCAATGATCCGGGCGGGAGGCGGGGGATTGGTAGAGGACTGGTGAGGACCGGTTTCACTTGGGAGACATGAAAGGAAGGGTGAACCCTAAGAGATTTGGGAAGGATGAGTCTGACAGTGGAGGGGTTAATGATCCTCTCAATCACATATGGACCAATGAAACGTGGTGTTAATTTCCTGGAATCAGTCTTCAATGGAATGTCTTTAGAAGATAACCAAACACTCTGACCTGGTGAGTAGTTGGAAGCCGGGGTTCGGTGGCGATCCGCTATCCTCTTGTTTCCCTCTGCTGTTCTTAACAGCGCTGCCTTGGTGTCCTTCCAAATCTTGCGGCAGCGTCGAAGATGATGTTGCACAGATGGAACCGCCAACTACTCCTCCTGTGCTGGGAACAATGGGGGTTGATAGCCCAACGATCCCTCGAACGGAGAAATACCAGTGGCAGAGGATGAGAGAGAGAGAGTTGTGTGCATACTCTATCCAACTTAGATGAGTATTCCAAGACGTTGGATTTGATTTGAAGCGGCAACACAACGAAGGGCGGACTCCAGATCCTGATTTGCCCTCTCATTCTGTCCATTAGTCTGTGGGTGAAAACCAGATGACAGGCTAACTGTAGCTCCCAGAGTGTGGCAGAATGACTTCCAAACCTGCGAGATGAACTGAGGGCTACGGTCTGAGACGATGTCTAAAGGAATGCCATGAAGGCGGAAAACATGATTCGTCAGGAGGATCGCAGTCTCACAGGCGGAAGGAAGCTTAGGAAGGCCAATAAAATGGGCGGCCTTGGAGAACCGGTCCACAATCGTGAGTATTGTGGTCATGCCATCAGAAAGGGGAAGACCTGTGACTAAGTCCACGCCGATGTGAGACCAAGGACGACCAGGCGTTGGTAAGGGGCGGAGCAACCCAATACACAAACCGGGCAGGCGAGGACATATCCCTTAGTGTCCCTATCTATGGTAGGCCACCAGAAGTGTCGTCTGAGGAGAGACAATGTCCGACTAATCCCTGGATGGCAAGCGAACCGAGAGTCACGTCCCCATTGCAGGACCTGAGAGTGGACTGACACTGGGACAAACAGCCGATCCGCAGGACCAGTGCCGGGGTCTGGATCCTAGTGTTGCACCTTTTGAACCGCTGACTCCACCTCCCAGGTTAGAGCTCCCACCACCAACGATGCGGGCAGGATGGCGTCTGACCCACTCGAGACCTCCTTTAAGGCAAACTGGCGGGACAGGTCATCAGGCGTGACGTTCTTTGACCCAGGACGGTAAGTGAGGGTAAAGTTGAAACGGCCAAAGAATAATGCCCACCAGGCCTGACGGGAATTCAGCCGTTTGGCCGACTGGATGGCGGCAAGATTCTTATGGTCCGTCCACATGATGAAAGGGGTCTCTGATCCCTCCAGCCAATGTCTCCACTCCTCTAGAGCCAACTTCACCGTCAGTAGTTCCCGATTACCCACATCATAATTGCTCTCTGCTGGGGACAGGCGTCGAGAAAAGAAAGCACATGGATGCAACTTCTGACCAGGTCCTGAATGTTGAGAGAGAACCGCCACCACCCCAATGTCTGAGGCGTCAACCTCAACCACAAACTGCAGCGAAGAGTCAGGTTGCACAAGGATTGGTGCGGAGGTGAAGCGGTCCTTCAATACGGTGAAAGCTCGATCTGCCTCAGGAGACCACCGGAAAGGAGCTGACTAACTCGACTAACTGACTAACTCGCACTTCTCGGCTTTTACGAACAATTTGTTCTCCAGTAGATCACGGGAATAAATTAAAATGTCATCAAGGTAAACAAAGACAAAACGGTCCCAAAAATCCCTCAAAACATCGTTCACCAACGCTTGGAACACTGCAGGTGTGTTGGTCAGTCCGAAAGGCATTACCAGGTACTCAAAGTGGCCTAATGGAGTATTGAAGGCCGTCTTCCACTCGTCTCCATCACAAATTCGTACCAGATGGTAAGCATTCCTTAGGTCCAGTTTGCTGAAGATGGTGGCTCCCTGTAGAGGTTCGAAGGCAGAACTGATTAGCGGCAGAGGGTACTTTTTCTTAACAGTAATGTTGTTCAAGCCCTGAAAGTCAATGCACGGCCGGAGAGTCTTATCCTTCTTACTGACAAAGAAAAAACCTGCCCCTAGAGGTGAGGAGGATGCTCTGATAATACCAGCAGCCAGTGAGTCATTAATATATGTCTCCATTGTCTCTCTCTCTCAGGTCGTGACAGGTTATACAAGCGACTAGTGGGGAAGGTGGAACCCGGTAGCAGCTCGATAGCAAAATCGTACAGACGATGTGGCGGCAAAGAGAGCGCCTTCCTCTTACTGAATACCTCACAGAGGTCATAATACTCTGCAGGCACAATAGACAGATCGGGAGGGGCAGACTCTGGGAGAGCGACACTGACCCCTATTGGAGGCAACACGGACTGCAGGCAGGATGAATGACAGAAACTACTCCATTCACTGATCTTACTTGTGGTCCAGTCAGTTAATGTGAGGGTTATGTTGCTTCAGCCACGGATGTCCGAGAACTAGAGGAGTCTTAGGGGCGAAAAAAAACAAAAATTAGAATTAACTCCCGACGGTTACCAGACAAAATAAGGGACAGGAGCTCAGTGCGGTGAGTGACAAGGGCCAGGGATTTGCCGTCTAAAGCACAAACCCTGACTGGAGGATCTAGAGGTACAGTTCTTATGCCTGCCTGAGAAACCACCTCAGTGTCCAAAAAACTATGCTCGGCACCAGAGTCAATCAACGCGAATAACAGCAACGACAGCTGTTTAAGACACAGCTTGGCATGGATTTGAGTTCCGAGTCTGGAATTGCAGGGGACTTCTGAAGAGCTCGCCAGGGCCCCCACAGCTACTGGTGAGCCCCGTCTTTTGGACGGAGTGGACAGGCAGCAAGAAAATGTCCAATCTTACCACAGTAGATGCACTCATCCGCTCTGATCCTTCTCTGGCGTTTAGACGGCAAGAGACTAGCGCGGCCAACCTGCATGGGTCCTTCGGACTGAACAGAGGTACCGGGAGTTGCGCCGTAAATCTCGGAAGCACCGGAGGCGGGTCTCGCGGAAGACTGGCTAGATGAAACATGACAGATATAATATGTTGAAATCCGGAACTGGCTATAGATGTGTTGCAGCTGGAGACTGACAGCTTTCAGCTTTCTCCTCCAAACCATGGCTGTGCCATGAATGGACATGCCAGTTTGTGATGTGGCAAGACTAATGACTAGCTTATAGTGAGCACTGTTTACAACGATTTGGGTGTGGGTTTTCTACAGATCTGGGACAAGCTTAATGCCTTAGTAAATATGATTAAAAGGGTCTTAAGTCATGACACTAATGTTAATAATTATTTTGTGTAAATGTTTGGGCTTTTATTTTCCTGCATGCTTTTATAGCATGTGAAATCCAAATGTCAATTGTATTCTGTATTTATTATTATGTGTCTTTGGACAACACATTTTGCCATACCAGCCTGTAGCAAAACTGAACCCGCTGATTCCCATCCCCCCCCCCTATTCTCCTGACTACTTCAAACACCTGTTTTCCTACAGTTTGCTCTTTTGTTTACGCCCAGATTTTATTTTCACTTACTGTCACCACTCCTTTGCTGCACGGGCATATTTCCAACACCCTCCTATTTGTTTCCTCCTAAGTTCTTTTCAGTGGAAATCCCCCAGGAAAGGAATGCTCTGACAGGTTAACTTGCATGCCAATCTCCTGAGTATTTCTCATCTCATCACATCTTAGCTAAAACACACGCACACGCACCGATATGGCATTTCCTAAGTTACTGTGACTAAAATGAACACAGAAGTTTCAATTGATTCAAAATTGTCACTTTCTAAATTATATCTCAAAACTGATGGCAAATTTGCCTCGGAGGGCTTTACAACCTGTAGACATATGACATCCCTGTCCCGGGACCTCACATCGGATCAGGAAAAACTCCCCTGAATAAAGATAGTAAAAACCCTTTCACAGGGAAAAAAGGAAGAAAGCTTCAGGAGAGCAACAGAGGAGGATCCCGCTCCCCGGATGGACAGAAGCAATAGATGTTGTGTGTACAGAATGAACAACGTAACGCACATTCAATGAATATGATATTAATCATTCATATAATGAGTAGGCATGGACCACGATCCAGATAACCACGATCCATGTCAGCAGAAGGAGAAAAAGAGGTGGGGGGGGGGGGGGGGGGCATCAGCAGCATGACAGGAGGCAAATTATCATCAAACACGCTTTTATTTTTTAAATTTAGGATTCAGTTTAGAATTCTTAGAGGACAGAAGGCAAATTTCCCTAAAGGAGAGAGAGCTGCTATTCAGACATGAAATAAAAGTTGTTCATCAGGCTTCACTTCATATGCCGAATCCCCCTCTAACTCTCACCGGCCTCTGTATATCACCCTACACTTAACTGTTGAATGAAGTCACTTTACTGTTTGTGCACCCTTTCATTCATTGGTCCTTCAACTGGAAGTTTCCCGAAGGGGCCCAGGGGCACGCTGGGTCTCAAGAAAGTGGTTAAGCTCCTCATAATTCTCAAGCTTCTCAGCACTGCAAGAGGTCGACTTCCAAGAGCTAAATCCAAATTTATCAAGAAAAAGTGAGAAGAGAGAGGTGTTCCTGGGTATTGTCATACTCTGTGTGTGTGTGTGTGTGTGTGTGTGTGTGTGTGTGTGTGTGTGTTCAACAACTGCGACTAGCGTAGGTAATCTATCACAATGCAGGCACATTTGCCTCCAGATCTCATTAGTGCTAAACTAATGAGATCTGAAGGCAAATGTGCCTGCATCAGAGCTTCCACAGAGTTCCAAGTCTCACACAACACTCACAATAACATGAAGGCCATATGGATGTATGGAATGTAGTTGGACTGTCTCGGATGTGTAAATATCAAATTAACTCTTTGTAGGATCTCGGTATTATCTCAGTTCCTTCACTTATCACACTTTCTAAAGTCAAAATCAATAATAAAATAAAATGGTATACATTGTTTTGTTTTAAAGCCTCTTTTCAATTGTGTGAAACCCACAAATTAAATTCCATTAATCTCTAATGGCATGAGCTAGGGGCAGAAATTCCAGAAACGGCTATCCCAAAACTTGAAAGAATAAATCCAAAACCATCTGGAAACCATATTTCTCTATCACAATTTCCATCCATCGTCAATTTTCGCTGGCAAAGCAGCGTGTGGAGTGGCGTGTAACACATCGTAAATCCATGCAGGGGACTCATATTGTTTGGAAAAGGCAATTCAGTCACTACAAATATAGAACATGTTCAGAAGCCAGTTAGAGCTGACCCTCCCGCATCTAAAAAAATAGTGTGTAGTCATCCCATTTTGAAAAATACTACACTGCCAATCTAAAACCTGCATGGTCACTTCCATAGATTGTTGTCAGTCTAATCACTGTGCTCAATATTTCCTTATTGCCTATCTTGGACACATGTAGAGGTGTCAGGTAACGAAGTACAAATACTTCGTTACCTTACTTAAGTATAAATGTTGGGTATCTATACTTTACTGGAGTATTTATATTTCAGACGACTTTTTACTTCTACTCCTTACATTTTCACGCAAATATCTGTACTTTCTACTCCCTACACAGGTGAGCACTGAGCACACACACCAGCGGACAAAGAGCGTTGAAAAATATGTCGCGTGAAAAGTAGACCGCTATATCTGCGTTTTAAACGCTCCCAGGGTGAAGATGCAACAGCAGCTCTCCTGTGAGGAGCAGCGGAGTTCTCCTCGCACCGGAGCAGCTCTCTGAACCCGGAGCAGCTCTCTGAACCCGGAGCAGCTCTCTGAACCCGGAGCAGCTCTCCTGCTCCAGGTGAAACGAGCCAAAGTGCTCGTGTCTTCTACCAACAATGAGCTGCTGGCTTCACATATTACAAAAGTACAAAGTACACGGATATAAAATTAAGTCATTAATAAATACATGGACAAATGCCTGTACTTTCGGGTAAATGGTTACGGTACGCCGTTAACAGGTTACGCTTGCGCATGCGTGATTTGACGCGGCGCCGTGAGCTCCATGAGCTCGTCTTTTCTTGCTGTTGCGTTTCTCAAAATAAAAAACAGATCTAAGCTCAATATTGAGCATGAATTGAGAGAGGCCGTATCAAATCTACAACCCCGTTTATAACATATGTGTCGAGGAAAGCTGTTCACTGCAGCCACTAATACTGATACAACGTGATGGCTCACATATCTGCACTCATTCTGTTTTGTTTGGCAAAAAAAAATTAAAAGCTTATTGTTTTCCACAATGAGCTATTTAGTAGTAACTAAATATGAGTATTTTTTTGCACAGATAGAACTTACACAAAACATTGTCTGATGGGGCAATCTGATTTACTTGAAAGTGATTGCAATTGTCTTTATTCTGTTATTTATAAAAGCACAGATGAGTCACACAATTATGTTATTTACAGAAAAAGTTTGAGAACCACAGCTTTAAGTGTTTGTGTCAGAGTCGCCGCCACCGCCGCCTATTTTGCACTATTACAATACTTATAGGCAACTAGTTATCATGTCTTCCGCTCCATGAAACGCATGTTAATGCTCAGTAGTACACATATGGTACTTTAATGTATTTGCATTGTAATAAAATGTGATAATTTTAAATGGGCATATATGCAGCTGAAACGGGTAGCCTAGTGCATCCCACATTTTTCAACATAACATTTTAAAACATTATAGTCATTATGGCCTTTATAAAAATGATTGTTTTGGGGGGAGGTGGGGTAGTGCACTATAGGCCCCTGAGACTTAAGAGTTTGTCCTTAATGGAAAAAAAACATTCCCCTTACATTACTTTTACTTTTATACTTTTAAGTAGTTTTTAAACCAGTACTTTTTTTTTGCTTGAGTTGATACTTCAACTTTTACAGAAGTATTTTTAAACCCTAGTATCTATACTTCTACTTGAGTAATGAATGTGAATACTTTTGACACCTCTGGACACATGACATTACATCCATTTGGGAGCTGGGTAAAAGACAATCTCACTGGAGTAAGCTTACCTAAAATGGAAGCCAGGGGTGAGACAAAGTCAAAACATAGAATAGAATATGAATTTAGACTTTAACCAAAATATATTTGTTATGACGGTGTTACGCCCCCTGATTTAACTCCGCCCTCTTCTAATTGTTTCAAATCTGGCGCACGTGGAGCAGCGCCACCTGGGAGACATCAGACAATCAGTGGGCTGGATATATATACGCCCAGATCCAGTGCTCTCTCTTCCTCTCTGAGCTGCGAGAGGTCGGACCTGCGGTTGAATGGTGCCTGAGTGCAGGCTACCATTGGTATTATTTTGGGGGAAGCTGCGTAGGGGTTCTCTGCCATTTTTGCTGTCATTCCTGTTTTGTGGCTATTGTTTTTCCTTTTGCTACAATAGGCAAGAAATACTTTGTGTTCCAGCTAGTGTGGGGGTTTTGTTTGTTGTTTTGGCTTTTGAGACCCTGATGCATTTTGCTTCCATTTGAGTTGATTTACCTTTTTGTTAACTGATAAGCTGTCAATAAATTATATTTATTGCCGCTTAAATATCTCACCCGCCTTGTTGTTTCCCTTCCTTGTTCCACCTTTGCAAAGGCTATTTCCCCTATAAATGTGTTTTACGCCTGTGTACCCCTAGGCACTCAAGGCAGGCCGTAACAGACGGACTACTTCCTGTTAATATTACAAGAGAAAAGAGAGATTTATTTGCAAATGTTAAAGCCGGGTGAAGAGTCTATCCATCATCCGTTACCGATTATCCTATTTATAGTCACAGAGGGGCTGACATTTGTCAAAGGTAGATTCACCAGGACTGACACAAAGACAGACTTCCATTAATGCTGACATTCAAACAATTTAGAGTCCTCAATTAACCTACGCTGCATATCTTTGGACGCTGACACAGAGAGAATATGCAAACTCCACATGGAAGGGACAGCCAGCGGGTTCAAGTCTGGTGATCTTTCATATTGTGATTGGTCCAGGACAAGAGCTACAAGTATACAGTTCACTCAAATAACAAAAACTCTCCATCGTCGAGGGAACATACAGCTAAGGGAAACTATATGAGGGAACACAAGGCAGAGGGAACATTGGGTTGAAGGAACTGAGGGCCGAGGGAATATAGGGCAGATGAAACATAGGGTTGATGGAACATAGTGTTGATGGAAGAGTGCATATAAGGCAGAAGGAATACCGGGTCGAGGAAACAGGTCTGAGGGAACATTAGCTTGAGGGAACTTAACACTGAAAAAAACAGAGCTATGGAAAGGTGCATGTCGAGGGAACATGGAGCCAAGGAAACAGTAAATTACTTGCCTCGCATTAATAGCAAACAGGTGAGGCATTTTTCAGGAGATGCAATGTATTTGTCACATATAGAACTCCAAAGCAGCAGTGTTTGGCAGCAATGCATTGTTCCAGTAATGTGTTAACCTTTGTATGTTGCAAGTTGTGTAGGATAGTACAATTGGACATTTAGTAATTACATTGCAGGTACCAATCCCTAATGTTTTGTTACTTTGACTTTTGGAGGTTAGCTTCTTCGCTGTCTTACCGGGCGTTTTGGAGGTTTGACAGGGGCAACTGTGGCTCAATGGTAGAGCAGGGTCGTCCTTCAATCAAAGGATTGGCGGTTCGATCCTCGGCTCCGCCAGTCTATCTCCATGTATTTGGGCAAGACACTTAACCCTGATGCCCCTAGTCCAGACGGGCAGGTGGTACCTTGCATGGTAACCACTGCCATCAAAGTATGAATGGGTGTGTTAAAATGCTTTGAGTGGTTGGAAGACTAGAAAAGTGCAATACAAGTACAGTCCATTTGACCTGTGTTGCTAAATGACTTGGCAAACAGAACATCTGGAAATAGTTGGTAGATTTGTAGCTTGTTGCTAAATGTCAAAGTCTATTGTTCGGTCAATTTGTTCTGTGTGTGTGTGTGTGTGTGTGTGTGTGTATGTATATATATATATATATATATATATATATATATATATATATATATATATATATATATATATATATATATATATATCTTTATCTCTTTATCTACCATAACACATACAATAATACACACATTTTTAAGACATAAACTAAAGAAAGTTGGAATTTGTGTTTCAAGTTGGACAGTCATTCATCCCTTCAACAGTCCCATTCAATAAAGTTCATATAGTTAATTTTGTATGACCAAGTAACCTCATTTGAAAGACCTTATGTAATGGAGCGTGAGCAGCTTATTAAAAGTTTAAAAAAAGAGACTGCAGCAGGACAGTTTCCCAACCGTTGACTTTCCACTTTAAATAATTTCTCAGGAAAATCAGCGGCGGGTTACACCATACTGGTGGGAGGGAGTGGAAAATGCTGCCTGTAATCTCTTTTCACTCTCCTCCCTCTAACTGTGCAAATGCTCACATGAATTAACACACACACACACGCACACTAACACCTCATGTCGCAAGAGTTTTCATCCAGGCTGGTAGATATGAGACTTTGACCACACTGTCAAAGTCATTTCACTCAATTTCAATTTACAGTGTTTTTCACAGTGTAATTCAATTGCATGGTGTCTTGGGTGAAAATCCACTGACTCCTTCTGTAGTAAAAAAAAAAATATTACCTACATATGAATGTGTTTGACCATAGCCACTTCATGTGATTTGGGCTGAAATCGAATTTTTTTTTTTAAGCCAAGTGAAAAGAAAAAAAATTATTAGAATTGCAGTATTTTGGCCCACCTTTCATCATCATTGTCGATATATTTAATTCTCATTAGAGTACAGACAGAAAAAAAAACAGACACACACACTCATAATAGCATACAAACACAACCTTGTACTTAAATCTTTGTGAGGACACTCATTACCTTATTGCATTCCTAGCAATTTACCTTGACCTTAACCATCACAATTTAATGCCTAACCCCAATCCTTACCCTAACTGACACATTCTAACCTGAAGCTGAGGAAGAAAGTGAGGACCGGCTAAAATGTACTCACTTTCCAAAAATATCATCATTCTAAAAGTCTAAAACTCAAATGTATCCTCACAAAGATAGCTGTACACACAGACAAACATACACACATATTTAGACTGTGTGAATCGAGCCCAGTCGTGCAACTCTTAAAATCAGTCAGTTTCCAGTCATTCCCCATTCTGTGTTCCTCATTCCATCATTCAGTCCATTCAAGAACTCTGATTCATCTGCTTTAGCGTAAAGAAAATGTCTTGTTCCTGTTGAGTGACTGAGTAAACCAGTGGTTCTCAAACTATTTTGTCACGCCCCACTTTGGAGGAAGAAAAATGTTCATGCCCCACCATTAAAAAATTGCCTATTGTGGCTATTAACCTGTTTTGCATTGAATATCTTTTTAAGATAATAACAATAACGTGCAACCTGTGCAAACAAAACAAAAAAATAGTGCAGATATGTGAGCCATCACGTTTCATCAGTATTAGTAGCTGCAATGTAGTGATGTGTCCTTTCGTGTCGAGGCTTTGATGCGTGTCGAGTAATCCAGGTAGATTTTGGTGAAGCGAGTATCGAGGCTTGTGTCGATGACGTATGTGGTGACGTTCAAAGCCTCGCGAGCCGGCCGTACCACGTGACTGATTCAGAACATGGTTCGTGGGTTTGCCGTGCGATTTGAAATATAAGGGGCAGCGAAACTCAATGGATTCCCCCTTTCTCTCTGTACCCAGCTTCATGTGTGCCTGTGAAAGGGTATTTTATAAAGCAGGCGAAATAGTTTCAAAAAGCCCAACACTGTGGAAAAGTTCTTATTTTTACTTAAAAAATTGGACACATCAACATGGACTAGCAGAGCTGAGGCTCGAAACACCGATCCTCTGACTGAAAGTCGGATATTCTAACCACTGACCCACAGTCACATCACAACCCTCTCCCAATTGGTTTCGAGTTTTGATTTGGACCCCGCCAATATATCATAAAGATAGACACAATATTAATAAGTAAATAATTGATGTATTGGCGTCACAAACATAATTTATTCAATTTAAAGCTTCACACACCAAAGCCATGGTGTCGTTATGATCACTCTGCTTGTTTTACATGTATTGTCCACTTGGTGGACAGTAGAGCAAATGAAGCTCCGTGAAGCGTCGGCCCATGAGCGAACCGATTGGATGGAAAGCTTCAATGCTTCAGGAAGCTTCATCTCACCATCACTACTGCAGTGAGCTGCTTTCCTCTACACATCTTTTTAAAACAGGATTGTAGATTTGATACAGCCGCTCTCAATTCATGCTGAATGTTGAGCTTGATCTGTATTCTGTTATTGGTGCTTTTGCCAAGTTTCAGTGACATAGAGGATATCAAGGTTACCTGGTCACTAGCAACAAAACACTTGTTGGACAGAGCGAGTTTCAAGCAATGTTTTGTGATTAGTTGTAAGAATTTGGGTAGGGTAGGGTTCGCCGTTTGTTATGATGATTTATTAAGGGCGCCGGTGCTGATTCCACAGAGACGGGATTGAGTTGACAGAAGGTGGTTTGCAGATGATAAACTTGCAGTGGGAACCGGTGTGAACATAACTGGGACAGATGTAAGAGAGGTTGTTTCTGTTCATGGCTTTGTGAATGCAGACAGTCCACAGCTGTTTAAGAAGTGTAAAAGATTTTTTGGTAGCACTTTATAAGTACACACTATTTAGCATCAGCATGAATAGCATTAGCATTAGCATGAATAAACACTGAATTCAACATTTATAAAGCATTATTCCAACATGAAAACTCATTCGTAACTCATTAGTATGCAATTCATAAAACGGTTATAAATGTTTCATTCTTGATTAATAAGCTTGGGTTTTCATAGTTTATAAATGATGGGTTCCCCTTTGGAAATGAAGTATTAAGGACTTATAGAGGATTAATAAGATCATTTGTAAAGTTGTCTTTATGCCTCTTGACTCAGGAACTCATGTCACAGGAACACTCTGATTTTTCAGTCATTCAGCAGCAGGAACAAAGTTCACAAGTTCTTAAACCTTGAGCCAATACCAGAGTTTACCTGGCAGAACTTCAGTAAATGAAGCCAGGACTGTAAAAATGGTTGTAATTCCTAAATGGTTGATGCGATATTTTTGTTAAATCCATTGACTTAAAGCTGAAAGTCTACACTTCACATATTGACACTGTCATTTCAAATCCATTGGAGTCGTGTAGAGGAAAATAAGAAAAAAATGTGTCACAGTACAAATACTTATGGCCCTGACTGTATAGGTAAAGTGATGTCATCCCAACCGTAGCTGCGACTTTACACCACAGAAACTATGTTGGTCCACATGGAGGCCACATTAATGTCTGTTAATGATCTACCAGAAGGTGAAACATGACATATTTGTCTTTTTACATATAAGTCAGCTAAATCTGACACCATCATATTCACACTGAATATAACTCATTGACATTCAATAAAAAAAACAAGGTATTTTCAAAATAAATATGTTTTAATACTTACACTAAAAACTAAATAAAGAGTATTAATATTGTAAAACATTTTACAGCACCAATAAATATATTAATGTGAAAATATACAAAAAAATGTGGCTGTACAAACAAACAAAAGTGTGTCATTTAAATACAATTAGAATGTGGTCATCATCAGAGGACTGGCGAGGCGTCTCAGTGAACACATACTCAGGCCTCAAGTTCGAGGGTGGCAGCACAGAAGGTCAGTTCACATGAACAGCAGTGATACAGCAGTTCTAGAAACAGAGCTAGGATTCATGAAACAAAATGTGTCACTATACTGTGGAAAAAGTCAGAATCCCTACATTTTAATTCTGGATCTGTCTTTTGACCATTCCTGACAATATTGCACAGAGTCTCACAGGTAGTATATTTAGGAATTCATACCTTTAATACTATAATTATTTGTGCAAACAAATTAGTCATATGTTCCTTCAAATAGTGATTATTCCATGTATTTTCATCTGTCAACACTCCTTGTGAAAAACAGTTTACAATGGGTGTTTCAGCACAGCTGAAATAAACAGTAGACAATGAAAAGATTGATTTCTGAGGTCCATGAAATCATGCGTTTAAGGTTTTAGCTCGTAATGGTAACAGTGTTACCTTTGACATCCTTTGCGGTATTCATCAGGGTTGTTTTGGACCTAAAATCATTCATTTGAGCACAAGTTATTATCTTAAGGGCATAAATACTAATTGTAAGAAACAAGTTATCAATTCTAGAGCACAAATGACTAATCCTTTCAGCCGAATACCTCAACACCTGCCAGGCTCCATGAGATAAATGTCAGAACTAAATTATCAACAGTTGGGACAATGAGAAAACATCGTCTAAACTGTTGAGATCTAGCAGCCAGCAGACAATCAGCTGATGTGAACGCACACCTCCTATTTGAAATAATATACATCATACATGGTGGCAAATATCTATTCATTACTATTCATTATATCCCTTGCAGTACTGACTGTATATCCTATGTTGTCTCTATAAGGCCTCATTAATGAGGAAAGTATTTGTCTCATATGGTAACAGTTTAGCATCAAAGGAAATGTTTGTTTGAACCACACAACAGTGTGAGTCAGAGAAAACTGTGCCATCTCACTACTGTCAGACCAGAGGCCTAAGTCTGATTGGACAGTCTTTACTAAATTTGGTCCGAGCTGAGCAGCAGCAACGAGACTCCTTCAGTCCTCCATATGACATGCCTTTGGGCCAACAAGTGCAAAACCACATGTCCCTCGCCCCAGTCCAAAATGAAAAACACCTGTGTTGGCGCATCCTTCCCACACATGTTGGTGGTTGGGGGTTTCTATCGGTCAACCAGCTCACCATGATCCCCCTCTAGCTGGTGAGAAACACAGCTTCAGTTTAAATCAGGAATGTCAAAGCATCGTCTTTCAGTCCTTTTTCATACAGAAAAAGGAGTTTACAGTCTTACGTATTCTCCATTCAATCTCCGGACAGATTGAAACCGTTTAAAAAAATGACATTAACACTGCATATAAATATCAGAATACTGAGCATATTCTATAAATTAAATGTAGGGTACTAGACAGAGGGATATTTAGTAAGTATATACAGATAATGTATGATCAACTACGCTGTTGTGGATGCCTGACTATTTCTTTGGAACACACACAAAATATATTAAATAAGGGAACTGGAAGGTTGTGGATTTCTACAGTGAGGTGCTGATCTAATCTATGATCAGCATTTCTAGTCTCCGCATATACCTACAGTAATATCACTTAAGACAGCCTGGTCTCAAGATATTTTGTTAAAGGAACACAATAGCTAAAAATGTAAAAAATAAAGTCTCTGTACAAAAAGAGAGAAGTCTGTTTTCCCATGAGGGAAGGGTTACATGAGGGAGGCAGGACCAGGAACCGGTCCTTGTTTCTTACCCCTAACCCTGATGGAAACTTCAACCTTATGACCAATATAAACTTTGGTCACTCGCCAACACTTAGGCCCAACCCTAATCTAATTTTAACATTGACTAAAATCATTTAACTTGCTCAAACCTCACCAATAGCCAAGTTTTGGTTTAGTTTTTGCCATAATCATGTAACCCTTCCATGAGAGAAGAACATCATCTTTACATTATACATCACCTCGGCATATAACCTTCATCCACATTCACTTCAGGAAACTTTGTAGGTATATTCTTACACCAGTCAGTCCATACAGTGGGGACAAATCTTCACATCATGTCACAGAGGAAAACAGTATTTGGACCTGCCGTTCAGATCAAGTACAACAGTTCCTTCACCTCCGCCTCCTCGTCCTCCCTCGGTCTCCAATAGTCTCTTCTGTCAGAGTTCGGAGGTGAGTTGGGCTTCTGCTGTACTGTTCGTTGAAGTTGTGCTCACTAGTTTTTGTTACCAATATATATTTAAGATATGCATATCCACAGCAGACCAGCATTCAGTGAAGTGTTAAAAAATAACTACCCATGAGCAGAAGGCCACTGAAACATTTCCCGTTCACATGCCAGTGACACATTCGTTTCGCTTTAAATAGTGTTTTTATATGTAGCAGCAATACACATTGTCGATGTACTTTTAGTATATGTACATATATAATTAGGCAAAAACAGACTGTGGCAAGATCTGCGTTAAGAATGTTCTGTCTTGCGTCGTCATTTCGTATCCTTGCAGGGAATGCATTCTCAGGTTTCAAAGTGCTGTGCCAAGAAATAATTCCTTCATAACAGTGTTGCCGGTCTCATCTACTCGGTTTATCACATCTGTGGAAGACAAGATGAGAATCTGGTTAAGTAATGAGCAGCAAATTGGTTTTGTACAGCGTCATCTCACAGAATATGATGAGCCAATGTCTCACACAGAACTTCTCTATGAAGATAAAGGGACTATTCAGAGACAGGGGCAGACAGGAAGCAGGCAGTGAGGGAGGTTGGGGTATGGGGGAGAGATGATCCGGGTCAGTTTCAACCTCCTCGTATTTTCTCTGCTGTATACAAAATGTACTCTGATATTGAGTAAAACACTTGATTTAACTTTCAAATCAAGTTCTCATGCCTCTACGTTGTCTCAGGGTTCAGGAGGAGGGGTTCTATCTGGAACTGGGTGGGTGGGGGTCCCTTCCACTCTTCCTCCTGAAGTGTGTGGCTCTCTGAATCCCAAGCAGTGTGGGGGGGGGTCCCTCGGGGTCAGGAGACTAGCTATGTGCTGCACACAGACCACTTTAACTCCTTTCATCAGAACACCATCGTCTCAAAATAACCAGCAGGTCTGGAACAAAGCAGGGTGATATTCTCCTTCCTCACAGGTAGATCGATATATTATTACTAGCATGTGAAAAACCTTTATTTTCGCTCCAAGAAGGTATTTTCATGCTCGCGTTTTGGTTGTGCAATACAGATACCCATCTCTGAGAGTTCTGCCTTCACCTCAATACAATACAGGTCAATGACATGACACAAAACATGGGGCACTATGGGGTGTGTCAAGCCACAACGGCTGGCCATAGTGCTCATGTGTTGAGTTATAAGCACCTCCAGCATTTATATTCAGCTTTATACTGAGGAAAGAATGCCAATGAAAAAGTCTGTGGATTGTTGAGAGTAATGATAAAAAAAAAAATCTGCATCAAGATGTTGCCATCATCTTTCAATATTTTGAAAACCGAAAAGGAAACTGCCTTATTACGGTGGCAGTAAATAGATAATTTGAAACATGGACAATTAAAACAATATGGGTGAAGCAACCTTTAAAAGTATACACGCTCCTCCATGGCCTGGGCCAAGCCTCCTTTCTTTTGTCAACAAGCTAAAACAAGGTCACTTATTGAACTAAACATGTTTCTTACTTCGCCAAAAACATAATTGAGATAAAAAAAAAAAAAAAATTCAACCACATGTGGTGGCAATATTATTTCTAGTTCTGAATAAAAGCTGCTGGTTGCTTTATCCAGACTGACTAATATGGGATGTTTGGGTCTGGGAGTTTCTAACCATAATCCACCCTTTCTGCAGATGTTTGAAGTAACATCATGCCAACATCTAAAACCTTCAGACTAGACATTTAGTGGTAATCTCAACATATAAACATTTAAATCTGATGTGACTATAAACAGACAGTGCGAACACAGAAAAGCACCAAAACATAAACAACACCAACAAGCAGGGAGAAGCATGCATTTCTCAGCAGGAAACAATCTTTGCTGGAAGCACAGGGATGGGAAAGTAGGGAACAACCTTTTTTATGGCGCATGTATGGTAAACAAACCTGCAAGTTCTTTCGTTTAACTCAAGTTGCCTGGACTTGCAGTCTAATTGTGTGAATTTGCAGGAACATTTACAGGTGAGAGGGTCCTGCACAAACAAGCGCTTCCTTCTCTCTGAGCAAGGCACACAGTGGCTGCAAGGGAAGCAAAAAGGGAGAGAGAGAGACAGATCTAAGCTATAGAGCGAATTCTGCAGAAAGGCCAGACACAGACACCCACCCACAATAATAAGAATACTAATAATCAGAGCTCCAGGAATGACACAGGGCCACACACATTATGTGTAGAAGGCCCATGACTTTCTACTGAAGGAGAAGTTTTGAAACATTCTATTTCAATAAATAGTGAAAGGGTCATGCATGTGCTGTAACAAATGAAGGGATTTCATGTTGGCAGGCATTAATGGTGCCAAAGCCAACACTTCATCAGTCCCTACAGGGCAAAATTAACTTATCATAGTTTTACGTTGCGATAGACACTATAGTAGTTGCAGGATCTGTCACAGTGCTCCTCTTATGAGATGGATGGTCACACTAGAGACACAACAAGGACAGAACTAGATATATACCACTAGTTGCTATGGAGGAAAAGTAACTATGCTTCATATAACTGATCTTGCTTTGCACAACACCCAAACCGTAGGATCAATTCCGTATCCCCTTCCAGAGCTCTTGTATAAAGGCAGAAGTTATCTGTGAAGCCCCTAAAGGCTACACAGATAACAGATGTAGACATCGTGGCCATCTATCATCAGAATCAAAAGGAAACATGGCAACAGACAGAAAAAAGAAGCAGCAAGCAGCTATCAGGCCAGCAGACAGCCTTAAAGAAATAAAGGACCACTGCCACAGCCATGTGAAGTGGAATGTTGCTGCAGACGCAAGTAGTACCATGCTGACGCCACATACTGCCCCATTGGCCTTCATGATAATGCTGCTGTCACAGCAAACAGAGGAGGAGGCAGGAGCAAGAGAAGAGACACCTGAGCTGATGCAGGGTTCAATCAATCGCCGATGAAGCCAAACGGGCAGCAGTCAACCAATAACACCGACTGTATCAGTGTCTCCTACGTGCAGACTCCTACGTGTCTCAGAGTGACCTACGTGCACAGTGACAGGTAGACATCAACACGCCGAGTTCAGGTCTGCATCATCTCTCCTCCACCAAGCTGTCGGGATTTAACCTGCACTCTCGTAAATTTGACAAGCTGAACTACTGCTGAGGGGACGCACACTACCCACATGCATGCACATGTCAAACACACACAGCCCTATGTCAACTACGACAATGAGCAAGCTCCTTAAATCAACGAAGATTCCACAGCTCGTCTCCGAGTTCATCCTCTATCTACACCACTAAAAATAAAAAAGGTTTACTCCATGACACCTGTTCCTATGATTAGACTGGGGAAGTAGCCGGGGGCCGAGGGTCAGGTTTGTGCAACTGGAGTCAGAGCGCAGACAGCAGTGGGTGGTCACCTACGCTGTTATGACCGCACCATAAACTACTAAACCCGCTCCCATAAAAATAGCTCGCTCAAAGTGTAAAGATAGGCCCGACGCTCTACCTCCACCATCTACAGCAAACAGGACTTCCTCAGCTGTGGCAGCGTGGTACATTGAATTTAACATGCTACATTTTTGTTAAACTGAATTTAACGAGACACACGTCGTGCGCGATACGGAGAGCAGTGAAGAGTTGTAAACGTGCGACCATAGAG
The DNA here is from genome assembly GCF_910589615.1 of Taurulus bubalis. NCBI lineage: Eukaryota > Metazoa > Chordata > Actinopteri > Perciformes > Cottidae > Taurulus > Taurulus bubalis. The sequence continues at coordinate 5,269,537 of NC_136600.1, forward strand.
AGACAGAAATGCCATGCCGTCGTGTAGATAATATCAATAATATAAGGCTGTTTAGTTTGTTTAATAACAGAACAAGGTTATTTGGGAAAGGGAACCTTAAATTACTTCTGTAGTGATCTGGCGCTATAAAAATAAAGTAAGGGGGGCGGAGGGTGCGCCCTCCTCCCCAATATAATGGTAGGGAAAACACTGATCCTAAATAAGTATATTTATCATTTTGAACAAAGGTTAAATGTTATTTCACAAGTTTCAAAAACATTTTTTAAATGCCCCTGGATTTCAGTCAGTGGGGGCAAAAATGTCCCCCTAAAAAATAAGTAAATTCAAAAAAGCATCCTAATGTCTGAATACAATGACAATCTGACAATCACTGCTGCATAAATGTCTCAACACTCTTCTGTATGTACAGCTGAAGTGAAGTGCATTTCAACATCCCGCTCTGCTCAAGAACAACAAGCCATCAAACTTTCACATTGCGCTTTTCTAGTGGTCCCACCACTCTGATTAGTGGGCAACCAAATGTCTCTCTTGAGCCACAGCCCTATTGACCAACAGAACACCTACTTACTATTGTTTCTTTGCTTGAACATCTGGCTTTAGTCTGAAATGAAAAAGAGGAAGATAGTTAAGTGTTTTGCTTTGATTGCAACACTGTCACTGTGTGTGAGGCCTACAGTATCTTACCTGCAATCACACTTTTGATGCTCTGTGAAACTTAAGTGAATAGTGTGCTGCGTTACCAGTCGTCTAAACCGCATCACCTTGAGAAGAAACAGAGGGCATAACAAGGCAAGGTTGAGATTAAAACAACATCAGGCTACATTCTAAACACCTCAGCTCTGACCTGTCGGTCTCACTCTCCGTCCATCTGCTTCTGCAGCAGCAACAAGGCTGTCAACACAATGTGTCCATGGAAAAAACATGCCTGACATGCTTCCATCATGTTCTGCATCAGTGAGAGGAGTTAGCTCAGTTGCTACAATGTGACCGAGCTATGGAAGTTCAGTCATGTGATAACATACAATTCCATATATAGATCAAGTGATGACAGCTGAGCCATCTTCATAACAACAAGGCAAAGTCCATCTGCTGATGAAGACCATGAGATGCAGTTGAAAGGAGACCTTGCGTTCAGATTATTTTTTGACAAACTACTACTTCTATGTCAAGAAGTAGAAATAACTTGAATGATTTAGTAAGTGAGCTTGAATGAAAAGAGAACGTGGACAGACAAACAGTATTGGTGGAGTTCTAGTGTTTGAGGGCTTGCATGATGTCCCATAGTTGTCTATGGATGATTAAAGTGTCAAGTTTGTTCATCAGTTAAGTTCAGGAGGAAAAACTTCAAATCCAAAAAGAAAATTGGAGTTGACCCTGTGCTCACCTGCAACGTGACATTACGGGTTTCCGTGGGAATGCACTCCATGGCTTCGTCATTGCAGCAGCCTCCACAGCGGTTGAGCACGACGCAGGAAGGAACGTAGGTGTGTTCTGTGTCCTCCGGATACTCCTGGAAGATGTCCACCAGCACCTCCCTGGGCTGGCACATGCTCTTGGTGATGACATCTGTGAGAAGAATGACTGAAAAAAGACAAGAAGATTGATTATCTTTTCTTCATCATCATCTTTACTTGACAGTGAATAAGTGAATAGAAAAGCTTTATGTAATAATGAATACTTATCAAATCAAAATCACATTTCTGTTGTCTGAGCAGCAACAATGACACCTGTTTTTGCTGCTGACAATGTGAACAGTGTTCCTGGAGAAAGTAAATGATCCTGTGTCAAACTGGCATGGATGAAAACAGCCTACCAACCATTTGGTGGAAATGGACATGACATGTTAGACGATGCTCTAGTAAACTCCCAGTAATGTGTGTAGAAGTAGACAAAGTTAGATTCCAAGAGGAATAGACGACTCCAGCTATGGCCATGTGACAGACGAGTAACACAATAGAGATTACTTCAGTGGGTCTGATTGCAATAAATGCCATCTTCACTGAGTTGGTATGAAGACATTACACGTGATCATATGAATTGGAACAAAAGGATATAAACTGCAGGTGGATTGATGTTACAATACCATCATTCATTTTGACTTCCCATATGCAAAATGTAACATGACACACAAGCATCATATAATATCTGTAGATGAAGAACAGGACGTTTGATACCAGTGTCAGATAGAGCCATATACCAACTGAGTGACCTGCTAGCCCTCTGCATTTCCATTCCCTGTGCAGCCCAGAATAATACATCCCACAGTCCATCACACTGGTCCCAGCGACCCTCGATAACTCCTGACCTCTGGTCTGCCAGAGCAGCCGTGACCTCAGGCACTGTGGCGCCAGGGTTCACCTCTGAAATGAGACCTCGGAAGCCCACCCCCATGCAAGTTCTGCCTTTGGACTCATGCTGCAGTCAGTGGACTGTGTGCACTTTATGATTCTGTGTTCAAATGATATACACAGATGGATCCTTGAGAAGTTGTTTTAACAGAATGTCTATCATACTGTCTCCTGGAGGTCCCATCAAACTAGCTGAGGCATGATGAGGAAAGTTACCTTTCCAGACTGTAGAGTCCCATCCTATCATGTCATGTCATAGTGAGACATCAGATATAATAATAATAACATATTGATTGGTTGTGGTCACTTAAAGGACCGCATGTGACATTTGCGGCACCAGGCAGCAACAACACACATGAGCAGCTACAACAACAAACATGAGCATTTAGAACAGACATGAGCAGCTACAACAACAGACATGAGCGTTTAGAACAGACATGAGCATTTAGAACAGACATGAGCAGCTACAACAACAGACATGAGCATTTAGAACAGACATGAGCAGCTACAACAACAGACATGAGCATTTAGAACAGACATGAGCAGCTACAACAACAGACATGAGCGTTTAGAACAGACATGAGCATTTAGAACAGACATGAGCAGCTACAACAACAGACATGAGCATTTAGAACAGACATGAGCAGCTACAACAACAGACATGAGCATTTAGAACAGACATGAGCAGCTACAACAACAGACATGAGCAGCAGCAGACATGAGCAGCTACAACAACAGACATGAGCAGCTACAACAACAGACATGAGCAGCTACAACAACAGACATGAGCGTTTAGAACAGACATGAGCAGCTACAACAACAGACATGAGCATTTAGAACAGACATGAGCAGCTACAACAACAGACATGAGCAGCTACAACAACAGACATGAGCAGCTACAACAACACACATGAGCAGCAGCAGACATGAGCAGCTACAACAACAGACATGAGCAGCTACAACAACAGACATGAGCATTTAGAACAGACATGAGCAGCTACAACAACAGACATGAGCAGCTACAACAACAGACATGAGCAGCTACAACAACAGACATGAGCATTTAGAACAGACATGAGCGTTTAGAACAGACATGAGCAGCTACAACAACAGACATGAGCATTTAGAACAGACATGAGCAGCTACAACAACAGACATGAGCAGCAGCAGACATGAGCAGCTACAACAACAGACATGAGCAGCTACAACAACACACATGAGCAGCAGCAGACATGAGCAGCTACAACAACAGACATGAGCAGCTACAACAACAGACATGAGCATTTAGAACAGACATGAGCAGCTACAACAACAGACATGAGCAGCTACAACAACACACATGAGCAGCTACAACAACACACATGAGCAGCAGCAGACATGAGCAGCTACTACAACACACATGAGCAGCTACAACAACACACATGAGCAGCTACAACAACAGACATGAGCAGCTACAACAACAGACATGAGCAGCTACAACAACACACATGAGCAGCTACAACAACACACATGAGCAGCTACAACAACACACATGAGCAGCAGCAGACATGAGCAGCTACTACAACACACATGAGCAGCTACAACAACACACATGAGCAGCAGCAGACATGAGCAGCTACAACAACAGTCTCAATGTCAACACGCTCAACAGCGTCTACCTTCTCACCAAGGATACGGGTGTTTCTTATTGTTAAACAATCTCAAACCAGCAGCTGAGGCATGACAACTGAGCAAACTCATCATGGAAATCATGAGATGTGGTTGAAAGCTCTATAAAGAAGAATCAGTCACACTATAGTTCATTTTGACTCAGATTCACACACCATCCTGCTTCCACAAATCCTCACAAATCATGTGTGAGTTGCTTTTAAAGATTTACATGTTCAGAGTAGAGACGTCAGATATTTGTGAGACTATAAACACGCTGTGGGTTTTGATCTTTTTGGATGATGTGTTGTTGTTGAAAACATTTTTTTATCTCGATCTCAGCTGAGGTGAACTAAACAAGTGAACAACAGCTCGGAGCGCTGGAGTTCTATCACAAAGCATCTACGCCAGTGTGTCTGTTTGAAGGTCTGCAGCATGCCAATGGCAGACTTCCTGCTCCTTTACAAACACTAACAACAACCACAAAACCTGCCCACTGATGCTGTTTGCAGGTCCAACCTTCAGCATGTCTGTCAAACAAATGGGAGAAGTATGGCATTGAACCAAGGCTGACTGTCCGTTCATGTATTGACTGCATTCTTCCAACCACAACAGAAACACAACAAACGTAACACTGCAAATTAATGTGGAGGCACTGACTGATTTCTGCATTTTCTAAAACACTAGTTTTGAAATGTGCCCTACTTTAATGAAAAAAGTTGAGTCAGACCTGTCACCACTGGGAACTTTGATTCATGTCTGCTATGTACAGAAAAACAATCTTTCGCTCGCACTGCACAATCTATGCTACTCATGTCAAACTTTTACAGAAGCAAAGTCATTCTGAGGCAGAGTAGATACAAATGTCCATCACATGTCCACTAGGTGTCCCTATGGACATCTGGTCTGCAAACAGAGGAAAGGAAGAAGTCTGTAACAGTCAGAACACTTACCCTCATTTTTACTCTTCTCCACTCCCTTGTTAATGCTGGCAGTCTGGAAGAGATACACATCAGACCAGGTGATAAATATGAAATATTTCTAATCGATAAAAATGTATTTAACAACGGAGCACATGGATGTATGGAAAGCGTTTTATCTGAGCCCAATGGGCTACATCAAAAGAAGCCAGATCAGTTGTCTAATGCAGCTTTAATTCATACTTATAAAGACTAATATCAGAATTGTTGTAAAGTACTTACTCTCCATTCTGTCTCAGCCCCGTCAAGTTACAAAGACGCAGCTAAGGAGCAAGGCTACGTACCTTCAAAATAATAGCGCAGCAGCTTGTCACGTTTTAATATGATGTATATTGACCAAAGGAACATTTGGAATTTGAAAAGTATTCTACTGGTTTTAATTCCATGCGTCCATAAATTCAACCGGTTACAAATTACAGCAAAGAGTCTGCACAACTTTCTTTACGGGTAAAAAGAGTCGGCTACATATAGTTAAATGCGTCGCTTCAACTCTTCAAATTCCTTGGCTGAGCTTTATTTTGAAAAGACAACAGGAACCAGCCTTTGTTTTGATTGTAAAAAGATGACGTGAAGAACCGGCATCTCCGGCAGACCTCCGTTCACCGTATGTGTCTCCTGTAACCGACGGAGATATTGCGTGAGAACGCGGATCGGCCTGTGTGGGCATAAGCAGGAGGAACCGTGTCTCAACGCCCACACATGGCACACTTCTTCCGGGAAGCTCGGACTAAACCCTGCGGCTGAATGCTCAGAGGACTGACTGTACAGATGGTTAAAACTACAAGCAGAACTCCATTCAAAAATGTCCCGGTGGAATGTACATCGTATCAATTATTATTCCCTTTCGGCACAAATGTTATCCAGCCAGCAGCATTAATTTAACAACTTTATGACGTATTCCCACCGCCTGTCAGGAGGCGTAAGTACTTTGTGGTGAACAAAAACATGCCGAAATTAAATGATTGTCCATGACAGTCATGACAGGTACTTCATCAAGCGTGTCTCTTTTCACTTTGGCTATTAAGCATATCAGATTGTCTGGTTTGGCTAAAATAAATAAAAGAAGGGTATGTATTAAGGTTTCACCAAAAACGACAAAGTGAGATTTATTAATAGGCTACATTCCAGTTATTATAATTGGCACACAGCAGTGACTAAATCCCCAAATAATCTGTTGATCTTTAAAAAGGGACGTGTGACGTGTCCCTGTCTGATAATTAATAATACATATGAATAATAAGACTTAACAAATAAATTCCCAAACTCACCTTTACAGCTGACAGGTGAAGAACCACGGCCAAAAGGATGTGTACCAAACTGACAACAAAGTTCATGGTTGTAATTCCGCGCGATAAGTGTTGAAATCTCTGCGGTTGTTTAAGGGTCCAAAATCGAACAATATCAACAAATCAACACGCAGTCATACAAAATGAAAAATATGTATTTTTAAAACCGCAGCTATAGCAAAGTCAAATCCATATTTTCCTCTGGCATGTGGTACTTCTGCTGGAAACCTTACCATCCAACAAGCCGCGCTCGTCCACAAACAAAGACCCGATGAAGGGTTCTGGATCCAGGACCTCAGGGGCAGAGCGATCTTTCAAACACACTAATAATGTTGAGTGTGGAGGCGGGAAGAGGGGGGCTGTCTTTCTTCACATGTATTAATCCCACAACATGAAGCTGTGTCTGTGTGCCACTGTCTGCCAGCATAGAGTCATCTCCCTTCTCGTGGTTCTTGTTGGCGGTGCGCCGCTGCCTGTTCTGCGGCTTCTCTTCTCTCTGAGGATCCTCAGCGGCTCGTCCCGGCTCGGCAGCAGCACCGTCTCCCGCGTTCTGTCTCCTCTTGCCGGCTGCTGCTCCACTTCATGCGTTAGTAATGGTCGGGGATCAGAAGCCGCCCGTCTTGTATCTGGAGGCGGGCGGCTGTGAGGAACCAATGGCAGAGAGGGGGTGGGCGTTGATCTGGATCTGCTGTTCTCTCTCTCTCTCTCTCTCTCTCTCTCTTTCGCACGCGTGCACACACACACGCGCGCGCGCGCACACACGTGCTTCCACAAGCCTTCTATCATTGAATGTAGTTTCCTTTAAACATCTTGGCTACTTCTTGGATGAGCTTGGAGTTGTTTTGCTCAACTGCTATGTATATACTGTGAATAATACAAAGACAATGCAAACTAATGATAATAACTAAATACAAAAATACTATTTTGAAGCATTGAGGATCATCATTACAAGGTTCAAAGACAAAAGAAAACTGAATGTATTTTTCCCTCTACAATAATTTACTGGAGCAGTGACTGAAGGCTACAGAGATATGCAGTTTGACGTGGAGCATGTATTTTCAACATCCCGTCTTTGTGAAGCAGGTTTAAGTTACGGAGTAGACGGGACATAATTAAAAGAACACACGTCGGGTGCATACTTGAGTATACTTGACTATACTTAAAGTGTGCTATTTTGGAACAACTTATTTTGTGCTTAATATATTTAAGTTGTGCTTAAATAGTATTTAAGTACAACTTGAAGTGTATTTAGTATTTTATTTGTGCTAAATTGGAACAACGTAAAGTATACTTAGTACAATTTAAGTATATTACTGTGTATGTGCTAATATACATGCCAATAGCTCACTTAAATTATACTTTTTTGTGTTTTAAGTATATTTGAAATATATTATTAGTATTTTACAAATATACCAAGTTATATATATAGACCACAATTATAACTTGTGGTATACTATTAGCATTATAAATATAATAATATTAACATTTTTCAATCAACATTTTTGGGTCTGTATGTTTTGTGAAAGTAACAAAAACTTTCAGAATGAAAATAATGTACATTTTGTATTAATGACACTATTACATTGGAGTCTACAGGTGAGGGTGAGTTATGGTCTGACTGAAACACTATTAAGTTTTCCTCAGTTCGGTGTAGTTAATTTGAATCTCGATTTCAGTCTCATAGACACCCTGAAGCCATCTAAGTCTAAGAGAGTAGCTGAAGGTTTAGCTAAAGTTAGCTACCCTAGTATTTGAAAGAGTAAGGGGCCGTTCACACCAGACTCTCAAAAACGCGCCACTAGCAATTGTTAGCCAATTGCTAACCATTGTTAGCAATTAGCGTTTTTCGGCACGCCTAAAAGTTGAAACATTCTCAACTTTTAAGCGCCTTGCACGGAGTCGCACAGCTCATCAATGTCAGTGTGTATCGCCCGGTTGCGCACGCAGGCCCGCTCCACAGGCGCACCGGGGCTGTTTTGCCCGCCGCGTTTTTGCCAAGGTGTTTTTGCCAAGGCGTTTTAGAGGCGACTGCACTTTTAAAAGTGTGTCTGGTGTGAACGGCCCCTTAGGAAATAAAGCACGCGGGGAGGACATACATCCTCTTCGGTAAAAAACAAAATCATCTCAAGCATCAACTTTTACTCATTCCAATGCAAAGGTTGTAAATCAAAATGAAATGGCTAAATTCACACTCACGTGTCACATGTTGTTATCATAGTGGCCAAGGTTTGATACCCTCTCGCTCCACTGTTTTCTGTCTTTCTCTCTCTACTTCTGCTGTCCAATAAAACAAGAATGACAACACAAAAAAATCATCTTTAAAAAAAAAACTGCTTGCTTTTGGCATTTAAATGGATTAGAACCTCATCGTTTTTCTGGGTGTCAAGAAGGCCAGCAAGTTGTTCCCAACCAAGTCCACAGCCAAGTTTAATTGCAATGTCTGAAACGCTCATTCAGAATGCAGCAGCTCGACTGGTCTTCAACCTCCCGAAATTCACCCACACTGCTCCGCTCCTCTGCGCCCTTCACTGGTTACCGGTGGTCGCCCGCATCCACTTCAAAACATTGGTACTTGCATACCGTGATGCCAACAGATTAGGTCCAATCTACATCCAGGGCACGGTAAAACCGTACACCCCAGCTTGTTCGCTCCGCTCGGCTTCTGCCAATCGGCTTCTGCCAATCGGCTTGTAGCTCCGTCACTGCGAGCTAAACACTCAACAAAGTCACGACTGTTTGCTGTCCTGGCTCCTCAATGGTGGAATGAGGACATCAGGACAGCAGAAAGTCTCTACATCGTCCGCCACAAACTAAAAACACATCTTTTTAGACTATACCTTGAATAAAGAAAGTAGCACCGTAATAGCATTTTAGTAGCACTTAAATGGCACCTACTGATAGCACTTTGTGGTTTGACTTTCTTGAAGAAATTGTACTTGAAGAGTTTGCACTCATGGTTGAATGTACTTATTGTCGCTTTGGATAAAAGCGTCAGCTAAATGAAATTTAATGTAGTTAACATATGCATCTTCTATTAGAAGTTGGAATTGTTTTCTATTTTCTGTCTTTTTATCATGTTTTTTGGAAAAGTTACTCTTGATGTATTCCTTATTATTAAAACACATAAATGAATGAACAAAATACAATAATGAATAGTTAAGACATATTTTATTTTACTCTGGATTAATATTAAAATAAATGAATGAAAAATATACCACATAGTGTATCATTCCTCACTGCTATATATATTTTGTTACAACCCACAGATGTTACAACCCACAGATAATTGTTACCAACAATCTCTACTCTTTCAGCTCGCTTTGGTGTTTTGGTACACGACCTGCTCAGAGCCACTCAAACGAATACAGGACTTTCATCCAAGGCCACTGTTTGTGTCCCCTGCGAAACTCAAAGTAAGTTGTTTGTGTCATTGGTCACATGAGTAGTAAGTGTCACATGAGTCATTAGTGTCGTTGGTCAGGTGAGTTAGTTGTCATTTCACTAACTAAGACCACACTAATAACGATAAGGGTTTAAAATTATTTATTGCATGATGCAGTGAGAGACATGGATTTCTGGAGCGAAAGGTCGTTGAGGGAGGAATGGATGAAAGTAAGGGATGAGGGTCGTGGGATGTATAGGGTAAGGGATGAGGGTAGGGGATGAAGGGCTGTAGGGTTAGGTATGGAGGGTACGGGGTAAAGGAATGAGGGTTGTGGGATAAAGGGACGTAGGTGATGAAAGGATGTAGTGTAAGGAATGAAAGGGTGTAGGGTAAAAAACGAGGAGGGTAAAGAGGGTCGTGGAATGAATTCGGGCAATATGATGTTGAGGCCTTTGCAGGGAAAAGTTATTTCAGGATTTTAAAAATATCGAACCATGTGAGCGCACAGCAGCGCCAAAGAGACACCATTTTCCATGAAAATGGAAGTTGCTTTAACTTGGCCGTACATAATGTAACCTGCTCCATATTTCTCATATGCCATGACCTCCTGACCCTGAAGACATCCATATGATCATTTTTCATCCTAGTCATAGCGCCACCTAAAGGCAACAGGAAGTTACATGTTTTCTACTTGTACACCGTGCTCCTCACAGATTATTCAGATCCCTCTCAAAATGCGTCCGAAGAGACTTAAGACATTGATAATGCATCACCTTGAAGATTGTAAGGATCCGTTGAACGGCGTCGCGTCGGAGCGTCGCGGAAGTTGGATCCTTCGCCATGACCGAATAAACCGATGTAACTCGACTCCACATGATAAGATCCTTTCCAGGTTTCACATGTTTGATCAGCCTCCAGGCCTGAAGACATGTGCAGTCTAATTTTTAATTAGTCATAGCGCCACCTAATGGCAACAGGAAGTACATATTTCTATACTATGGCTTGCTTCTCTTAGTCGGTCAATCAGATCAACTTCCAATTACTTCTAGACAAACAAAAGACTTTCATGACGCCAGCCCACAAAGCTTTTGATGTTTCGTGAAACGCTGTTGCCGTGGCGACCCATCCTTCGCGGTCAACAACAAAGTCACTTTTGAGGGACTAGGCATGCTCGACACGTAACTAAACTTGCACACACAATTAAAGGCAAAGATGTAGTTACCTGATGTGATTTGAATGACTCAAAATGGCACTTTGGCTCGATAGCGCCCCCTACAAATATTCAATTAAGCAGCCTCAGCACTACGGTTGACCTACATGTATGAAACTTGCTAGGAATATGTAACACATAACCCTCTTGGGACCATGCTCTAAACCGCACAGGAAATATCTGGACCCTGGTCCTGCCTTAAACCGACTGCTACTATTATTATTATTATTATTAGTTGCATTGCTATTACTACTGCTGATACATTACTGTATTTATTATCATGTATTCTACTACATCCACTGCTACTGATATTATTGGTAGTTGTAACTTTTTCATCATGCCTACTACTCTCATTATATCATCATCAATCATTTCTGTCATATGCATTGATTGTATTGTAACTCTGTCATGTTGTTCATTCTGTACACACATCTATTGCACTTCTGTCCACCCAGGGAGAGGGATCCCTCCTCTGTTGCTCTCCCTATGTTTTCTTCCTTCTCCCTGTTAAAGTTTTTTTGGGGAGGCGATAGCTGTGCCGGTGCGAGGGTCGTATATGTACTGATTGTAAAGCCCTCTGAGGCACATTTGTAATTTGTGATTTTGGGCAATACAAAATAAATGTAATTGAATAGCTGGATGTCTTCTGGTTTTGGCGATATGGTTGTCATAAAAGAAGGAGATGCCATTCCTGTAATGCAGAAGTCAGAGAGTCGTTAGTATCAATCGGGAGAAACCAGTCGAAATTAAGAAAGGATAGTTGTTTATTGTTAACAGATGATATGCGATGATAGAGTCTTTGGCGCTTTGACTACAGGGAGATTTGTAATGTCCCTGTAGATTTGTAATGGCAGTAATGCCGTCTGCCCCAATTAGCAAAAAGATAAATCCCCCCTTGGAGTCCAGACCTGGTGGTGGTGATGGCTGATGAGGCTGATGAATCTGCGAAGACTGGGCGATCGAGGGGTGCATAGCAGCATAATGAATGAACTAAAGGTAGAGAGACAGTCATTTTTAAAAGAGACGGCAGCAAGATGATTGACTAACGATGTAATTGTTTCGTTGTGCTTATTGGATAGAGAAGACCATGCAACTAATCTAAACAGCTGGTGTCATGATTGACAGCCACAAATAATGACAGCAAGTAAATAATGAGTGAGCATGCGTGAGAAGTGATTGGCAGATGTGAGAAGTAAATGACGGGCTTCCGAGAGTATGCTCTTCCGACTGAATTTACGCTATAGCTTCATTTGTCACATGAGTTGCTTTTAGTCACGTGAGTCGCAAGTGTTGTTATTCATGAGAGTTGCAGGTATTGTTAGTCACATGAGTCTGTGATGTTGGTTACGTAAGTCGTTAGAGTCATCAGTCACTTAAGTCGTTAGTGTCATTGGTCACGTGAGTTGTTCGAGTTGTTGTCTAATTCTCTAATGGCCTAAACAGAATCACAAGGTTTAAATTTTGTCTAGATATATATATATTTATATACATATTTTCATATAATTAAAGGTTATAGCTATTTTATAGTTTAATTGTTTTTTACAAATGCACTACATGTATTATAATTACAGCCGCACCGCCATCAGCTGTTAAACTAAACAGACAGCAGGCGTTGATGCCAAATCCACGGCCCGCCATTGACTTGCATTCGTGTTTTCCATGTCCCATCTTTAATCCTTAATGTTGTGGTGTAAATTTAATTTATCGGGCTGAACACTCACGTGCCCACCTCTTTGTTTCTCTAATTTTTTACGTCTCCATGCTTCCATTGGTAACTGCTTTAAAGTCACATTGCTATGAATTATGGGTAATTCCCTTGGGCAAAGTCTGCATCTAATGCTGACTTACGGAAAGGGTTCACAAAGGGCTCACAATATCTACCAGAGAGCCCTCAAACACTTGACAATTTGACAGTGGGACAGCCCTAAACCCTGACGGATTTAGCGGTGGAGATTGGGATTGGACCATTCTGTGCATTTCTGCTCCAGTCTTCACCACAACAGTGTGGAACGACCCGCAGCACTGCTTACGCGGCACCAAACTGTTAATCAATCTCACGTTACACAGACTCAATATGCAATTTACAAGATTTCATGGATGCAAGCCAAGGCAATTAACTAGGCCATATACACTTTGCACACACATCACTATGTGTGCTAACAATAACAATAAAAAAAGGCCACACACTACACAACCACAACCTGCAACAGAATTCACACAGCACACTCGCCTCTCTGTGCTGCAGTAGGACCGGGGGCAGGCAGCCACAAATCCATGGAAAAAAAGTAGAGTTAGTAATGTGCATTGAAGAGACAATAATTTATCAAGAAGGAGAGAAAGAAGAGGAGAAGAGGAACAAAAAGAGGAAGAGAAGAAGAGGAGTGTATCCTAAGATGTACCCCAGCAGTCTAGGCCTATAGCAGCATATGTAGGGGCTGGACCAGGGCAACTGAAAGCTCTAGCCCACAACCTTTTTAAGACTCTGGGAACCACAAGTAACCCTGCATTCAGTGAGCGCAACGCTCTAGTGGGGTAATATGTAGGGATATGTGTTTTAAGATGAGATGCTTTTAGGAGGAGTTTAAAAGGAAGTAGCATTGTGTGCAGATTTAATGTCGAAAAGCTATGGAAAATATGGTCAGTTTTGTATACAAATTAGAAACAGTAACGGTATTAGCACTCCCCCGAAGTGGCACAAGGTTAGTTAAAGTTGTAATAAATATGTATGTATTAAAGAAATTAGCCTAAGTGTTGGCTCTATGTGTGTATGCTATTAATGCAAACGAGGAGTAAGCTAACATAATTATTGTTTTTGTGCCTTTGTACACAGCTCTTACGTTGGTCTTTAGCTAAAATCTCATCCATAATCATCCCCAACTATTAATTTGCATGTACTTTAAACATGTTTGCACGATTTGACTGGAGGTAACATGTCCTAGTCTTGCAAACTGTGTCTTGGCAGTCATGCCGCCCCTTCCCCCTCCCTCTTGCTCTGTGAAATGGTCAATGTGTGTGTGTGGAGTGCTTTCATTTCTGTGCATCCTGCTCTTCATTTGTACAGCTGGTGATTTGCTGGAGCAATTCAACTAAATTGCTTTACCCAAATTGAGCCGGCAGGAGACTGGGGACTTGGGGAAAGTGCTTTTAACAATGAACACTTATAATGAACTCACGCATGTTTTCATGTGTGTGTGTCTTTGCAAGGCAGGATCAGAGAAATATTTGTGAAAACAGCCATTAGTCAGAGGTAGAATATGAGGAGGTCATTTCAAACAGCAGGCCCTTCACCAAAGTCAAAGCAGGTTTTGATCTATGATCAGATCAGGTGGCAAAGTACTGGTGTTGCTAAAGAGGTGTGTCTTCTGATTGCTATTGGTATTAAAGACAAACCTCAAACTTGGACACTTCCCTAAACTTGCAGCTATTTAATCCATGCTATGAAATCTTCAACACAGCAGCAACCAAAACATCCAATCATTGACATCCAGAAGGACTTCACTCTCTGTATAACTTTACAATAAAAACAAAATGTGAGAATAAACTTCCCGTTGTTGTTTGTTTTTCTTGTTCTTATTTCTCAGGAGAATTGGCATAAATTAATTAGAACGTACCCTGGAAATAAAGTTGTACATAAACAGTCAGAGAAAGAAAAAACAAGTCAATACTTGGCATGCCTCAGGCTCTCTCCCAGACTTCCCCTCTTTGCATGTATGAGCCAACTTTCTCTTCGCATTCTGGATGAATAGCAGTGACATAGTGTGGCACAAAGAAGCATTGCACAGGTATTTGAAAAATGAGTGTGAATAGAAGGATGCAGCAGCAGCACAGAAGGTAGCTTTACAATATTTGAAAGTAGACCCATCTAACACAAGCTTTATACGATTCTTCAGTCATACAGCACTGTGACAGGTTGATTTGCTAAAAGAAATCACCGCCATCTGAAAGCTCACTGCACACTCAGTTGCATCCCACCCTCTACTGCTCCAAATGCTACTTTACTATGCTCCCCGTAAAAAAAAAAAAATCAAAATAAATCATAATGCCTCCAAAATCATTAGTTACCCTTCCTCCAACCTCCCAACCCTCATTGACGCTGCCGTCACGCGCAAAACACACACCATAGTACACAACCCCAGACTCACTCTGAACTCTGAATGCTTCACTCTACTCCCATCCGGCCGCAGATACAGATCGCCTATCTGTAAAAAGGCAAGCTCCAATGCTTTGTGCCCTCTGCCATCATAATGATGGCAGAGGGCACAAAGGAGCCTGCCGTTTTTAGCAAACTGTAGCAATAACATTCATTGGACGTATCTCCAAATGCATTGCACTGTGTTTGTTATGAACAATTCACCTAGCCAGATTCCTTGTATGTGTAACAAACTTAAGCAATAAGGTACTCGAGGCAGTACTGTGTCGTGCAATAATGTACTGTTCAAGGGAGTTGTTAGGCCCGACGCGCAGCGGAGAGCCGGCAAACCCTTGAACTGTACATTATTGTAGACACAGTACTGCCTCGAGTACCTTATTGCTTTTATAATACGGGTACCTGCGACTTTATGAATAGTAATAGGAAGCTTCCTTTCAGCACAATAGTTGTAGCCACCAAACGTTGTGTATCGCATTTCAGCGACAGAGAAAATAGTCCCGGGACGCACATACGGGACTATAAAACTGACTGCCGGTTGTATCTATATATATATATAAATATATATATATATGTGTCTGGAAACGTTTTGCTCTTTTTTTATGTTGTAAGGTATTTTTGGCAAACAGCTAAAGGAATTAAACACAATGTTGAGTAGGCTACCTCTTGGCTGCTGCTTTGCACCCAAAGACACAGTTGGGGAGACAGTTTTCACACTTTTAGTGTGTAGTAGTAGTGTTTTGGATGGTGTGTTTGGCTCACAGCTTACGGAACTACCAGTACACACACTGCTGAATACCTCTGTGCCGCTGCTCTGTGGCTCATTTTTATTGTTTTATTGGACGTTGTGTTTGGCTAACAGCTAACAGAACCACCAGTGAACACACTGCTGTACCTCACCGCAATACAAAACACTTAACCAATAATGTTGTCAATGGTAAATGGACTGTAGTTGTATAGCGCTTCTCTAGTCTTCCAACCCTTCAAAGCGCTTTAACAGTACATGTCACCATTCACACTATTCACACACTGATGGCAGGGGCTACCTGCCCATTAGGACTAACTAACATTCACACACACAGGCGCCATTTGGGGTTAAGTGTCTTGTCCAAGGACACATCAATATGGACTAGCGGAGCCGGGGATTGAACCACTAATCCTCTGATTAAAAGATGACCCTGCTCTTACAGGGAGCAAAAGTTGTGGTAGTGGGCATGGTCTGTGCTCAGTTGCAGGGGTTCCCTGAACCACTCCCACAAATATGTGGGAGTGGTTCAGGGAACACTGCCAAGGTTAATTGGCACAGCTGTATCCTGTTGCTAATTATCCTCATCCTTTCAAGCAGTAGCAGGCTGGTGGCTGATGACACACACAATGAGCGAGAGCGAGGACGGTGCACTCTGAGGATTTGGGCAGCGTAAGTGGGTGCACGGCAGTGTGAATTATTTGTGTGTAATAAAATATGGAAAATGAAATGCTGAGGACTGTGTGTTGAGGAGAACCTGTGAGTAGCAGTGAGCCAGCTACAAATGTTTACTTTTGGCGCTTCAGCACATGCCAGGGAGCAGTCCTCTGTTGTTAACCTTTTTAGCCCCAACCTTTTTTTCCCCCTACTCTCCTTCGACATTTTCGACTGCGCAGGCTTCCGTGATCGGGGGAGGTTTCGTAGAACGCGTCACACGTCTTAAGAGGAAATGTATGCACAGTTAGATACCCAGCATGCACCAAACCAACCATGTTTAGGCATAAAGGTTATAACTTTTACATTTTTTAACTGAACGACAGTTTTTTGACTGAAACACTGAAAAATTCCAGTGGACAACATGCAGACTCCCAGTCCGTCTCTCCCTGCAAACCGATCTCCACCGCCGGCCGGCCACAACAGCAGCCACAGAGCACATCTCCACCATATAATAATACATTTGTTTTTAGACCTTTACCTGTATCTTCCATTTTATTCATATATTCCACTGCTTTTGTGAACCTTGGTAAAACAATTTCTAGCATTTCTGCCACAGCTTCACCGGGAGAGAGAGAGAAAAAGAGCAGGCAGGCTGAGCGAAGCTATACTGGAGAACGGCACAGCTTCAACTATAAATATAGCCTGAAGGAGTCGATCCCTAAAAAAAATTAATTGCCCACCCCTGGACTAAGGTATGTTACAACGCCAAATTAATTCAAATTTCCTGATATTCTAGCCACCAACGTGTGTGGCTGCGTGCGCGGCAAAATGTTGGTCACCCCCGACAAAATCTCACTCCAAGGTTTTTTGAGAAGTTGGCAGCTCTGAGCATCGCTTTAGCAGCCTCCAGTCCGTCTCTGCCAAATCATCACTGCAGGCCACAACGCCAGCCACAGCTCATCACCTCACCATATAATAATAAATTTGATTTTAGACATTTACATGTTTCTACCATTTTTGTATTCATATATTTCACTGCTTTTATGAACCTAAGACCTTTGGTAAACTAATTTCAAGCACCAAAACAGTTCGACCTCCTGAGTAAAGCTATGTTTTCACAAGAGATATGGAGATTTCCCAAAATCTAGATTACATTTTTCAGCTTTAGAGTAATATTTCTTTTTACACTTTTGCCTTATGACAATGGTGAGCTAAGATTGTTCTGCAATTTTAGATGTAAAACACATGGGTATCTATCATATGCAAGTGACTTTAAAAAGTGAATTTAAGAAATTATGTAAAATCTAGAAAATGACCCCCGACTCCAGAGGGTTAATGTACTAAATAACATACAATAGAAAATGTATAAAAGACAGCTGACCGTTGGAGCGATGGTGTTTTAAAAATGCACTGAGGTTTTTAAAACACCATCGCTCTTCAAACAACTCGAGATCAGAGATGTGATGGTAAAATCCGAACTCGAGCCAGAGTCTTGACCGGAGGTTTGTCTTCCACACTGCCGCCGCTTCCTGCCCAACTGCCTGCTCTACCTTCCTCTTCCTGCTTGTGTAGATAGCCGCTTGGGCTGAGAGAAAGTTGAGGAGCTGCCACTTGTTTTTACAACTTTTATTGTAGCCCGCTCCCATGATAAAAATCTTCTCAGTAAAAACAACGCCGAAGCGTGTAAAAAAAACGATGTTAAAAGAGAGAGACTGGTAAGTCTCTTACACTAAGTAAAAACATGGTAAACTGTCTCATGTATTCCGCAAAATGGGCATCTGTTAAAAACAGCTGAATTGAGAACAGAAATATAAAAGCGTTGGAAACGACGGCATCATGTAAGATCCTCCACTAGAGATTGCCTGTTCGTTTTTGAGGGGGGCTTTGTATAGAATCCTCCACTGTGGGCTGGGTCCATCCTGTCCCCATTTCTTTGCCCACACAGTGTGGGTCTGCCGCTCAGTCCGGCCTGGTGGATGCACTTCACGCAGTTGCGGTATAGAGTCTCTTTGTCTGCTTTGTTTGTCAGCTTTGCAGTGTGTATGACTCTCAGAGGGGGCCCGGTCCTCTCTCCCAGCCCTGGGCTCAGGATGATGGTAGGGGTCTGCAGTGCCCAAACTGTTTCTGGTCGGGTCGCCCATCAGGAGATGCCGGTCTTTTCTTGTCAGCCTCTGGGACCGTAGCTCAAGGATCTTCCCCATCACCCAGAGACTGCAGCCCCAGCAGAGAGCCCAGGGCCTGGGTGTCGGTCAGTGCCGGCCCCACTGCAACAGCTGAACATGCTGAAGCATTCCAACTAATAAAGAGGATAACAATACTTGGAAAGCTTCATTGCTGAAGCATTCCAACTAACTAGAAATTGCATTTCCTGCTGAAAATGCGTTTGAATGCTAAAAGCTGAAGCTTAAAGCTTAAATATTTGAAAAGATGGCTGAATTTAGCTGAATATAAAAAATATGCAATTATAGAATAATAGCTGAAGGTTTTGTCAACATTTGAACCTTTAAAACATGTCTGTAGCTGAACATATGCAGAACCTGTAAGCTTTTGAAGTTGAAGAGGATTTGAAGATTTTCCCCATCCGCTCCCAGTCATTTTAATTTTCATAAAAAGTTTAATAATTAGAAAATTTGAAAAGTTAGAAATATGAAAGGTCATAGCCATCGTGTCCTTAAGGAGCTGAAATTTTAATCGCTGAACGGTTTCTTGAGCTGAATATATGAAGGAGTAGAGATTCAAAATACGTACAGAATAAACAGAATAATAAGAAGTTGATTAAGTTGAAAAAAGAAGAGGATAACAATAGTTGGACTGCTGAAGCATTCCAACTAATAAGCCCGCAGGAGTCCATAAAGTGTGCTGCCGCAGGGGTCTATGACCCCTTGCAGCTGAGCCACACTTAATAAGCCCACATGAGTCCATAAAGTGTGCTCGCTGCAGGGGTCTATCACCTCTCTTTGTTTACAACCGCGTCATTGAACCGTTTGTTAAGTTTATCGGTGCGCTTCAGTTCCAGTACCAGGTCCTTCTCGATGGCCATGGATGCCAGTGATGACAGTCAAGCCTCCCCAGTTGCGTTTCTGCAATATGTTTTGATGCGTTTCAGGGCATTAATAGCGCTCGGACTTCCTGTACGATTCTATCGATTCTGCCGACAAGGAATCATTTATTTACGAGGCCTTCTCGAGCCGTACATTAAAAACCACACGGCGCATCCGGTTTTCAAAATACTGACTGATTATGAATGTGTTCAGAACACATCCAAACATCTTAACTGTACCAATTCAGATATTTTACAAAGTCAAAGTCGTACATCCCAAAAAGTTAAAACATGTTTATCAGTCATTAAATATTCAGAAATTAGATTTTGGGACAGAGAACTTTTACATTGTAAAATATCTGAATTGAAAACCGGATGTTGTGTCACGTGGATCTCTCCGCTCGCCTGAATGTGTTTCCTGAAATGTTCGTGTCTGTGATTTGACTTACGGAGATCCAAGTGTCTGCTGAGTTGACTGCAGTGGTATACTGCCCTAGATGGAGTTCACCACCCTCTTGGGGATGCATTCCCAAACAAGTCGACTCAGAGAAGACCGTACCTGGCGCGACAGGCCTCGTTACCGGCTTCACCCCGCCCCTCTTCGCTTGCCGCTACTCATGGAATCCTGTCAGTTTCTTTTCCTCCGCAGAGCATGGAAATTCAAATATGCTTAAATTCAGCGGGAAAGCATGAAAACAATAACCCAAACATATGTTGATTATAAATGTATACATGAAAACAATAACACAAACATACGTTGATTATAATTTTTAGGAGACAGTGTTGGGTTGCACAACTCGGCATTTTTATTTTTCTACAACTACCAACAGTCATACCTTCCAGGACCTTAATGTATTGTCAAATAACGACAAATAAAGGTTAAACTGTGCAGCACCTCTCCAAAACAGCGGCACTTCAAACAGTCAGCTGGGACGTAGGGATATATACCTTCCAGGACCTTAATGTACTGTCACATATTATACCTTCCAGGACCTTAAGCAAGTTGCGGCACCTGTCTCCCAAACAGAGGCAGCTGCATCAAAAACTAGTGGCACATGAGTGGCAACTCGTAGGTGCCGGGAGTGCTGCCTCTAAACTAGTGGCGACTGCTCCGGCAGCTCGGAGGTGCACGATTTGAGCTTGCCCTCTCTCAGAAGTTGTCCTTTTTAATCTGTGTGTTTCTTCGATACAGCAGGTTAGCTGGAGAGGTGTAGCTCTTACTGTAGCGGATCCCTGTATATGAAGTGGCATGAAACTTACTGCTCGTGAAATTACTCCTTTTATTTTCTTCCTTTGGGTCAAAATACATTAGATTTGTAAACTATCACCACCGTAAGAGCATTAGCCTCATACGGGTCCCTTAAACTATTACACTTTTTAAATGTACAAAGGCGCATCCGTCCGTAATAAGATCCGTAGCCATACTGTCAAGCTCACATTCAAGCTTAAAACAAATCTGCGCTTCCTTTTTACCTTTTCAAAATAAAATTCTGATTTGTCTATTAGAGAGAAAGTAGCATAAAGCCTCTATAAATTCTACTATTTATACTTAGTTGAACCACGTACGAGGAACGGGGCCCTGGTGGAAAGCCTGAAACCAGAAAAGTGGAGGCTGTTATAGGAGCATATTCATGTTGATGGTGTCTTTTTAGTTCTCATGAGTGTAACGTTGTGTATGATATCGGACATTTAGTGTTCTTGCTAGAACACCACAGTAAAAAGCTAGCATTTAAATCCTGATTAGTTTGGATGGATTGTAAGCTTACTGCTAAAGTAAAAAGCATTTTATATATGTCCTGAATGTAGATGACTCTCACCTTTACCTCTCACATTTATATGAACAAATTCAATCCTTACTTTGCAATTAGAAATTTGGTGACATATATTTGTGTTCCATCATTCATTTACTTGCAATCTTTGTGCTATGTTGGGTTCATGGATCCTTGATTTATCCTCCTAATAAAAGGCCTTTTGTGAAAGTGAGTCCTCACATCTGATTCAGGATAAGGGAAATATAATGTGTTCTCCCAAGTAAAATAAACACTTCTAATATCATCATCCTCCTAAAATAATGTCCTAAGTAATTTTTTTCAGGTTTTTCAGAAAACACAACAAACTAATACCAATTGTGATGTCTTGAGAGGTCGGGATCGTAAGGTGAGGCGTGGGTGTACAGATCGAGACGACAAGCAGTGGGTTTCTTAACTCAAAAGTCTGTATTTAGAAAAAAGGTCAAACTTAAATCCAACAAAAAGGTCGTTGCACAAAACAAAACATAAATACTCCACTTTACTCCTGGTTCCTTGCTTCTTTAATGTATCTCCAACTCTCCTTCTTCTCCCCTACTCCTGTCCTTGCTACGAGATCTATTTCTCGTACCTGGTTTACTGAGTTAGCGGGCTAATTGTCAGGATAAGATGACGTAGGTCTGGCTTTCTCGGTTTCTCGAAGCAAGCTTAGATAAATCACCATAGCAACACATCCAAAAATTTAAACCTGCTCCCGGGCAGGCTTACTGAAATTCACTGGATAAACTGGACACTCCCACGGACAAAAAAGGCAGCTCCCTTCCTCATTGATGAAGGAGCGATATTAGTTATATTAGTTTTATATTGAGAGAGTTCTTCCAGATCGCCATAAAATTATGTTATGATTACTAATATTATGTTCGAGTGAGATTTTCATTGACAAAAATACCTGCAAAAATGCTAACTAAATTGCTAGCTTAAATGCTAGCTTCAAAATGCCATATTAAAAAGGTTGCACAATAAAATGGCCTAAGTCACACTCTTGACATAGGCCGTTATACTATAGGGGTAGAATCACATGATCTGTTCAACTGAGGATGTAGGAAATTGTACCTGAGGTGGCCAGTATCACGAGGAGATGATTTAGGCAAGAAAATATTTTTTGTCAAAAAAATGACTTATGCCATTATTTTAGGAGGGTGACAATATGTTTCTTGGTTTCTATTTAGATCCACCTTTAATAAAGCATCAAAACTCACATTGGTACTGAAAAGTATTCTTAAAATCCCAGGTGGTCATGGGAAGTGAAAGTCCATAATGCAATGAGTTGTAATAAAAAAATTTAATAAAAGGTTGATCACAAAAACAGCTTATCCATTCTCGATTGAGGCCCTCTCTTTTCTCACAGATTCACAGCCTGCTCCCCAGTTACCTGCCGCCTCCGTGGTTCAAGAGAAGTCCCTTCCAGTCTTGCGCGTGTTAGTTTATATTAGACATTCACAGAGCTTAAAACCCTTTCATTGGTTTAGTTCTACCCGCCCCTAAACACCTCCCCATAGTCCCTGTGTGTCCGTTGGCCCAAACTGTTTTCAGGAGCGTCCACTGGCATCCACATGCACTATGCAAACGTTGTTTTAAAATCCATTCACACATTAATCATTAAAAAAAACAGTGACCTTCATATGCATACAATTACACATTCTTCATAATAATATCCCTTATTAATTATCATATCTCATGCATTGTAACGTACACATACACTGTGCAAGTCTAAATTTGACCAACTAAGCTTAAAAAACACTACAGTACCACAATACAGCAGGGAAAAACATCAACATGCTTCTCTTTTATTTATAGTGTATTAACAGCCTGCCAAAAACGGGAAGGTGAAAAAAGAAAACTCTAATTACAGAGACAAACCCATGATCGACAGCTGAGTCACCCAGTGAATTATAATTCCCACACCTACACCTTAAACAAAACATTGTTTAGCTATTATGTTTTTACCTTAGGCCACATGAGGCAGACATTTCCTACAAAAGGGTGGTATCATTATTCTGCTCATGTCAACACACGCCATTTATAAATTCACAACCAGTAATTTTAAGTTTTGCTCACGATTAAATGGAAAATAAACACATTGATTACATTTAAGCTCTGCTGGGTTTGGCCTGTGGAGAAAAAAAAACTAAAGATGTGTTTCGGAGCAACTGTTGCTGAGTGGAAGAGTGGGAAGGGAGAATGTATTATATTGTTTTTCAAATTGACAGTCTCACTTAATATACATTCCTTAGTTTTTTGTTATAGTATTCAACAGTGTCCCACTTTGTCTCCTTGCTTTTACAATGACATTTTGAGTTTGAGGGTTTACTTGCGCCTTCCTCTGTCAAGTTTTTACTCATACTTTCAGATGAAGCAGCATGTTCTCATTTCTAGTGCGTCAAATACCGACGATGTGTCACGCCTCTCTGCGTCTGATACTGACGCAGAAGGCAACCTTTAGTGTCTGTATGAGATGCACAAGGCTTCCAAGTAACTACAATGTAAATCTATGTGCGTCATTATTAGACTCTAAGGAGTGTGATGACAAAGGAAAAAAATCCCAAACAGGTTGAGCGGTACAAACAAACACTAGGTTTTTAACCAGGAGACTGCTGTTTGCACCCCATGTGTAACCAACAAGGTGTCGCAGACTAATCTATCTAGAACTGAAAAAGGGAGTGTATCTTTAAAGGCATTGAATAAAGCTAACACACTATACTCTACAAGCTGTCACATCCTTTTAACTCCCCTTCTTGTGTTGATGACGTTACAGTGCCCAGATGATGTGATGTTGGGGTTGTGTACTGTATGTGTGGCTCTCAGTGATAAACACACCAGAGATAATGCACTGCTAATGGAAGTCTGAGTCACCATGCCTTGTCCCCAGTGGCGCCACAACACTGCTATTCTTACGTAACTCTCTGAGTGATTAATTCATGGCAGCTGTACAGAGCAGTAAACTGATGCATTTGCTTGTATGCAGAGAAGTGGTGTGATTGCATTTGCATACAATATGTTTCTACCTTCAAAACATACAGCTTTGAATGGACAGAAACGTTTGACATGTTTGACATTAGAACAATGTCTTTCAGGCTTCTGGCTTTCAGCTGCTCTTCAAAGGACACTTCTCTGCTGTGTTGCGACTGTGAACCATATAGCCGACCATAAAGGAAAATAAGAAAAAAAGAAAGCATAAACAGGCAAGAAAAGCCTGTCCATAACACCCCTCGGTCTCACATCAAGTCTCTTAGAGTCCAATTCCAGCAGCTGTCCCAGTCCTCTGCACAGGACTGAACAACAGAGCAGAGACAAGACAGTATAATTTGTTTGCTGTTGACATTAGGTTCAGTGTATTTTTCGATCTCTGCTATGACTGCTTCTTATCCAGTTTTGTCCTGGGAAGTGTCTTACTGCTTCTTCACACTCACATTCTGACAGACAACTGCGTGCTGTTAAGAAGCTCTGCATGATGTTGTGCAGCGTAGTTTTTTCAGCTATCTAGCAAGAGAAAAGTATAAAGGCTTCCACAGACACTATGATAATGAATAAAAAATTCTCCAATAACCATATTTTAGGTCTTCACTTTTGCAATACATTGAGTTTTAGAAACATAGTTTGGGAACAAGGACAAACATGTATAATTTCCTCCGTGCAAAGTATTTAAGCAATTTACTCTTCGACTTAGCTTCAACTTGATGAGCGACAGATGTGCGAAATCTTAAACTGATATCCTAAAGTCCCGGAGCACCCACCATCTCTCACCATGTTTGTCGCAGCAACGATGGCTGCGTTTAGCCATCCACGTTCCCCACAGATCTCTGTATCAATCCTCCAATTCGCTCTACCATCCGTCAGCTGACGCTTTTATCTAAAGCAACTTACATTTTTGCTCTATACACCGCAGACACAGCAACGGGGAGCAATTAGGGGTTAAATGTCTTGCTCAAGGACCAGAGGTGTCAAAAGCATTCACATTCATTACTCAAGTAGAAGTATAGATACTAGGGTTTAACAATACTTCTGTAAAAGTTGAAATATCAACTCAATATATAATATCATCAAGCTTTTTACTTCAGTAAAAGTGTAAAAGTACTGGTTTCAAAACTACTTAAAAGTATAAAAGTAAAAGTAATGTTAGGGGATTTTTTTCCATTAAGGACAAACTCTTAAGCCGCGTCTCAGGGGCCTATAGTGCACTACCCCACCTCCCCCAAAACAATAATTTTTCTGAAGGCCATAATGACTATAATGTTTTAAAATGTTATGTTGAAAAATGTGGGATGCACTAGGCTACCTGTTTCAGCTGCATATATGCCCATTTGAAATGATCACATTTTATTACAATGCAAATTTTTTACAAAGTTTTTATTATTTATTACAAAGTACCATATGTGTACTACTGAGCATTAACATGCGTTTCATGGAGCGGAAGACATGATAACTAGTTGCCTATAAGTATTGTAATAGTGCAAAATAGGCGGCGGCGCCTCCGACACAAACACTTAAAGCTGTGGTTCTCAAACTTTCTGTAAATAACATAATTGTGTGACTCATCTGTGCTTTTATAAATAACAGAATAAAGACAATTGCAATCACTTTCAAGTAAATCAGATTGCCCCATCAGACAATGTTTTGTGTAAGTTCTATCTGTGCAAAAAATAACTCATATTTAGTTACTACTAAATAGCTCATTGTGGAAAACAATAAGCTTTTTAATTTTTTTGCCAAACAAAACAGAATGAGTGCAGATATGAGAGCCATCACGTTGTATCAGTATTAGTGGCTGCAGTGAACAGCTTTCCTCGACACATATGTTATAAACGGGGTTGTAGATTTGATACGGCCTCTCTCAATTCATGCTCAATATTGAGCTTAGATCTGTTTTTTATTTTGAGAAACGCAACTACAGGAAAAGACGAGCTCACGGAGAGTCGCGCATGCGCAAGCGTAACCTGTTAACGGCGTACCGTAACCATTTACCCGAAAGTACAGTCATTTCTCCATGTATTTATTAATGACTTAGTTTTATGCCCGTGTACTTTGTACTTTTGTAATATGTGAAGCCAGCAGCTCATTGTTGGGTAGAAGACACGAGCACTTTGATTCGTTTCACGGTTTGGGTTCAGAGAGCTGCTCCGGTGCGAGGAGAACTCCGCTGCTCCTCACATGAGAGCTGCTGTTGCCATCTTCACCCTGGGAGCGTTTAAAACGCAGATATAGCGTCTGCTTTTCACGCGACATATTTTTCGACGCTCTCTGTCCGCTGGTGTGTGTGCTCAGTGCTCACCTGTGTGCGCTCGCACGTATCTGTGCGCTCGCACGTATCTGTGCGCAACGGGGCAGAGAGGTTTTTGTTGTGTTTTTGAACAATGACAATGAAAACAAACCAAAATGAAATAGTAATGAGGCTATTTTTTAAATGTAGGGAGTAGAAAGTACAGATATTTGCGTGAAAATGTAAGGAGTAGAAGTAAAAAGTCATCTGAAAAATAAATACTCCAGTAAAGTGTATATATACCCAAAATTTCTACTTAAGTAACACAGTATTTGTACTTTGTTACTTGCCACCTCTGTCAAGGACACAACAACAAGGACTAGCAGGGCCGGGGCACGAACCACCAACCCTCTGATTGAAAGACAGGCATACTAACCACTTAGCCACAGTCACTCCTGGAGATTCAGGTGCAACTTGCTATTTCTTTTATCAGACTTCCCTATCGACCCACACATATTCATCTCTCCATACCAGTGTCCTTTCCTGTTCTTTTCTTCTGCCCGTAAAAAAAAAATAGGATAAAAAAATCACAAGTTTGGCTCTTCTTTCCTAGGACCCTCGCATCAGAACAGGGAAAAACCCAAAAACACTTTAACGGGGGATAAATAAAGGAAGAAACATCCCAGAGAGCAAAGGAGGAGTAATCCCTCTCCCAGAATGGCCAGAAGTGCAATGCATGCCATGTGTACAGAATGAACAACATGAAACAATTACAACATAGTCAATCCATATGACAGAACTGATAAGTAATGTGGTTCAACGTAATTTCAGGTGTTTTCCTTCACAACATTTTTTGTCACGCAACAGTGTGGGCCACTTGCACGCTCTCTGTTACTCAACTTCTCAGAGATGTTACGTAACTCGGTCTGGTCACCTACCCCCTTAGTCTGTCAAAAAGCATAATACACATACTCAGCCACTCAGTTCTCGAATAAGTCAAGCGTACGTAGGAAGGAAGCAGTGGGAGAGTGGCGAGTCACAGCACTTTCTCTGGTCAGCATTCAAGATTCCTAAGAGAGGGAACCACATCAGCCTGTTGTAGGGCGGTGGGGTAGGGAGACCAACTCTACCGGGTAGAGTTCAGCCCAATTTTCTTTTGTAAGTATTTGACTTACTTACTTACCAGCACAGTTTGGGTCATTTACAACATTGTATCTAAAACTAACCCAAAATGCAATTTTAAGTTATTTTGAATTAACTTTCTCAAATGTTCATCTTGGTTAGATGTTGTATTGTATTATTCAAGAGGAAATGCATATGAACAACATTTAAACTCTCCATAAAAATTCTCCAGTAAACTTTAAAATGTGTTTAGTTTCCAAACAGGAGTGGTTCATGGCAGCGGTCCCCAAGCCAGGTACCGGTCTGTGGGTCCCTTGGTACCGGGCCGCAGTGAAAGAATTTATGAAAATAAAAAAAGTCGGAAAAATGCTTTATTTTGAAATATGAACGGATACATCCGTCTTTGCGTAGCCTCAAACGTAACATCTTGACACATGTCAAGAGGTTACGTGATACGTTTCCCCACAAATGAAACTTAAAAGTCCGTTTCAACTCGGTGTTCTGGATTAAAATCAAGGCAGAGTATACCGAGACCAAAAAAGCTCTGAAACCCTGCCTCCATTTCAACATCCTGTCTTTGTGAAGCGGGTTTTAATGAAGTTACAGAGTGCACATAAAGGTTTAAGTTACGGAGTAGAGTCCAACACGACTAGTCGTACTAAGTTCACTGTAAGAAAGTTAACGGTGATAGGGACAACAGTTGATTACTTACCGTTCAGTCTCACAGAAACGCTGTAGCCAGATATCTGGCCCGTTAGCTCCGGCTAGCTCCTTGTTAGCGAATCCTTCAGGCACTGAAGCTGCGCCGTCTGTCCCCTCCAATATAGCTTTGTTTAGGACTCTTTGCTTGGCATCTTCTGACTCACACTGAAGCTTTGCATGCGTCTTAAGACACGTCCATGTTTAGGTGCTCAGACGCGAAAGTGGAAACCATATCCGCCAGATTTGAAACCATATCTCTGTGACGTATTATTGCTAAGATATCATTTTATTAAAAACTTAAACGTCTGCCGCCGCTTCAAAGCGGGCCCCGCCCCCAAACGGTTAATAAACCTAAAAACAAAGTAAACCTACATTGGAAGTTTATTTTGAAAAAAAAAAGTCAAGGTTCAGCTATTTAACATGAGGCATGTTTTTTGTGATATTTAATCTTTTAATGCAACATTTAAAATAATATTGTATTATTGAGCTGACAGTGGCTCAAACACATCTACAGCACTTCTAATGGTTAATTGACTGCCATTTAACACATTTGATTGAGAATGGGCTTAGAGATGGTGGTTAAATGAATATAAAATATATTCATTGACACTGTACTTTAAAGATTAATCAAGCAGAAAACTCAAGTCTGTCCCTTCCTGCTACAAAATGTTACATGTTTTGTGACATTAGAGACATTATATTAAAATGTGTTTTACTGATATCACTGGCATTCATAATAACTGTGAAATGGGCTTGATTGGCAGAATATGCTGCAGTAATGAAGCAAGTTCTTTACTAACGACAAGTTGAGGAAGCTTCAGCCAACCCTCAAAATATGTGGACCCCTCCTTGGGTCCAACAATGTGGCATCCAGATGTGTTATGTCATAAAGGGCCCAGAGCATGTTGCTGCTGCTGTTCTCATGCCAAAGTTCAGGACATGCTGGATCACAGAGGACAGCATTTTACATACCTGTTATAAATATATTCATTTAAGAAGGTATTGTTTTGCACTCATTTAGATTGCTAACCTATGTATAGGTTACTCTTCGTGGCTGTATTGTCAAGCGTATTGTTATAGAAGAATGACAACAATAAAACTACTTCATTTAGTTTTCCAGAAGGCCTGACTTACATGCAGCAGGGATAACAATGTTCCCTTGACAATGATTAGGATGACTTCTTTAAATCCACGAAGACAGGAAACTGAGAGGTCAGAGAGCTTGAGAAGTATATTGCATGTCCAACCACAGGAGGTATGGAGCATTTGCATTCCTTTCTTCAAATAAAGAAGTGGTCAGACAGCATCAGCACAAATCTCCCTGTATCCACAGCGTAAGACACTTTTTTTGTCATGCAGGCGTCTCTTTACTGCCATAATATCACAATCTAAGTGTACAAATTTTAAAAAAGCCAAGTCATTTTGAAGCACAATAGACTGGAAGAACACACAAAGATGGATTCACAGTTGTGTAGACACAGACAGAAAAGACCTACACAAATTAACATTTTAAAACAAGCAGGTTTAACAGATGATTGAAAGTATTTCCAAGTTATAGCAATCGCTATTTCCATGATCTGCATTTGTCGGTCATGATTGTTTGTTCTCGTGAACGGCCGAATGATGCTTCACTTTAAATGTTGCCGCTGCAAGGAATTGTGGGGCGGCATTATTTCCTTTCCTTTCGTAAAGGAAGGTTCAGTGTTTCCTATGCTATAGGAGCTAATTAAGGAAGCATTGAAGCTCCTTTCCTTTGCATTTAGAGAATTCGACAAGCACTTATCATGACGGCCACATAGATACTTACGGGTCATTTCACTAAGTTAGGCACCTTCCTAACCAAAAAGGACAATTCGAACGGCAGCCTCGGAATTGTCTTTTCCTAAGTCCTGATGAATTCTCCTTCCCAGCTTTCCTTGAACATGTGACATTTTCCAGAGGTCAAGGAAAAGTGGTTAGGGTTAGACGTTATTTTTTTGACTATTGGACACCAGCCGTTCTTTCCTCTGAAGCGTCATGTGAAGCGATGTCTGTCTCTGATGACGGCGACTGCTGATCACAGCTGGATCAGCTGTCAGTCGGCTTTAACAGCTGAAGAGACTTTTGAAGGAGTTGTGTCTGTACACATGATCAGTGGAACGGAGTTGTGTCCTGGTCTCTGTAGCCTTACCTGTTAAACTGCATTGAGTATTTATATACATAAATTATGTAAAACATGTTTCCTCTCTCCAGCTCTCTCTGACTTTAATTATATCCATAATACTAGTTTTTGAGGGAAATAACAGATCAAGAAAAGACAATTATTTTTATAAATTAAGAAAGTTGTTTGTGGTCCTTTTGTTATTCAGAATTACAATGAACATGTATTTTAACCAGATGGTGAATCAGAAAAAATATATATAACATGAGTTTAATCTGTGATCCGTCTTCACTCTGGTATGAAACTCCACTGTGAACACAGCGTACTGTCCCTGCGATGGACTTTCATCTCTATCATCATAACGATAGTCTACCCTGTGCAGCACGCATTCATCCAGATTGCAATATAGTAATATTTCTACAGTATTGTAACGGACTGAGGGAAATGTTATGTTACGGATGTTATGTTCAGGAGGTCAGTGAACGTCTCATGAGCTGGGTAGCTGGGAAGCGTGCCTGTGTTTGGAGAGCGAGTGAGGGGGGGGATGTTGTGTATGTGTGTGTGTTACGAGCCGTTCGGGGTAGAGTCTGACCCGGAGCAGAGGTGAAGCTTGTTGAGAGGTTTTCACGGGGTTCTACTGTTGTTTGGCGTAGGCTACGGTGGGGTAGTTACTCAGAAAAAGTAACTAGTTACAAGTTACTAGTTACTTCTGAAAATTGTAATTAGATTACTTTACTAGTTACTGCATTTGAAAAGTAACTTCACTACTAGTTACTTTACTTTCCTTTTTTTTTTTAAGCAAATGTCCAAATTAACCACAAAGATACATGGACAAACATCATGGCCCTTTCATCACTTTATTTTCAATAAAGGGCATCTCTTAGCCTTTCCACATAGTGTATTGTAAACATGTAAAACAAAATGGCATATAAAACTCAGCCATTAACTTGAACGAACATTAACCCTGTTCACACTGTCTGACCAAAGAAATATGCCTCACTTTAAAATCCACAAACAACAGGATACAAGAGGCTGTGTATGGTGGGGACATTCAGGTCAAACAGCAGTAACACATTAAAAACAGGCTTTTGGAAACATGAGACCCAACTAAACCAAATGGGGGCCGACTCCTAAGAACAAAACCAGCTTGTTATAGGAATCACTGTGGTTGTTTAAGAAAAATAGAAAAATTAATGGCACTTTTTCCCATAAAAAAGAAACAGAAATGCACTTAACCCAAAAAATAGAAACAGAAAATGCAATTAAATAAACAGAAAATCCACTTCATCTTTGCCTAAATAAACAGAAAGTGCACTATATCCTATGAAGTTTATAATTTTTCTCTATTCTTCAAAATAGCGATCGTATCGCATGAGTAAAAGTCTCTTGAATCTTTTATCCGACAGCCTGTTCCTCCTTGGGGTCAGAACAATACTGCCCAGGCTGAAAAGCCTTTCCACAGTGTTGTCACTTGTTTTATTACATGATTTACTCTTATTGTGAAGAGCATGTAAACAGGAAGTGCTTTTACTTTGAAAGCAGAAAGTACAATGATACGTGCTTGTTGACGCGAACTAATGTTGATGTTACGTGTGGAAAATATATACATGTCGGGTGCAAGAGCGCGTTCTCAATGCTTTAACAGTTGTAATACTGCAGTTCACCAGTAGAGGGAGTCTGTTCATACCAGACGTGTCTTGTCCTCATTAGAAGCTCCACGTCATTACAGCAGGGCTCTCAAGTTTTTAAGACGGGTAAGGGAGGCGGAGGCGCGGCTGGGATTACATTTCACCCAGATACAACAGATATGTTTTTCTGATTGGCTATTCGTGTAGCCCATTTCTTTTTTTTGATTGGCTGATGAGTCCAGGGGATTCGGGGGAGACGTGCTTGATTCCTCCATGGTGAGGGCAGCGCGACCAGGTCATGTTTGCGCGCTGCGGCACATTAGATAGCCTAGAGTTTTTTTTCAGCGTGAGAAATACGATGTGTGGCGGGAGGGCGCGACTTAAGACCGAAATGCGTGACAGTCACGCTCAATGCGTGACACTTGAGAGCCCTGTTACAGACAGGTGCACTTGATGGTATTGATGGTATTGGAGTGTTGTATTGCTTTGCAATATCCTTAATCCTAGGGAACCTGGAGAGAACCTCCCAGTTGGATCCGTCTCCATCTCCGTCTCATCCATTCCCCGCTTCCCTCCTACGCACCAGCAGCTACGTCACTCAAATCACTCAGATCGAGTTCTGTGATAGGTTGTTCATGCAGGAAGTGTCGTGTGACTCGCGCGCCGCTAAAAGAGAACTTTTCGGACTGGTAAAAATGTCTTGAGTAACGTAGGAACGCGCGTTACTGAGGTCTAGTAAAGTAGTGTAGTTACCAATATTTTGAGTGTAATGCGTTACTTTACTTCGTTACCTATAATAGTAATATCGTTACTGTAATCCGTTACTTTGTAACTCGTTACCCCCAACACTGCCTACGGCCCACAGTAGCCTGTTCTATTGTTCCATGAATAAACACACTATAAGCCATCTAACGTCTCGTAGCTTTCCTGACCCAGGGTCGCTACAGTATATTCTAACACCGGCTGCCTTTTCATCTTGCATAATTTACAAAAACCACATACGTGGTGAGCTACGTGCATTAACGTTGATGTGACAAAATAAAACGCAGTTAATGATGATTATTAGTGATACAGTGGCTTGCAAAAGTATTCATACCCCTTGAACGTTTCCACATTTTGTCACATTACACGCCACAAACATAAATATATTTGATTGGAATTTTATGTGAAAGACCAACACAAAGTGTCACACAATTGTGAAGTACAAAGAAAATTATACATGTTTTTTAATTGTTTTCACAAATAAAAAAAAGTGCATGAAAAGTGCAGTGTGCAAAATTATTCAGCCCCCCTGAGTCAATACTTTGTGGAACCGCCTTTTGCTGCAATTACAGCTGCAAGTCTTTTGGGGTATGTCTCTACCAGCTTTGCACATCTAGAGACTGAGATTTTTGCCCATTCTTCTTTGCAAAAAACAGCTGATGTGTTGAGTCGGTATATCTGGCAGTCAAGCTCTGTTTAACAGGTTATGGGCCCAGATGCATGAGATGTTTGTGCGAAGAGATATCCGGCGTGAGTAGCCACCGAGAGACATTTGCTTGTGTGCGTATCTCACGAATTGGAGTGCCAGCACCATGAGCGAACATACAAGTTCACGTTGGTCTCGTCTTGTTTTTAATGGGGACGAAAAGAACTACGAACTGTGGGAGACAAAGTTTTTGGGACATCAGCGGTTGCAGAAACTGAAGGACACCATTTTGAATCAGCCCGCCGATGGCGCAGAAGAAAACGCACTGGCTGAGGATGCGGCGAAGAACGTGGAAGCGTATGCGGAACTGATCCAATTTCCTTGATGACAAAAGTTTGTCTCTGGTCATGCAAGAGGCAGCGGATGATGGGCGTAGAGCGCTCAGGATTTTGCACGACTATTATGCAGACAAGGGTAAGCCCCGCATTGTATGCCTGTATACAGAACTGACTTATTTGCAAAAGATGAGTCGTGAGAGTGTGACTGACTATGTCATACGTGCCGAGACTTCGATCACAGCGCTGCGTAATGCTGGAGAGGTTTTTAGCGATGGACTATTGGTTGCAATGATTTTGAAAGGGCTGCCAGACTCATTTAAGCCATTTTCCATTTTTGTCACTCAAAGTTATGAGACTCTCTCTTTTGCGGAGTTCAAGACTAAGGGGCAATTCACACCAGACGCGACTTTTAAAAGCGCAGCCGCTTCAAAAACGCCTTGGCAAAAACGCGCCGGCCAAAAAACAGCCCGGTGCGCCTGTGGAGCCGGTCTGCGT
The DNA here is from genome assembly GCF_910589615.1 of Taurulus bubalis. Classification (NCBI taxonomy): domain Eukaryota; kingdom Metazoa; phylum Chordata; class Actinopteri; order Perciformes; family Cottidae; genus Taurulus; species Taurulus bubalis. The sequence goes on from NC_136600.1 coordinate 5,303,820, forward strand.
GCACAACTGGGCGATAATCGACTGCCGGGCGGCAGCCGGGTGATGTTTAACTGCCAGGCAGTAGTTAGAGATCGCTAATATTAATGCCTCGTCGGAGTTCATACCACACGAAAACAGGAAGGAAGTGGTGAAGTAATAAAGCCCGCCTCTTGCTTCATCCGACTGGCTGCCCTGGCCGAGTGTGACATTGATGAGCTGTGCGACTCCATGCAAGGCGCTTAAAGTTGAGAATATTTCAACTTTTAAGCGCGCCGAAAAAACGCTAGAAAAACGCGTCGCGCGGCCTTTAAAAAGCGCGCATGAAAGGCCGAGGAGACGGATGACAACACCTTCGTCTTCAAGCTGGTGACCAGCAAGCCAGGGAGCATTGTCACCAGAAAGGGCTTGATGGTGGACACCGGTGCGACGGCGCATATCATCACTGACCTGGCGAAGTTCAAGAACTTCGATGACCGATTCCAGTCTGAGACGCACTGCGTGGAGCTGGCCGATGGCACAAGCTGCATGGGGGTCGCGGAGCGCAGAGGAGACACCGAGTTGTGTCTGATCGACAGCAGGGGGTGGCACCTCAGTGCCACACTGAAGCAGGCGCTGTACATCCCCTCGTATCCCCAAGACATCTTCTCTGTGAGAGCTGCAACTTATAGTGGGGCAACGGTATTCTTCAAGGAAGGAGAAGACGTCTTGCAGTATAGAGACGGTACACGCTTCCTCATTCATGAGCATAACCGACTGTTCTATTTGCCTACTGTGTCAGTAAACAATGACTGTGATGATCAATGTATGAGCTGTCATGATATTCAGACGTGGCACGAGATTTTGGGGCACTGTAATTTTGATGATGTCATGAAGTTGGAGAATGTTGTGGATGGAATGTCAATCAGGGGTAAAGCGTCCAAATCCATGATATGTGAAGTGTGTACTCAGGGCAAGTTCACTCAGAACAGAAACAGGAAGCCTGATGTGAGGGCCAAATCAGCCTTAGAGCTGGTTCACACTGACTTGGCAGGCCCCATTGACCCAGAGTCCAAGGAAGGGTATAGGTATGCACTTTCCTTTACTGATGACTATTCAATTGCAGTGTTTGTGTACTGTCTAAAGCACAAGAGTGACACTGTAGAAGCCAAAGAGGTGTTTCTAGTCGACACAGCCCCACATGGGAAAGTGAAGTGTATCAGGTCTGACAATGGTGCAGAGTTCACAGGGCAGGGTTACCAAGCTCTACTGCGTAGGAATAGAATCAGACATGAAACATCAGCACCATACTCACTACACCAGAATGACACTGCTGAGCGTAACTGGAGAACCCTTTTTGACATGGCTAGATGTATGCTCTTGGAGAGCCAGTTAGCCAAGGAGCTATGGCCGTATGCGGTCCAGACAGCAGCAGTGGTGAGGAATAGATGTTTCAACAACCACACCAGAGAGACACCTTACTTTATGCTGACAGGAAGGAGACCTAATGTCTCCAGGATGCAGAAGTTTGGTACTGTGTGTTACGCCTAGGAAGAGGCTAGAGTCAAGGTAAGAGGCTAGAGTCAAGGTCTGACAAACGCATCTTCGTTGGTTATGACAAGAACAGTCCAACCTATATGGTCTACTACCCTGAAAGCAGGAAGGTGATGAAGCACAGACTGGTGAGGTTCATGTCCTGTGTTGAGGGACAGCAGACTGATGACATGACCGACGATGACAGTGGTGTGCAATCTAACACAATCAGACCTGACCCTGACAAACCCAAGCAGAACGACAGGTCCAAGCCAGATAGGCCTACAGACAGGTGAAGTCAAGCCCGAATCCCAGTCTCCACGGAGATACCCTGCTAAAGAGAGGAGGCCAGACTTCTATGGGATAGAGAGTGATCAGGCTCAGATCAACATTGATTATTGCTACAGGATGGTTTGTAATGTACCTCAGACGTTCAGATATGCTGTGACTTCATCCAACTCAAGAGAGTGGGTAGATGCAATGGATGAGGAGATGAAGGCACTGAGGGATAACAACACATTTACTCTGACCACCTTACCTGAGGGCAAGAAAGCAGTGGGGGGTAGATGGGTGTATACTCTCAAAACCAATGTTGATGGATCTGACAAGTACAAGGCCCGCTATGTAGCCAAGGGATACAGTCAACAAATGGGTGTAGATTATGGAGAAACATTTTCTCCTACTGCCGACCTGACTAGTGTGAGAGTGTTGATGCAGAAAGCTGCCCAGGAGGATCTGATCCTACATCAGATGGATGCTAAAACCGCCTACCTACATGCACCAATTGATTGTGAGATTTACATGGAACAGCCAGAGGGTTGTGATGTAAAATCTCAGACAAATGAGAAGATGGTGTAGACTAGAGAAGTCACTATATGGGCTTAAACAATCAGGTCGAAACTGGAACAGAATGTTGCATGACTATCTATGTGAAAACATGTTTGTACAGAATCCAGCCGATCACTGTGTTTATGAGAGAGAAACGGAACATGACAAGGTGATCATACTGATCTGGGTTGATGACCTGGTTATTGCAGCCAGTGATGAGAGTGCTTTAAAAGCAGTAAAAGAGATGCTTACTGTGAAGTTCCAGATGAAAGATTTGGGCAGACTGAAGAATTTTCTTAGTATCACTTTTGACCAGTGTAATGGATGTGTGACCATGTCACAGCAGAGCTATGTTGAAAAGCTGCTTGACAGGTTTGATATGCAGGATTGTAAACCCAGGTCAACACCTTGTGAACCAAAGCTGCATTACACTGATGAGAAACTAGGTGACCCCAGAAAATGCAGAGAGGCAGTGGGTAGCCTAATCTACCTAACCTCATGCACCAGACCTGATCTGAGTTTTGTTATGAGCAAACTGTCACAGCATTTCAGTGAGCCGACAGAAGAGCAGTGGACAACTGTTAAGCATGTACTGAAATATTTGAAGGGCACAAATGACAAAATGATGTGTTACAGAAAATGTGATGAGCTGAGGTTGTTTGCTTACAGTGATGCAGATTGGGCAGGTGATGCAACTGACAGACGCAGTACAACTGGTTATTGTGTTAGTCTGAGTGAGAATGGTCCTCTGATTTCCTGGAAGACCAAGAAGCAGCTAACTGTAGCACTGTCGACTTGTGAGGCAGCGTATATGGCGTTGGCCGCCACCACACAAGAGTGTCTTTACTTATCTCAACTGCTTGAACATCTTGATGACTGTCTGTATGATGTACCTAAGATTTTTGAAGATAACCAAGGTACAATTGCATTAGCCAAGAATCCAGTCAGCAGACAGCGATGTAAGCACATTGATATAAAATACAATTTTGTGAGATCAACTATTAATGACTGTAAAGTATGTTTGGAGTATTGCCCAACAGACCAGACGGTAGCTGACCTGATGACAAAACCAGCTACTAAAGCAAAGCTACTTACTTTTTCCATGTTCTTGTTTGGGGCATAGCCAGTTAAGTGCAGTTGGTTTCCATGTTTGTTTGTTTTCTTTGTATGATTTATAGTTGTCAATAATGTGTGATCAAGCGGGGGTGTTAATTGAAGCAACTGATTGTGCTCCCAATTATTGCCGATGCATTTCAGGTGTGAGTGTGTCATGTGACTGTCTATATAAGCTGATGTATCTGCAAAAAATAAAGTTGGTGTTTTCTCAGAACTTGATCCAGTCGCTGCAGGTTGTTTGTTCTCCCAGGTTTGCATGTGTTGAGTCGGTATATCTGGCAGTCAAGCTCTGTTTAACAAGGTCAGTCAGCTTAGATGGAGAGCGTTTGTGAACGGCGGTTTTCAGATCTTGCCACAGATTCTCGATGGGATTTAGGTCTGGACTTTGACTGGGCCATTCTAACACATGAATATGTTTTGTTTTAAACCATTCCATTGTATTGAGATGGTTTATAGAGCTCTGTCTGGAGATAAAGGAGTTTCTCCATGTTGTTAAACATGCAGAATACAACCAACTAAGAGCATGTCAATATGCTCACGTTTCTGCATTACAATTTAAAACGTGTGTAAATTGTGTGTTCCCCTGAAGGAGGTAGCAGCAAGACGTGGGACGGCAATAAGTCTTTATGCATACTCAACTGTTATCCCTGTCACCGTTAACTTTCTTACAGTGAACTTAGTACGACAAGTAGTGTTGGACCGCCATTATGTGTTTGTAAGACCGTAACTAACGTGTGTTTGTTGACGATAGCTTAGCGTTAGCACGTCACTACATAGTGCCGTGTTGGATGTCTCTTACGTGTCTACGACTGAACGGTGAATGCTCAACTGTTGTACTGATCACTGTTAACTTTCTTACAGTGAACTTAGTAAGCCTAGTAGCATTGGATCTCCGTTAATTGTTACTACAGTAGTGTTTATGTCACGTTAGGTGCTGCTAACACGGCACAAGCTAACGGAGATAGTTGACTACAGCTATGAACGGTGGGTAATCAACTGTTGTCTCTATCACCATTAACATTATTTCAGTGAACTCATACTGACTTGTATTAATGTATTTTACAGAGTGGATTCAGAGCTGCGAGGGTCCAGAGGACAACATGCAGCTGCAGCAGTCTCCCTGTCCGTCTGCCTGCCAACACATCACCAAAGCAGGCCTCAAAGCCAGCCACAGCTCATCATCCCCACCATATAATAATACATTTGGTTTTTGACATTTATTTACATGTGTCTACCATTTTATTCATATATTCCACTGCTTTTGTGAACCTAAGACCTTTGGTAAACCAATTTCCATCACCAAAACCGATATACCACATGAGTAAAGTTATGTTTTCACAACAAATATGAAACATTTCAAAAATCAAGATTCAATTTTTCAGCTTTAGTCATATTTTCTCTTTACACTTGTGCCTTGGGACAATGGTGCCTCATTATATAGATAGCTGAGATTATTCTGTAATTTTTGTATGTATCATATGCAAGTGACATTAAAAAGGGAAATTTCAAAATTATGTAAAATCAAGAAAATGACCCAGATCCCAGAGTGTTAACCGAGTGATACTGTTTAAGGCCTTACTTGCTGTCACCTCATTATATTTAGCCCTTACTTCTGAGAGCCTCTGTACATTCTCCGGTGTATTATTCACTGAGAGCTCCCTTTTTGGGTCTTTAATATCTCGCTCAAGTTCAGTCATAAGGAGATGCGTCTTATTTGCATTGCTACTTGTATAAGAAATCATCACACCCTTAATATAGGCTTTGAAGGCTTCTCATCTAATAGATGCTGAGGTTTCATCTGTATTTGTAGCAAAGAAAAACTCAATATTCCTCTCCACAGAGTTTAGAAACTTCTGATCATGGAGCCATCTCGGACTAAGCCTCCACACTGTTTGGCCCCTGTGATGTGGAGTAAGGCGGTAATGCAAAAACATTAGGGCATGATCTGAAATAGCTATGCCTTTGTGTCCACAGTCCTGTACATTGGTCGCCAGAGTCCCAGAGATTAAGAAATAATCTATGCGGAATTGTGTTTTGTGTGTGTTTGAGTGCTATGAATATTCTCGTGTGGTGGGATTTCTAATTCTCCAGATATCACAAAGATGCAGCTCTGACATAAAGTGGCCTACCACCTTTCGGGTATTTGTATGGGAGGAGTCATTTCTTGATGAGCGGTCTAGGAGGGGGTTAGGAGCACAATTAAAATCTCCACCCATAATTATTTCACCTCGAAAAGAGGAAACGGTCATGAAGAGGTTACTAAAGAATGTGGCATCGTCATTGTTGGGCCCATAAACGTTTACAAAAATAATTTCTTGATTCAAAAGAGTTCCCCCAACCACCACAAATCTACCCGCAGGACCCTGGAGAAGTTTGTGAATCCTAAAGGGGACTAATTTATGGATAAGGATTGCTACTCCTCTTGCCTGTGAGGAGCAGCAAGAAGCTAGAATTTGCCCAGGCCATCTCCTCCTTATGCGTACAATCTCCTCAAATAATAAATGAGTCTCTTGGAGAAATATGACTTTAGCTTGGAGATGTTTAAGTCTGGACAGTATTTGCTTAATTTTAACTAATTTTCTCATACCCCTGACATTCCATGAAGTAATATTGAGATAAGGAGCATTACTCATAACCCAGCCTAAGTAATATTATCATTACAACTTCAACTCCTACTCCTAACTCTACCATAGGAGACCAGTGTGCCATAAAAACATGAAAAATAAAAACGAGTAACAAACGGCCCTTCTCTAGAACGGAGACGGAGTTCTCCTAAATCCCTATGCCCCCTAATTGAACGTCCCGTTCCGTCTGAGACCGCTCTGTCTCGATCTCGCGAATGAAGACCTCCACATCTGATGGAGTAAGAAACGTATGCATTTTATCCTTGTGGTAGATTCTCATCTTTGCTGGGAACTGTAATCCAAACTCAATATCCAGATTATGCAGTCGGGTTTTCACGCCGTCGAACATTCTCTGCTGGATCTCCGCGGAAAGGTCAGGAAACAACATCACACGATTCTCCTCGAACTATAGCGATTTCTTCTTGCGAGCAGCCTTCATCACTCGGTCTCTGTCGGTCAGCCAGCGGAATTTCATGAGAATCGCCCGAGGAAAAGGTTTACGGTTTGGCTTGTTAGCTTTAGCTGTGGCTGCTTTTGGAAGTCTGAAGGCTTGGTCGATGGAAGGTGGAATCGGGAAATTTTCTTTACCAAGGAGGTCGGGCAACCACATGTTGAGGAAGGGTACTAGGTCACCTTTCTCTGTGTTTTCTGGCAAGCCCACCAGTCTCACGTTCAGACGGCGCTGTCGGTTTTCCATGGTCTCTACTGATCTGGTGAGTGCTAGCATCTTTCTTTGAGTGGTTGCCGAGACATTAGCAAGTTGTTCAATTGGTCCTCCGCGGAACTTATACGGGATTCTGCTCCACCTAGTCTTTCGGAGAAGGATTCTAAGGCTTCTTTGATCTCGTGATTTGAGGTGATAACTTCTTTGAACTGGGCAGAGAAGTCTTTTCGAAGAGCGTGAATAGCTGCTAAAATTCCATCATCCCTAGCTTGGGTTTCTGTAGCTTCCGCTAGTCCATGTGCTAACTCCAACACGCCGTCTTTCTTCTTCTCTTTACCTCTTGAGCTGGGTTTACTCGGCTTCATTTTGGATCCTCCCGTGCACTTATATCGCTCGACTAAGACTTTTTACAAACTCAAACGAACGGGTTTACATTTATATATGATATATTTTGCCGGAGCACATGGGTTCCGCCACTTCTCACGTCCACGTCATAACCGGAACCCCAATAAGTCATTTTGATTTACTTTTAAACCCTTGCACTTTAATTGTCGGGTAGGATGGACTTTTTTTTTTACTTTTGGACTTTGAATGTCACTTGCAGCCCAGTTATTCTTTAGTTATTTTGCACTTTCAGAGGCTTGATTGATATTTTGAGTTACTTTTAAAACCTTATTCATGCAGTTATGCAAGGTACGCCAATATTGTAAAACATTGTAAACATAAAGTATACTCGGTATACTTATACATTAATAATGCTATATATAGCAATGTAGGTAGATGACTTTTTTTAAAGTAGTAGATATATACATAGCAATGTAGGTAGATGTTTTTGACTTTTTTTAAAGTAGCAGCGAGCCAAAAAAGTGTGGGCACCCCTGGTCTACTGTGTCAAATGCTACACTTAGGTAGAGAGTAACCATAACTGAGGCTTTACCTGCATCAGTACTAAGTCTCAGATAACTGATCATTTTTGTGATTGCAGTATCTGTACTATGGTTAGCTCTGAAACCTGTCAATATTTCTAGTATTGATTTTATTTAAAAGTTATTTAACTGAAGCAAAACAACTTTCTCAAGTATCTTGGGACAGGTTTGATTTGGGCCTATAATTACTAAATTTTGTATAGTCTAAATTAGACTTCTTCAGTATACCCTATTTTTTAGGCCTTAGGCCTAGGTATATTCAGGGCCTGAAATGAAGACAGGCTGTCCACAGTTTTTGAGAGTTTTTTCGGATTGCTGCATCGTGATGTAATTTGTGCCAACATGGACATTGTGGACATGAGGGCTGAGCCCCTAAGCCTAAACCAAGGAAACTGCTGGATGACATCTACAATTTCAGCACCTGCCAGCAGGCTTTGGACAAGTTAAGGTTAGAGGCTGGAGGGATTGACCATGCAGCCAGGCTGCGCCACATGCTTGGAGGCAATGGCTGCACGGAGAAGGTCGAATGGCAATCATGTATCAGCGGGGGGGGAAATCCTGAGGCAGTATCACAGTAACCACTGTAATCAAGGAGTCACAGGACTTCATCTCGGATTTGGTACAGAGTGTAGATACGGAGATATATGGAGAGGTGAGGGGTGGGATGTTGATGACAGATGATCTGGTATGGGCCCAAACCCTGGAACCATTGAATTGATTGAGAGTTCAGCAAAATCAGTGCAGTTGTCTCAATGGCTTGTCAGTGACTTGCGTCCTCGAGTGGGAAGGGCAGTTTGGTTTAGAGACTGCCTTCAATAACACATGGTTTGTCACAATCTTGAGGGACCAGCACCGATGTGGCATCTGTGCAGCAGGCTTTAATAGACCACCCACTGGTCCTGAATACCACCCACAGACCCTCAATATCCAGCTCTGCCACATGTACAATGGGTAAGACATCTGTTTCTACCATGTGTAAGGTCACCACGCTAATGGCTCTGGCAAAATCTCCAATAAGCATCACGCTTTTCTTGAGATTTTGAAAAAGAAAGGAAGAATGAAGCAACTATATATGCACTGGTGCAGCACATCAAAAGGAGCAGTATACCAAGCCTGCATGAGAAAATTTGGGTTAAGCATTTTGCCCAAGGACACATCAACATGTACGTGCGGAGCTGGTGACTGAACCGCTGATCCTTTGATAAAAAAAATTCCCTGCTCTACCACTGAGCAACAAATGTAGCTCCCTGTACTGTCGCTGTATTGTTGTTGTTGCCAGTCTGTTATACATTTTGTTTGTGTTCCAGCAGTAATGAAGAACCTCACGGTAAATGGCACATCCTCAAAGTACCCGTTTCTCAACCAAATCCATAGACCTTTCAAAGTGGAGGCCGCAGCGAACTGTCTGGGAGCCCTAAAAGACATGAGGCAGAAGGCTTGTCATGAGCTCTCATACACATGCCCAGGGTGTGTGAGTCTTTGATGTCTATTTGAGCAGCAGTGCTGTGGAGGCACACATGGCACACTGATGGTGAGGTGTGCGAGGAGTTGCATGAGATTTGTCAATGAAGACGCCTTCTTTCTCTTTTTTTCAGTCCTCTTACTTCATCCAACCATACTCTCTACGCCCTCTCTATTGTCTCTTTTTTCCCACCGGCGTCGGTTCATTCAATCTTAAGCTTTCTCTTACATCATCAACATCACTAAAACATCTACACTTGCTTGTGTGCAATACATTACTCTGATCAGAATGTGGTCCTGTGATAATAAGCAGATGGTAAATGTGTGGTAATTTATTAGTAGTAGGTCACCAAACTAACAGCATTAAATGAAGATCCTTCAGTGCAACTAATTTTAACGTTATGCTTCTAAAGTCTATTGCAATGATACATGTATTTGAATTGATTGTGTGAAACTATCTCATCTAAATCCAATGTTACATATGCATAGAAAACATATTGTGATGAATGAATGTCTTAACCTTTTTTAGCCCCGCGGCGCCCATTATCGGAGGAGGAAATAAAAGAAAAAAAGAAAAAAAAAGTGACGTTTCCTAAAGTATCTCCGGAACCACAACGTTGATTAACTTCATTTCCCCATGTCCCCTGATTGTTGATTCCATACACCTGTGTTTCCCCTCTCATTCATATATATATATATATATATATATATATATATATATATATATATATACTTCCCCGCTTTTCCCTTGTTCCCTGACTGTCTTTGTTTGTGTTCATGTGTTGTGTCCCATGTTGTACGCCACCTTTTTTGAGCCCTGGATACAAGTTCCTAGTTTTGTTTTGACTTATGACTTGAAGTAAAGTACGTTTTGTATTTTTCCCCTCGAACGTGCCTCCTGCCATTTACCTGAGTCTCTGCTCACCACACCTGGTCCTGACAGAAATACAGTAAAGCCTTGTGGGAAGAGTTATAGACGAACAGAAACAATTTAACTTACCGTTAAGTTAACCCTGGTGGTTGGCTGATGAAGCGCTTGATTTGATATGTAGCACAGCACGCATTTTGAACGTCAATATCGCTGACGATCATGCTCATTTAATTGTGGCAGCCAAAATCGTGATCGCGATTAAAATTCAATTATATGTGCAGCCCTACCACAAAGCCAGCCACAGCTCATCATCCCCAACATATAATAATAAATCTGGTTTTAGACATTTATTTACATGTGTCTACCATTTTATTCATATATTTCACTGCTTTTGTGAACCTAAGACCTTTGGTAAACCAATTTCCATCACCAAAACAATTCGCCCACATGAGTAAAGTAATGTTTTCACAAGAGATATGAAGAATTAAAAAAAATCTCATCTAGACCTAAAAGTCTGAACAAACAAATTTTGGTCGAGGATTGGTTCTCCATTTCTCCGAGCGTGTCATCGACTCTGCCCAGTGTGCACTTTGACTCAGGATGTTGTACGCACATGCAATAGGCAGACAGAACAGCACTTTGTTCATGACAAAGGGCACTCGCAGGACTTGGCACTTTCAAAATGAAAGTGTTTCTCTCACCGGCTGTGAGACAGCATCACACAAGCCTATATTGCAGCGGAAGTGAAGCATCTGCATGGTCCCCTGGCACACTCCAAGGGAGCTTTATCTTCATCCATGGCCCTTCTCAGAGTGATTGCAGTGGCACTCATCTATGCAGCAGCATCCTGAGCTTCTTCATGCCTTGTTCTCACAAGATGTATTTAATAAGCCTTCCTAACTCATTCAGATTTAAGTTTGCTGCCATGTTGAAAACAGTTCAGCCAAAACCAAGCATTGCCCACCGGCCAGTGAAAATGTTTTGATTTAACATATCACAAAAACATGTTTTCAGGGGATAAATGGGCAATAGAGTAACGGAGTCTTGATTCGTCTTTGATCAGCGCTGCCTTGTTTGGCAGTTTTATCAGAGTTCCCAAGCGCACTACCAGTGACAGAAAATATCATAAAGAGCCCTAAAAGGTGGAAAGAATAAACACATTTATGTTTTTACAGATTATTTGTCTCAAGTCAAGATAGAGTGACAGGATTGGTTTCCGATAAAAGCGGACAATATCCTACATTTTAATCAGCTATTGGTTAATGGTAAATGGCAATTTATGTATATTTGTTTTTTTCTTTAGACCACTCAAAGCGCTGTCAACATTCATACATTCACAAAGACAAAACTGATATATGAACATATAGAAGGTGCCACCTTCCCAGCAAGTTCTAAAGCAGGGGTGCCCAATATGTCGATCGTGATCGACCGGTCGATCGCAGAGGTACTGCAGGTAGATCGCATGCCATTAAAAAAAACAAAAAACGTTATCCACAAAACCCTTCTTCCGGTGTGCAAATTAATGGTAATCACCATGGACGCTGCGTCCGCAATGGTCGACCGCTTGAATAGATTTATTGCCAAATGCAGGGAGGACGATGTTTTCCCCGACTTCCTTAATTACCACTGCATACACCAACAAGCATTATCCACTACAACGCTAAACATGAAAGCGATCACGGATGTGGCAACGAAGATCGCCTATTCGAGCGAGAGCTCTTCAAAGACGGCTGTTCCGTGCACATCTGGAGAAGGACTGCGGCCACTCTGACTTCTTGCTGTACAGTGGAGCTCTGTCCGGAGATTAAGGAGTTTCTCCATGTTGTTAAACATGCAGAATACAACCAACTAAATGACGATCAGTGGCTGCTAGACTTGGCATTTTTAACCGATCTGTTGAATGAGCTAATTTAGAGCTGCAAGGGAAAGAGAAAACCGTGGTTGATATGATCAGCTTAGTTAATGCTTTCAAACAAAAAATGCAACATCTGTCTTCAAAGCTGCAGCCCATGATTTGGGAAACTTCCAAAACTGCGTCAGAGCGTGAGACGCAACGGAAGGCGTGTGCGCAACTTGACAGAGCAGCTTGACAGAGTTTATTTATATGAGTCAGCTTTTCCACATGAAAAATATTAAGTCCAAACACCGTTCCACCATGACTGATGACCATTTGGCCTGCCTGAGGCTGACTACCAGCAGCTACTGTCCGGACTATGCAACCCTGCTGGTTCCATTCATTGAAGTCATCAGAGTAAAATGTAATGACCAAAAATGTACGGAATTGTATTGTGTCATAATTGTATTATTGTATAAATAAAGTATACTCTGTATATTTTTTACATTAATAATGCTGTATATATATATATATATCTATATATATATATATATATATATATATATATAGATATATATATATATATAGATATATAGATATTTAGCATTATTAATGTAGGTAGATCTTTTTCACTTTGTCATTATAAAAGTAGCTCGCGAGCCCAAAAAGTGTGGGCACCCCTGATCTAAAGCATTGACTATTTACACAGAAATTTGGGGTTTAATATCTCATCTCCTCTTCATCTCCTAATTCATGTCTCTTTAATTGGTGTTTTTGGACTAGTTATATTTTTGTATTTGGGAAAAGAGGACTTTTGTTTTGGATTACTTATAATTAGTGGTCATTAAGGGGAGAATACCATAACAATGCAGAGTTCAAGATACTCAAACGAAGCGTTGCCAAAGTATTGTTAGTATTCTCTCAGGGCATGTTGGAAGATATAAAGCTGCAAGGAAGCAGGTGTTTCCAATCCACTCAATTTACACATGGGATGAATAATGACTGCCATAAACTTCAACGGGAAATTCACCTAGTGCCACCATGCTCCTATATCAAAAGGCCCTGGAAAATAAGAGAGGCTGATGTTACAAAGAGGAAACACAAGGAAAAAGTCTTCAAAACAAATTGAAAAAAGGTGCAGCATCTGGTCATGATTCTCCCATAAAGGCTTCTTTCACTGAACCAGTATGTTTCCCCTGAGGTTAAGCTAGTAATAAATGCATGTCCATCCACCCCTGCTCATATATATTAGTTGATGAAACATTATGAAAACACAATCAAATCAATATTTTAGTGCTTGGCAGACTGACATTTTGATGTGTTGACATATCAGATTCCTTTATGTCCTTTAGGGTGTAATAAAAACAATTCGGTCAGACTTCAGAATCAGAATCGGCTTTAATGGCCATGTAAGTTTGCACAACACATGGAATTTGACTCCGGTTTCTTATGTGTTTCATGATTGGGTTTTCATACTTTATAAATGATGGATTCCCCATTTGTAAATTAATTATTAAGGACTTATAGATGATTAATAAAATCATTTATAAACTGTTAGTAAATAATTTAATTTGTTATGCATTTATTTATACATATAATGATTTAGATATACACTTTATGAACCTGTTTTAATACTGCAATTCGCCATTAATTCTGGTAGTTATTACTCGTTAATTCAGTATTAGTTGAGTATGTTCTGTGACCTCATCTAAAGTGAGGACTATGCTTTACTAAGCATTAATACATGTCATGATTAATTCAGGTAGTTACGACTCGTTAATTAAGTATTAGTTGAGTACGTTCTGTGACCTCATCTAAACACAAATCTCAGTTATCTTCTCAACAAAAAAGGGAAATAGACACAACACAAAGTGATGGAGAACATCAATATGATGGTGATGGGGGCGATGCCCGTCAGTGGCACGAGTGGTGAGTATGTTTAATAGTTTGTACGTACACATTATTGATCTAGTATGCTAGCTTGCTAGGTGGTTAGCTAGCAAGCTGGCATACTGGCAGTCACTAACAGGAGGTCCTGAGATAGGCACGCACCATCCTGTCACCTCAGTTGTAAGTAGACCAATCTAGGTGATAGTGAGATACTCATAATCAATAATATGTATGTACCATTAAACTATACACTCGTGCCACTGACGGGCATCACCTCCGGGCCGGTGATGGGACACAAGTTTACGCTGTAGGACAGGGGTGAGCAAACTACGGCTTGTGCTTTTTGATCTGGCCTGCCGAATATTGCTACAAAATTATTCAAATTAGAGTAAAGACTGCATTAATTTAGCCTTTTTCCTGCATTACCCGGCGTTTTAGTTGATCCCACTCCCCAGGACGAGCACTCTAATGCCATGTTCACACCGGACGCGGCGCGACCAGATTACATGTAAAGTCAATCCACAGACGCGAATTGGCGATTTATTCGCACCAAGGCGAGATAGACGCGTTTGAGACGGCGCGAACAGAAAGTTTGACCTGGGGCGAACAAAGCGAAGGACGCGGCGCGAATTCGCGTAAGTTGAATTATCCCAACTCTGGCGGAGAAATCGCGTGACGCAAAGTTGCGGTAGCCAATCAGCGTTGAGATGTTCCACTCGTAACTGCCGTCCTGTCGCTGTTGCATCAGACAAGATGGAGGACTCGCTTATTGTCGCTGTTTGTGGTCATCCGGAACTTTATGATACTTTCTCCTATATTTACCGAGACCGAACAAAGAAGGATGTTGCGTGGCGGGCAATTTCGGAGGATGTGGGATTACCTGGTAAGTTTTGATTGTATGTATATGCTTTTATTCGAGCTATTTATTGTACTTTACTATGAACCAACCGCCGGCATATGTCTTTCATGGCAGAGGACATTTGCCGCCGAAAGTGGAAGAACCTCAGAGACACTTACCTGAAGGAAAGGAGAAGGGAGAAAGATGGTCAGATAAGTGGCAGTGGAGCACAGGGGAATAAAAAGTGGAGGTACTCTGCTGTCCCGTCGTTCCTCGACCCCTTTATTACTCCGCGGGAGACGAGCGGGAATATGGGGCGGAGGGTTGAGGAAGTCCGGACCGCAGAGTCCGTACCAGAAAGCCCCGAAAGAGCAGGTTCAGCAGCAGGGTCATCGACAGACAGGGCAGGTCAGTCGAGAAGTGAAGACGCAACATCACAGTCTGGTTAGGAAAAAGATGCATATGTCTGAAGAAGTAACACTAGACTAAAGTGTCTGCTAATGTTCATCTGTGATGTCCTGTAAATTAAACAATTCAGATCACCTTTCTGTTGCTTGTAAAAGCTATGTTTAGTCCAGTGCTTACATTCTAGTTTACATAATTTATGCATTATTTATAACATAATTTATGCATTCATGGTATGTATTTCACTGACAAATATTAATTTGACAAGCTATTGTAGTGATGGTGTTTCCATTTCATACAGGAAGAAGAAGGGCCAAGAGAAGGTTTCTCGACAGGAAGAGGGAGAGGGATAGGGAGATTCAGGAGCTCCTCATCACTGCCCTGAGGAAAAATGCCGCTCCTCCACCACCACCTCCTCCTCCTCCTCCACCAACCCATATAGAATCGTTTTTCAAAAGCCTGCTTCCTTCCATAGAGATGTTGTCACCCCAGCAGCAGGAATATGCTAAATTTGAAATTTATAAAGTCATTTACGAAGCAAAGAATTTGGAACATTTGAAATAGAGCTCTGGGGGACAATCTCTCCATGGAAGGAACCAGTGTTTATATATTTTTGTACTTAATACTTTGTAAATAGTTATATATTTTTTATTATATTATATATTCACTACTGTATATATTATATTATTGTATTATTATATATATATTGTATATTAATATTATTATATACTACTGTATATATTATATTATTATTATATATAGTATAATATTACTATATATTATTATTATATATATATGAATATTGTTATTATGTGTTCAAATAAATTTATACATTTATTCAATGTTACCTCTTCCATGTTCTTTATTTCATTTACAAGAAAACTCTCAAAGGAACGTTTCTTTAGTAATGTGTGTTTGGCTCTTAAAAGAGACGTTCTGGGTGTGCTTGGGCACGGTGTTACACGGAGTCCTGCCATGGGACGGTTCCTTCAGCAGAGAAGAAGGATGTGAAGGCCTGCCTCTCCCTGATGGCCTCTCTTGCTGAGTTATTGGCAGCAATTCTTCCCAGATCTGGCAGTGGCTCCACCTCTCCAACCGGTATGGTCGCAGCAGATCGGGCTGTCCTCCGCAGGAAGTTATGCAGGACACATGTAGCCTTCACACACTTCTCCGCAACTTCTGGTTGGAGCTCAATGGCACTCCTGTTCATCATCCACTAAAAGGAAAGGATCCCAAAGGCATTCTCCACAACCAGCCGAGCACGGGAGAGACGGTAGTTGAAGATCCGGCATGAGGTTCTTCCTCAGCGGAAATGCTTCATCAGCAACCAAGACGTGTGGCTGAAGTCCTCGGTGACCAGCTCCTGGTAGGGCCATGTCAGCAGGCAGGTGGAGGGTGCCAGATTGCAGTGCTCGGCCAAAAGCTGAGTTGGCAAGAATCCCACCATCACTGGTTCTGCCGTAGCCCCCAACATCGATCAGCCGGAAACAATATTTCGCATCAACAACTGCCAGGAGGACCATTGAGAAGGCTCCCTTGTAATTGAAGAACTGGGATCCTGAATTGGCAGGGGCATTGAGGACCACGTGCTTTCCATCCAATGCTCCACAGCAGAGAGGAAAATTCCATCGCTCCTCAAACCCCACAGCGATTGAACTCCAGTCCTCTGTGGTGGGCACAGCCATGAACTCATCCACAAGGCAGTCCCAAATAGCTGTAGCAACACCTGGAACAATGCTAGAGACCGTGGAGACCCCAATACGGAAGCTGTAGGCGATGGTCCTAAATGAGTCCCCAGTAGCAAGGTATCTGCAGCACAGAAAACATTACATTTAATGTTATTAATGATTCTGTTAATGTTATTAATGATTATGTTATAATGTTATTAATGATATTAATGGTACTACAGGTGCTAATAGTAGTAGTTTTTGATTGATATGGCTTCAGCTGCTATCATGAATGATAAACATAAATGCTGGTGAGTTTACATAAGTTATAGAGTATGTAGATACGTATGTACATAAACAAACACATAGCTGCCGTATCTGTGTATAATATGGATTACGTTAATTTGAGTATTGTTGGAGACCAGATTGATGGATCCAAACTTCATTAAGAAGTCACAAAATGTAAAAGTGGCTTTCTTGACGTCTTGTGGACGGACCAGACAAAGCATGAATATATTTTATGAAACTGCCACTCACCGGAGACAGATGGACAGGCGCTCCGCAGCTGAGATTGAGCGCCTGTAGTTGGTGTCCAACCGAGAGATCCTTTGGGGGTGGGGCCCGTGGCGATGTGTAACACCAGGTGTTTAAGTTTTTAATAAAATTAGATCATCAATCAATCAATAATACATCACAGAGATATGGTTTCAAATCTGGCGGATATGGTTTTCCACTTCCGCGTCTGAGCATCTGTACATGGACGTGTCTTAGGACGTGTGCAAAGCTTCAATGTGAGTCAGAAGATGCCAAGCAAAGAGTCCTGAGCAAAGCTATATTGGAGGGGACAGACGGCGCAGCTTCAGTGCCTGAAGGATTCGCTAACAAGGAGCTAGCCGAAGTGTGCATTGTTCGACCAACTTTTCTTGCACCAATAATCACATTTAACTATATCTAAAGCCAGGAGACATGATTTGAGATTGTTACACGCTTTGATACTCAAATGACACACGTTGCTGCACAAACAAGTCCCGCTCTGCCTGGAAGACTTGGAACAAACGGTAAGGAAAATCTGTCATGAGCAATGCAAGCATGTTGGTCAGAATGTCATGGGAGGTATCACGATGGCTGGAATCTGTGTGAGAAGACAGGCCGTACACTACTGGATGTGGCGTGGTGGTACGAGGCCAACACCCTCCTGACTGTACTTGAGTCCCAGGTATAATTGCAGATCCTGAGTTGTGATAGTGTAAATTGATTTTAGTGAACCACGAGGAAACCCAGACAAGTTTCAAAGTGCTCAGACTGGAGATAATAACTGAATACCTGTTTAGCTATAGGTATTAAATGGAACTTTAAGCTAGCAGGATATTGACAGGACACTATCACTTTATATTTCTTCCTAAGAGTCCTGGACAGTGGGAGGATAAATTGACTATGAGGGATCAACTGCCTTGGCCAGATAAAGGCCATCTTTCATCATTGCCCTCCCTTTTCCTCATCAGCTCAAACTCAGCTCTGCTCAAATGGAAGACGACATGAATGATTACATTCATAATATTCCACAATGATCATTCATGCCCGTCCTGTGACGTAATCCCCACAGATCGCTGTTGTGCCAGCAAGCGCCGTGAGACTTTACCCGATCAGAACTCTGCCAGGCTGGTATTCACCCCGCCCACAACCCTCCTCACCACTATGCACACCCTCCCTCTCTCCGGTGGCCTACGTGCAGACTGGCAGCATCTAAGCTTTAGCCTGTCAATTAGATTCTGCCCCAACTCGTCTCCCCACCCCTCACTGTGTCAGTTAAAATCACCCCATATTACCCGATTTTCACAGTGTCTACGCGCACAGGCACAATTGCATTTAAAATTCACACACAAACCAATGTTGGTGTATGCGCACACATACACATTGTTGGAGAGCACATTAATGGTAATTATATGCAGGCTGCGTCACTTGCTACAGAATAGTCTCCAGACTTCTTTTTTTTTTACCCATTCAAATATCTTCTGAAACAGTGCAGCTAACCTTGACTATTCAGCCTGTACGTCTTCTCTTTTGAAATAGTTCTCACCAGATTTTCTGTCAATTTAGGAGCAATGTTTAACAATAATCTAAATATTATCTGCTGTATTATAATTATTATTATTTACAAGTTCTACAACCCAATTTCCCTTATGTTTTAGTATTCCATGAAATACTTGGCATTTAATATTTGTAGGCTGTGTGATTATAGGCTTGATTAGTTTAGTTTTTTATTTGTTTGAGAGGGACAATGTACATTGATGAACACTTTAAATTAAAACGTAAATGCACCCAATTACAGCCGCAAGGCCATTGTCTGTCCCCCTGCCAGAATGTACAGGCTGAATGTCCTAGAGGAAAAGGTCATGCCAAAGTGCAGTAGTAATAAACTACAATCAATTATAGTCTATAGCTGACAATACAGTTTGATAATAAAAGGTTAACAATAGATAAAAAGGAATCCCATATATATAAAAGAAACAAGAGAAAATATCACAATGTAAGGAAGACATTTCACATTCATCATATTGCACACAGATATATTGCACATAAGGGCATTCATTAATTTGCACATTTAAGGTTTCATTCATTCATTCATCATGTATTAATACATCACATATCCATGACAGTACTAATACTGCTAACCCAGGTTAAACTATCTATGTGCACAAGTTTGGGTAGACAACAGCCATACCTTCATGTGCTTTTGAAAAGTGCTGAAGGTTGGGCACTCCCTAACAGAGGGTGGTAATGTGTTCCACAGGGTGCCGCCTTCGACAGACAGAACCTTCTGACCAAAGGTGAGCGAATGTCCATCAGTGATGTGACCATTCGCTTTGCACAGTTGAGAACCAGTGACAACGCAATGGAGGAAATGCTTAAGCTGCTGTCGCAAAGCACCAAGCTCTAGGTGGAGACGAACCGGGCCCTGGTGGAGGAGCAAAGAAAAGCCAACATGTTGAAGGAGAAGGAACTCAAGCTACAGAAGAAGTTGGCTTCAAAATGCAGGACCACAGAACCCCAACCCTGTACTGCGGGCCAGTGAGTTTATCCCTAAAATGGGACCCACCAATGATCCAGAAGCCTATCTGCATGCGTTTGAAAACACAGCAACCATTGAAAAATGGCCAAGAGTCCAGTGGGTTGGTATCCTTGCTCCGTTCCTGTCCGGTGAGTCACAGAAAGCTTTTCAAGACTTGGATAGCACAATAGCCAATGACTATGATGTCCTTAAAGAGGAAATACTAAGTAGAATAGGACTTTGTTTTATCTGCTGAAAATTTAAAACCCCATTTATATGACCACTCTTCTACTTTACAAATGGCTCTCTGTAGTTTCTTTACTATGAATTTCTTCCCCTTTTCCAAATTGATCCATCATCCGCAAATTATGATAGTCCCATGTAATTTTCTACTTCACTAAACACCTCGTTTATCATTATGGAAAATATTAACGGACTGACTATACTCCCTTGAGGAGTTCCGTTTTCGATACCTAGCTTTCTCCAACTCTGACTTCTATAAATCTGTTTAATAAAAAATCTTTTATCCATCTATACATTCGACCCTTAACACCCAACTTGCACAGTCTAATTTAATACCCCTTCTCTCCACATCATATCATACGCCTTTTCTAAATCAAAGAAGACCGCGACCACACTTTCTTTGTTCACCTGTGCTTTTCTAATGTCATGTTCCAAACTTAAAGCCGGATCGTGATATTTCTACGTGATATGTTAGTCTTTCATTTATCATTTTCTCCATTGTTTTGCAAATATTTGACGTTAAAGCTATTGGTCTATAATTTCCTGGGTTTGTGTGCTCTTTACCTGGTTTGCGTATTGGGACTATAATGGCCTCCTTCCAGCTTTGAGGCAATTTCCCACCCTCCCAGACTTTATTATATAACTCAAGCAGTAGATCCTTAGATGATTCCCCTAAATTTCTTAGCATAATGTAACTGATTTGATCCTTCCCTAGTGCTGACATTTTTGTTTTCCTTAGACATCTCCTAAATTCCATTTTTGTGAAAGGCTTGTTGAGCAGATTATTAGTGTCTTCCTCTTGCTGTACACCATACTCATTCTCCACTATTGTAGTTTCCCTCCCCCTTTTGCCCTCTTCACCAATATTGCCTGAACTATGGATGTTGACAAACGTTTTTGCCAACATCTCAGCTTTCCCCTCATCTCTCACTGCTGTTGTTTCCCCATCATCTAGGACTGGATACCCAAACTCTCTTTTAATCCCGTTCATTCTTTTTATCATTTTCCATACTTCATCAATTTTTGTCTCCCTTCCTATTGAGTCACAAAATGTCCTCCAAAAGTCTTTCTTTGCATTCTTCATTCTCCTCCTAACATTTGCTTGTAACTTTTTATATACAATAAGATTTTGAAAACTATGATTCTTTTTTAATACTTTAAATGCTTTATTTCGAGATTTAATTGCTTCATCACATTCTTTTGTCCACCAGGGTACGATCTTCTTTTTGTGCTTCCCTCCCTTCTTCTGCATGGACTGCTTTGCAGCCTCTAGAATTGCTTGACATACAGACTCATTTAGCTCATCTCAATAAGAACAGATAAGCTGTCAACCCTTTCTCCATTAACTGTTCTTAACAATCTTTTCATTCTGCTCACTTCTCCCCCATACATACTCCGTTTGAGTTTTTCGAGATCCTCATCAACAGGAATACCTGTTATCACCCCACGTGTGGCTTAGTAATAATAATAAAAACTAGAAAATTTCACAAGAAATTTTTAAAGTGTGGCTACTACTGCCGTAAGACGTCGCAATATATATACATTTACCGGTAGTGAGATGTGTTATTGAGGTACATTATATATATATATATATATATATATACATACAGTGTTGGGGGTAACGAGTTACAAAGTAACGGATTACAGTAACGTAATTACTTTTATAGGTAACGAAGTAAAGTAACGCATTACACTCAAAATATTGGTAACTACACTACTTTACTAGACCTCAGTAACGCGCGTTCCTGCGTTACTCAAGACATTTTTACCAGTCCGAAAAGTTCTCTTTTAGTGGCGCGCGAGTCACACGACACTTCCTGCATGAACAACCTATCACAGAACTCGATCTGAGTGATTTGAGTGACGTAGCTGCTGCTGCGTAGAAGGAGGGAAGCGGGGAATGGATGAGACGGAGACGTGGTGCCCGGATCCAACTGGGAGGTTCTCTCCAGGTTCCCTAGGATTAAGGATATTGCAAAGCAATACAACACTCCAATACCATCAAGTGCACCTGTCTGTAATGACGTGGAGCTTCTAATGAGGACAAGACACGTCTGGTATGAACGGAATCCCTCTACTGGTGAACTGCAGTATTACAACTGTTAAAGCATCGAGAACGCGCTCTTGCACCCGACTTGTATATATTTTCCACACGTAACATCAACATTAGTTAGCGTCAACAAGCACGTATCATTGTACTTTATGCCTTCAAAGATTCAAGAGACTTTTACTCATGCGATACAATCGCTATTTTGAAGAATAGAGAAAAATGATATATATATATATATATATATATATATATATATATATATATATATATATATATATATATGCCAACATTAGCTATGAGGGCTTGATGGTGTAAATATGAATAGGACAGCACTTTGCTGCAACATATCACGTAATACATATGAATACCAGCCCCTATTGTCCTTGATCTCTAAAAATCAATAACTCCTTGACTTTAAAAATATATATATATATATTATTATTTTTTTGCATAAATATGATCAAAAGTCAAGAGTCTGAGTGCACGCGACCGTATTACCGCGCGCTCGCGCGTGTACCTATATGTGGATTGGATATATATATATATATATATATATGCCAACATTAGCTGTGAGGGCTTGATGGTGTACAAATGAATGGGACAGCACTTTGCTGCAACATATCACGTGATTACATAACAAAATATTGTGTACAATTGTGTATTTATGTTCTATTTAATACAATAATCCTCATTTGAGCTTTATGTTAAGATACACTTAAATCATGGGGCTTTTATGATGAAAGAGAAGACAGAAAGACAGACAGGTAGACAGAAAAGTTCCTCCTGTGTGTGTGTGTGTGCCCGCGTGTCACCGGTTGCCATGGTGGCAGCTTGATTGATTGCCTAATTGGTAGCAGCTGTGACACTGTCACAGAGCAGGAGACTGGACTGTGGATTTAATGAGAAAACAACCTTTCAAACTATTGTATTTGTAGACAACCGTGCATCCCATCGCAAAAATAACGCAATCATGAGAAGCACAAGACTTCTGAGAACGTTTCCGTCTACTTAAATATTTGTAAGGATTTATAAATGAGAGAGTAAATTCAGTTTGTAAAGTGCTCACGTTTCCGTCATGAGAGAAAATTGTGGTCCGATTTAACATGGAGGTTGATGGAGCAGTTGGCCGGTCTTCATGTCGCTTTCAGGCTTGCTGACAAAACAGTATAAATTTGTTGGATTCCACGACGCATGTGTACCACAAGCCCAATATTTCCAACGTTTTCATATATAAATTATGCCTCAAAAGTCAATATTGTGGAGTGAATGGCAAAATACAAATACAAAAAGGTTCGTTAGGACACAGCTCCTCCTGCTCTAGGAATGACATCACAGCTCTAACCTGCCCCATACACACCCATTGTAAACTCTGAAATGGTTCCCACATTTTCCTAAACTTGAACAATAATTACATGAAAACTGTGCTAGCTATCAAAAAATGCCCAATTGGGCAAATAAACTCCAGACTTTTGTCAACGTTTTAAACTTGAAATCATTTCTCTACAATAAATTATGGCGAGTCACTGTGGGCACAAAGATGTATGTTTTTTTGCTCTCTTCAGTCCGAAACCCCAGTCAAGTGAATGGGATAATTTCTCGCCGTTTTTCGCACTTTTCGGGAAAATGGCCAGTCGAATCTCTTAGAAAAGTCATAGCACACGATTCCCGATCAGGCCGCACATTTTGATTGATTGATTTTTTTACGCATGTGCTGGCAACGCTGTGGGAGGAGATACGCGCCAAAGATTTTGTGGGACTATGATGATTATGAAGCCCGCAGGAGAACATGAAGGACGCTTTGCTAGACCCCTGTAGCTGAAGCCACACTTAACTAGTGTGTAGTGCCACACTTAATAATCATAGTCATAGGAATCGTGTGCTATGACTTTTCTAAGAGCTTCGACTGGCAATTTTCCCGAAAAGTGCGAAAAACGGCGAGAAATTGTCCCATTCACTTGACTGGGGTTTCGGACTGAAGAGAGCAAAAAAACATACATCTTTGTGCCCACAGTGACTCGCCATAATTTATCGTAGAGAAATGATTTCAAGTTTAAAACGTTGACAAAAGTCTGGAGTTTATTTGCCCAATTGGGCATTTTTTGATAGCTAGCACAGTTTTCATGTAATTATTGTTCAAGTTTAGGAAAATGTGGCAACCATTTCAGAGTTTACAATGGGTGTGTATGGAGCAGGTTAGAGCTGTGATGTCATCACTAGAGCACGAGGAGCTGTGTCCTAACCACTCTTTTTGTATTTGTATTTTGCCATTCACTCCACAATGTTGACTTTTGAGGCATGATTTATATATAAAAACTTTGGAAATATTGGGCTTGTGGTACACATGCGTCGTGGAATCCAACAAATTTATACTGTTTTGTCAGCAAGTCTGAAAGCGACATAAGTCCGGCCAACTGCTCCATCAACCTCCATGTTAAATCGGACCACAGTTTTTTCTCATGACGGAAACGTGAGCACTTTACAAACTGAATTTACGCTCTCATTTATAAATCCTTACAAATATTTAAGTAGACGGAAACGTTCTCAGAAGTCTTGTGCTTCTCATGATTGCGTTATTTTTGCAATGGGATCCATGGTTGTCTGTCAAATACAATAGTTTGAAAGGTTGTTTTCTCATTAAATCCACAGTCCAGTCTCCCACTCTGTGACAGTGTCACAGCTGTTTTAAGTTAGCCAATCAAGGCAGTCACCATGGCAACCAGTGACACGGGGCACACACACGCAGGAGGAACTGTCTGTCTACCTGTCTGTCTTTCTGTCTTCCCTTTCAACATAA
This sequence comes from Taurulus bubalis, assembly GCF_910589615.1. Taxonomy (NCBI): domain Eukaryota; kingdom Metazoa; phylum Chordata; class Actinopteri; order Perciformes; family Cottidae; genus Taurulus; species Taurulus bubalis. Next base: position 5,328,568 of record NC_136600.1, read on the forward strand.
AAGCCCCATGATTTAACTGTATCTTAACATAAAGCTCAAATGAGGATTATTGTATTAAATAGAAAATAAATACACAATTGTACACAATATTTTGTTATGTAATCACGTGATATGTTGCAGCAAAGTGCTGTCCCATTCATATTTACACCATCAAGCCCTCACAGCTAATGTTGGCATACATATACATATATATACATATACACATATATATATATATATATATATATATATATATATATATATATATATATATATATATACAATCCACACATACGTGCACGCGCAAACGGCCGCACGCGTGCACGTGGTAATACGGTCGCGTGCACTCAGACTCTTGACTTTTGATCATATTTATGCAAAAATAAATAATATATATATATATATATATATATATATATATATATATATATTTTTTTAAGTCAAGGAGTTATTGATTCTTTAGAGATCAAGGACAATAGGGGATGGTATTCATATGTAATCACGTGATATGTTGCAGCAAAGTGCTGTCCTATTCATATTTACACCATCAAGCCCTCATAGCTAATGTTGGCATATATATATATATATATATATATATATATATATATATATATATATATATATATATATAATGTACCTCAATAACACATCTCACTACCGGTAATGTATATATATTGCGACGTCTTACGGCAGTAGTAGCCACACTTTAAAAATTTCTTGTGAAATGTTCTAGTTGCTAATGTTCTTTAGATTGTATAGTACCTAGCTGTGCTCTTGAAAAGCTATCTCTGGTGTATGAGTATGGATTTTGTGTACAAGATAAATGTAAATGTCGGGAAAAGAAAGTTGGGCCAGACGCTTAGCATATTTTAAGGGACAAAGTAAAGTTGAAAGTAATTAATATGGATCGCAGCCAATTATTGATATTATTTTCCAAATGTCTTTCTGTCTTATTAAGGTGTAATGTGTTCATTGCCATGACTGTGTTTGCTATCATAGCTAACTAGCTAACTAGCACCACTAGAATCAGAAAATACTAAACTTAATCATTCTACATTTTAAAAACTATAAACCGAAAACAAAATCTTATAACATAGAAGTGAGACCCACCGTTGTTGACGTCTTCATCTCCTTCCCTGTCGGCATCCTCTTCAACGAGGGAGGGGGACAGAGTGAGCGCGGGCGATGGGCTGATGTTAACGGAGCTAACAGTTAGCAGCTCCGGTGTAGCCTCACTATCAGTAGCTGAGCTGCTGGCTGATGTAGTTTTGCGAGGACGTTTGCAATTGTAAAAATAAATTGTTGTTTGAATGGCTCGCTTCATCTTACCTGTTCATTACGTTTGTGTATAGGCTAATAATTCAAAGTAAATTAACAAATTTGTCTATAGGCAAAACATTTTTGCTTATTAAGACCCGCCCCTACTCTGCCTCTGATTGGCTCATCATCAGTTCTCTCCACTCGCGCTAAAAACCTAACCAATCTAACCAGCGCAGAGATCGAGTACTAGCCGATTAGAGGCAGAGTAGGGCGGGTCATGACTCGTGCCTTCACCATCCTATGAAATAACATTGAGCCACTACTACAGGGGTATTCAACTAAAATTCAGCAAGGTCCAGTTCGAGAGAATTTCCTCAAGCAAAGGTCTGGAACATCACAATAATGTCACATTTGTGCTATATGATTTTGTGCTATATGTATTGAAGTAGCAGTAGCAACAGTTTTAACGTCTGAATAGTGTCAACAAATGACTGTCAAATTAAATAAAGTTAAATTAATTAACATCTAAACAATATTTATTATTACAGATTTCCCATTTAACTGGAATAATTATAAATAATACATTATCTAATAATACATACATTATCTTCTCTTAGTTGAGGTAAAATAAAGGATTTAAAACAAAGCTTTTGAAAAATGTGACTACATAAATTAATTCAATAAATAAAATAAAGTTGTTAATTTTAGAAAAATTAATTTAACTGAATTGTCATGCAGCTTCAAATTCAGTTTATTCTGGCGTCAAATGATGTCAATCAAAAGAGCCAAGATATTATATTCTTGTCATCTAAAAAGAGAAATGTGTGTCCACGGACTTTACCTGCTTATTAAACCACTTGTTTCAGCTCATTTCTCCTCTGTAAACATTATTGTAGTTTCAGTTGGTTCATGTATTAGGATTCTGTGATCATATTAATTCATGTGTTAGGGTTCTGATCATATTGGGCTTTTAGGTTTATTTTTCTCTGCCTTAATTTCGGATGTGAGTCGGTCCGTGTGCTTTGTTTCGTAGTGGCGCTTCACATCGCTGATTTTAATATCGCTGAACATGAGTCGTACTGCTCTTGAACTGATTGTGGGAATAAACATATAACAGTCTCTCCATTCTTGGTTAAAGGTTCTGGTTAAGCGGCCCACATTTCTCTTTTTGGAGCGCCAAGTGAAACAACTTCTCTGATTCACGTACTTTTTTCAACTCTCTGATCTCTCTCCTGTCGCTCCGTGTGTGTGACTAGGCTCGTTCGAGATGAGCCAGTTCTGCGCAGAATCGATCGGCGGCGATCGGCGCGCAATGCATGCCGGTTAGATTTGTGTACGACTTGCTCCCGACTTGCTCTGACGTCATGCACACGTGGTCAACGATACTCTCACGAGACTAAGCCGACCGTTGATTTCAGAGGCAGGCGCTGCAGTGGCTCTCCCCCGACTGCTTGGCCCAGTGCATGATGGGAAATGCCTGGCTCTCGCCACATCAGAGAGCTGATTGGCTCTTAGATCTGACAGCAAACACCACGTGTTGTAGAAAATCCTTATTGTATGTGTAGTTGTAATACTTAACACTGGATTATTAACTATTCGTCTCATGTTTGATCTAAAAACACATCTTGTGTGGTTGTTAATACAAAATCGTATTTATATAACACATATCAAAACTAGTAGTAATGAATTTCACAGGCAGACATCAAAAGACCAAAGGATGCAGCTACACACTCATTTTTACATATATATAATAATAATAATATATAATTATATATTATTATATAATAATAATATATATTTATAAACACATATAATAAATCCAAACGTGATCTGTAAACTACAAGTAAACAAAAGTTCGGAACTAATAGGAAGTACTTTTTTCTGTGACTTCCTGCGTATACTTAGCTGACAGCTGACAACTGTCCGACTTGATTGCAGTTTATCGTCAACGCCTCCTGCTGCGGCCGCTGCTCTCGTCTGGATTGCAGGCGAGGCGCAGCTCTAACGGACGAGCCTAATATGGCACGAGAGCGAGGGCGGGGCTTAACGAAATACACACATGTGATTGGTCGAGTGTGTGAGAGGATTTACAAGGCGTGCGTTTCCTGGACCGCTGAACGAGAGCCGCAAAGGCAGGAAAAGCTGCGCCGATGAAATAGAAGCGATCCATCAACAGTTAATAATTCGGAAATAATAATTGGATTTCGGTCCGGGGTCCACAGACAACGGCGACTGGGTCCGGACCGCCTGTGATTGACCCATGCACTACTAAATATTATAATACGGGTAGATCAAATCAAGCATTCTGATTGGTTGAGAGTGAGTCACGAGTAGTTTATTCAGCCATAAAGTACTGTACAGCCTGTTTACATTAAGAGCGTTCCATATCAGTGCGCACTTAAAATAACAGGTAGATTTAAATTGCGTGACCGTTAGTTGTCATTTCAAGCTTGACAGTTACCAAACATGTTCGTGTAAACTTTGATATTGTAACGTCCGCAGTAATGACCCGCAGACGTTGGTTTCCTTAACTTGCAGGTGTATTGCTTGAGTGTTCACAGTATTGCAACGGGGCTCTTCGCTAACAGTAACGTTAGCTCAAACGGAACAGCTAACAAGCTCACGTAGCATCCCCCACACTAGCATAACGAACGACAACACACACGTCACTTCCTCCCTGAAATGAGATGAGGAATGAAAAGGGTTTGACTACAAAATCATGATAATTTCTAGTGAGAGATAATTACGCCGGTAATTTCCCGACGAGAGGCAAGTTCTCTAAACATCATGGAGGAGAGAAATGACGGAGAAAAGACGGACAGACGCAGCGAGAGCACTTCTTTACATCGGTGGCTGCGTGTCATCCTCCACTTGCTTCTAACCGACCTGATTTACTGACCAGGCAGTCAGTTTTATAGTCCCGTATGTGCGTCCCGGGACTATTTTCTCTGTCGCTGAAATGCGATACACAACGTTTGGTGGCTACAACTATTTTGTGCTGAAAGGGAGCTTACTATTACTATTTATAAAGTCGCAGGTACCCGTATTATAAAAGCAATAAGGTACTCGAGGCAGTACTGTGTCTACAATAATGTACTGTTCAAGGGTTTGCCGGCTCTCCGCTGCGCGTCAGGCCTAACAACTCCCTTGAACAGTACATTATTGTAGACACAGTACTGCCTCGAGTACCTTATTGCTTAAATGCGCACCAGGCACCAGCGGTGATTGAGAAGTGGGTATACGCCGTATACCTGCGTATACCCTGGTCTACACCACTGCTCCCAGCTTTAGTCAGGGTTCATACACATTATGACCAGTGGATTTCCATTACTTTTCCATGACTTTAAACCAAATTTCCATGACCAAACATTTTGTGAAATCTCGGTGTCAACATAAAAAAGTGAGAAAATGTAGTATTTAAACTAACAATGAGAATTACAAAGCATACAGTAAACCTTAAATGACACAAATGAATGAGACAATAGTTTGATTAAAATAATAAACATTTATATAGATGCCTGTATGTATGCCTGCTTATATTTTGAGCGTCTTTCTTTTAAAAGCATATTCATTATTTCAAACTCAGCGTAAATGAACATCATGAGCACATGAATATAACACATTTCCATGACTTTTCCAGGTTTTCCATGACCGTAAGAACCCTGTTAGTCCAGTCACAGCTCAGTTTACGCACAGTCCGCTACAACTATTCCTTCAAACTCTCCCCGTGGATCCGGCGTAGTCACGCGTGCTCGCTCCTCACCACTTCCGTAAGTGACATCACACTTGCTGACCACTCGCTGCCGAGCAGTTGTATTCGCGTTTAGCTGCAGGCGGAAAAAGAAAAGCACCATGATCCGCACCGTGTTTTCTCGGACCCTTCCCAGGCTGAGCCGACCGCCGGCGTGTCAGTACTCTGCGGGCGCAATCCCCGCACCCAACGCGCACCCGGAGGTGCACTTTAACAAGGTGGGTGAAGCTACAGCTAGAGGCAACACAACAGTTGCGTCGGACGGCGAAGTCAACAAGTCAGCGACTTAATGCAGGACAGAAGTGAAACGCTTAAAACAACGTAGTGTAGTGAGGATGTCATTGTCCGTTTGATAAAGTAGGTTTGCCAACATTTCTGCAGGATACAGCCTCACTACCGTTGTGTTTAACTACTCACCCTCTGCTAATGCAGTATGAAGTGAGTTAAGGAGAGCAGAGAGGGAATCTGGACAAACTTCCATTGCGCAATCTGATGTGGACGAGATAACCTACTTGTTACGTTGTGAGGTGAAGGGTGAGCTTATTCTCGTGCACACAGCGTCAATTATTAACAGTACGTCCTCCAGTCTGAAGCCACGTGAGTCTGTGACGTTTACACAATCATACTTTGTTATCATGCATGTGCCGTAAAGCGTTTCAGGCTATTTTCTTCATTATTATACACACCTATATACATATACTCTTAATTTCATCTCTATGGGTGTTTCTGCAACAATTATAGAAGACAAATATAACCTGTATGAACTTTAACCATCCATACAGCTACACTAAGTTGCATTTTGTAGTTGTAATTTGAATCTGCAACATTCTGGTTTTCATCATTTCCTCTTTCAAAATGTCCTGACAGCAACATTACAATAACTGCATTTTTTCATTTGTCAAGACATCATTTTCATCAAGCTTTGTACACCATTGTAAATACGTTATCGTTTATTTGACTCTAAATGACTTCATAATGTACAAAATGGACATCATGCTGTAATATATTAAGTGAGAAGTAGGGTAATTTTCTCATAGACTACTAGACAATCAGACTTCTGTTGTCAACCAGAGGAGAGTGCTGTGAGTGGCGTCTGCTCTGCCAGTACAGAGTATTAAAAGGTTTAAGGTGTCGTGTTTTTATATAGACACATAAGAGTGAGAACAACTGCTCTTAATGGTAACTCTTTATTCCTCGGGCTGTCATGCAGTCTCCCATACAGACCCTCTCCTCAGGTTGTGCTTCCCACATGAATCCCCCCTGGGTCCTAAGTTCCCACATGGACAATTTCCCATGAACATCCACCAAACATGTATGATCATAAATGTACAACATACACAGGCACGTGCACAGATAGACCCCTAGTGGTGCTCAAGCACCTGCCCTTTTGCCCTGGATGAGAAAAGTGCCCCTTCTGCTGGAGCCCAATTTTTTTTTTCTTCATGCATCAGTATTTAAGAATAAAAATTACTCTCTCTGTCATCAATTCCCCCCAAATGTGTTTTGATATCTGACGGGGCAGTTATTTGAGTTCAAGTGAGAATTTCGCCCCGACATGCTCCGCGACGCACACAAGCCCCGCAATGCAGCAGAGTGCCGTTTATTCAATTCCTGTTATATTCATGTAATGTGCTGTTGGACAATTTTTTTTAAACTTTTGGACTTTGAATGGCAATTGCAGCCCAGTTATAGAGGGGTTAGAGGCTTGATTGCTATGTTGAGTTACCTTTAAAGCTTTATTTGTACTTTTTCTTTACTTTTAAAGCATATTTGCACTTTAATTTGTATTACTATTTAATTTATTTGTTATGATGATGTTCTGATGTTCAGATCTTGTTACTCAAATACATTTGAAGTTCAAATTCCAACATTTTGAGTTACTATTCTTAATTTGCTATGGGAAATAGTCATTAGATTAGTCGATTAATCGAAAAAATAGTCAATAGATTAGTCGTTTATGAAAATAATCGTTAGTTGCAGCCCTAGAGTCAGCCTTTTCCCACATGAAAAAGATTAAGTCCAAACACCGTTCCACCATGACTGATGACCATTTGGTCTGCCTGACGCTGACTAGCCATAGTTAAGCCTATTTGGCTTAACTCTCCCAGACCTAGATCTGAGTGTAGGAGTCTCTGTAGGTGTGACTTGGGGTTTCACAGCAAGTGACACAGGAGTCTGCTCAGAAGTAGGCTCTAGAGTGCGTTGCTGTGATGGAGACCGTCTGTCTCGTGCAGATGTGTGTAGAGGTATCAGGTGTTGACGGTTGCGTCTCACCACCCCGAGGTAGATCCACCAAGTACGACCTCGGAGTGGAGTGCTTCTGAAGCACGGCTCCAGCTAACTTTGCATCAGTTTCCCAAACCTGTTCTCCCGGTGATAAGAAACTGAGCGTTTTGACGCGGTGACGCCTATTGTAGATTTCAGCATCAGATATCCGTTTCTCCTTTTCCTTCTGAGCGATTGCGGCGCTGTCAGGCAGTGCAGAGTCCAGCTGAGAGGGAAGTGTGGGCACTGTGGTGCGTAGACGCTGTAGCCCAGCTCAGCTCCCCATGAGGAGCTGAGCTGGGCTACAGCCACACTGAAGTGGGGTGGCTCTATAAGCCAGCAGAGCCCCTGATACAGACCCTCTGCTCAGGTTGTGCTTCCCACATGAATCCCCCCCCCCCCCCCCCCCCCGCCCCCCTGGGTCCTAAGTCCCCACATGTACAATTTCCATTAACATCCACCGAATTTTTCAGAACCTGAGTTGCTGCCTCAACAAAATGAGGGTGTAGCTCAAGGTTAAGTCTTTCCTTGGCAGGTTCGGTCCTTCCTGTTCAGTTTCGAGAATCGTGGACATTTTTATGGTATTCAACTTTATAGAATCACAGGGCGGAGATTGTGTCACAGTAGCATGTGAAACGTACAGAACATGTAGAAACCAGATAACGAGCTATATCATTTCTTATTTGCTGAAGTTTTTCTGGTACAAATGCAGCCCCTTGTAATGATACACTTTAATGTTTCAGCTCTTTATCAACAACCAGTGGCAGGATGCGGTGAGTGGGAAAACCTTCCCTACCATCAACCCAGCGACCGGGGAAGTAATTTGTCAAGTTGCAGAAGCGGACGTGGTAAACACACTTTACTGTCTTCAACCCCTCCACTATTTGATCCCCTAAATATATGTTTTTCTCAGGAGTATTCCAACTCACAAAGGGAATCATGTTATATTTCCAGGCAGATGTGGACAAGGCAGTGAAAGCAGCTCGTGATGCCTTCAGGTTGGGGTCACCTTGGAGACGGATGGACGCCTCTCACCGCGGCCTGCTACTCAACCGATTGGCCGATGCCATTGAGAGGGATGCTGCCTACCTTGCTGTGAGTCAATGTTAAATGTCAAAACAAAAAGGAACCTCTTTCATCAAAAATCCCAGAATAGACCAGTACAGATTTTCTAAAACTGACTATGCGGTAGTTATATTTCTACAATATTACTATTGTGTATTCCTCCTCTTGGTCATCCCTTTTAAAAATGTATTTCTTTTTGCAAACCATTTAGATGCCAAAAATGGCATTTACCGTTGTGCCTTAATTTATAAATTTAAAAATGGACACAAATAGAAATAAGTCTAATAAATACTTTCAGATTTCTTTGGGAAGATGAAACTGTTTAAAAATAATACTGCTGTTGCACACTTCAGACAGTCAGAATAAAAAGAATAAGGTCAATCATCCCTGGAGAAAACAATGTGGTCGTAAAAATCAACACAAATCTGCGCATAGAGACAGATGGGTTGTGATTTTCCATCAGATAGTTACCGATTAGTAAAGATCACGTGGTACATTTTTATATTAATATAGAATACACTGCTATTTTTTTTTTAAAAGTGAATAAAATACATATTTCTGCAGCCCCTTTTATCAGCCCTTTACGACGGAACTGAAGCCGTTACTGCTCTCACATGTCAGAACTGCATGTCTAAATTCACCTTGTGTTACCTCAAAGATAAAAGAATGCAACAAAACTACATTATGGCTCCAACACGGTACAAATTACCAGGCTGCTACGTTGACTGTCTCTTCTACTGCTTCCTCTAACAATAACCGCATTTTGTGTATTTTTCTATGATATTTGGAACGCATCACATGACACAGCGCAAGACTTATATTTTGTCGTTTGCACAGGAACTGGAGACGCTTGACAATGGGAAGCCGTACGCCATCGCCTACACCGTGGATCTGCCCACCGTGGTGAAATGTTTTCGGTAAAGTCACAAAATGCAACAACGATATAACACAAACATGTTACTTTGTATGCCTCAGTTTAGGCGAACAATACAGTTTCATCCCGCTCTTTGGTGTAAACTCATAGGTGAGACATAAGAAGAAGAAGTAGCTATGCTTCCATTGTACTACTAATTTCACTAACAGGGGTCGAAACCTGTTGTCTTCAGGTACTACGCGGGCTGGGCTGACAAATGGGAGGGAAAGACCATCCCCATCGACGGAGATTATTTCTGCTACACCAGACACGAACCCATTGGAGTCTGTGGACAGATCATACCGGTGAGGGGGGTTGGGGAGTTTCAACATTTCAAATATTATAGCTCTGAAATGAAAAGAAATGTGCAAAATAGAAAAGCCTATTAACAGTTTCTGCACTGGATGTTTCACCGCTGAATGACCACAGATACGCAGAGGGAGAGAAGGTTGGCACAAGGAAGAAGCTGTTAGGTTTTAAAAGTTCTCTATCTATCCATGCCAATGAATTGCCAGATTAAAAATCTGATTAAAATGCATATCAGATCCAACATGTTATGTGTTCCCCATACATCTCTGCCATAGCTGCATCCACCCTTACGTTGGATGTATATGTATTATGGTTACCCACATTCTGTACAGTTCAGATATGTTAATGATCCTTAAAAATAAACCCTACGGGATATTAAAACACTGCTGACAATTGCTTAACATCAGCTGCAGTTGTTCCGGGTGACGAATTATTCAAGGCTGTGGAATTTGACCATTTTCCTGCTTCAATTGCAGAAGACAAAATTAACACAAGTCCACACTAGAACACACAAATAGAAGACAAAAGGAATGAGGCCCTGTTAAAGCGAAACCGGACGGTCTGGGAAAACGTCTCGTTCACGGGCAAAGATAAGTGTTGTGGTGTGAAACACATTTTAAGCCTTTATGTTTCGTCTTGTTCACACTGTCACTTCGATGAATCAAAGCAGAGGCCAGTGGTTTTTAGAATTTTTGCAGTTCTTTCAAGTCATACAAGTAATTAGGACAGATCTTTTGTATGTATTTGGTGGAGTCTGAAGTTATGTCAAACACTATAATTAGGCTATCCACCATGTTGCGAAATAATCTACCTGGAATATGAGCTTTTATATGATTGCCGTTGCAGCTCAAGTTGAGACAGGTTCAACTTTTTTGCCAAATCACCCTGCATTGTTTTGCCTAAGCGCTTCTGTTTTGGCATCATCACGGCCTTGGACTGGCTTTTTTTTTCCATGCAGGGGTTCAAAGTGGCCTTTACCCAAATCAGAAAGCAAGTCAGAATGCTGAAATCATTCAGGATGCATGCACAGCTGCACATTCAAAAAAAGTTGACTTCTAATGTCAGTATTTTTTTGTGAAGTTGTAATACTTTTTACTCCTTATGTTTCTCTCCTTCTCTCCCTGCAGTGGAACTTCCCTCTGTTGATGCAGGCTTGGAAAATTGCCCCTGCCCTGGCGACCGGTAACACTGTGGTGATGAAAGTGGCAGAGCAGACGCCACTCACAGCGCTCTATGTGTCCAGCCTGATTAAAGAGGTATGGTGTTTCTTTTTCCCCTCAGTGACTTAACCAGAAACATCTGAAGGACCATGTAGGAGCCAAATGAGATCAACATTGTTCCTGAATGTGAACACCGGGTGGCGCTGTGCTGTGTTCTGGGAGTGGCTATATGATCAATCAGTCATGATTGACGGCAGGTGTTGGACCCCGGAAAGGGCAAAAGGTTTTGACCGCTTCGACGGTAAAGGTTGGGAAAGGGTAATTGTTAGGCATCTAGGAAGCCTATCCATGTCATAATTGAAAGACAATAAATCATCTTACTCATACAAACTTGTCGTGGATCACTAAAAGAGGACAAAGGAACACGTTTGATCGAGGCACATCATATAGCGCGTCAGCCAGACCTTTTTTGGGGGATTTTTTTGGGGGATTTCAGCAAACATCCTAGTATGATTCAATGCAAAAAAAAAACGTATCAAAAACGCATTACTACTTTGCAGTTTTTATCATTTATATAATGTATTCCAACACTGACATAAGGACATTTTATTCATACAATTCAGTATGTGAGTGTATGTATATGTGTATGTATATGTATATATATATATATATATATATATATATATATATATATATATATATATATATATATATATATAATATGATATATAAATACGCGCCGTGCTGACTGCTTCGCCCAGACGTCAGAATTCCGACCAAAACAAACCCCTCGCGTCACTTCCTCCCGGTCACATTATATACACACAGCTGACAAAATAAAAGTAATAACAAGAACAATCCCATTTAAAACCTGTGTTCCTGTTATGGGCACCAATTCCATTGCCAGTACAGCACTTGGTGTAAAAGAAAAATAAACAAACGTGTTTCCTCTTTCGTCAGTGCCAAAACAGAGGCCGGTGTTGCGGTTTAACAGGTGACCCTGTTAACTGTTGACTTTCAGTCGTTTTCGTAGTTACGGCAGCTGTTGAGAATAGGAAGACAACATGTAGCTGTCCTCGTGCGAGCCGCATTGTTTAATTTGTATATGAGAAGGTGTGACACTGTATTGAAATTATACAACACGGTATGCACGAGGACAGCTACGTCTTATCTAGAAAGTTGCCAGTTAACACGGTCGCCTGTTAAATCGTAACACCGGCATATGCAATCTTTACAACGTTACCGTTAGCATCAATGTAGCGTAGCATCAGATTCATATCAACTGGGAGAGCTTTGTTCCAACAAACCTGATCAGTCTCTGAGCGCGCTGCTGCTGTGTGCGCGCTGCTGCTGTGTGCGCGCTGTTGCAGCTCTGTGCGCGCTGCTTCAGCTGTGTGCGCGCTGCTGCTGTGTGCGCGCTGTTGCAGCTGTGTGCGCGCTGTTGCAGCTGTGTGCGCGCTGCTGCTGTGTGCGCGCTGCTGCAGCTGTGTGCGCGCTGCTGCAGCTGTGTGCGCGCTGCTGCAGCTGTGTGCGCGCTGCTGCAGCTGTGTGCACGCTGCAGCTGTGTGCGCTCTGCTGCTGTGTGCGCGCTTCTGCAGCTGTGTGCGCGCTGCTGCTGTGTGTACGCTGCAGCTGTGTGCACGCTGCAGCTGTGTGCGCTCTGCTGCTGTGTGCGCGCTGCTGCTGTGTGCGCTCTGCTGCTGTGTGCGCGCTGCAGCCCGCCCCCTTGAGCCCCGTATCTGCATGAGAGAGGGAGTTCAATACTAAAAATATGCAGTATTGTTTTTAATGTACGGGTACCGCGCTACCTTTTTAGTATCGTGCAACATTACATAGTAGTGTAAAATAAGTATTCAAATCGGCTCGGGCACAGAAAGGAAGCACCGAAATCTGCATTGCTTTTCGGACCGGTTGATCTGGAACCAGGTGTTTTACCTGTAGTTTCTCAGTCAAAGGTCTTCTCTCAAACGGGTGTTGGTGGAGAGATTATACAGAGTTAGCATTTGGTTTTCTTTGAAGAGCAGCGCTCCTGCTCGCTGCTGTCATGTTGTTATCATGGGTGACGCGCGCCTCGTCTGCCCGAGGAGACAGAGACACGGGAATGCGCACTGTGGGGCTTGATGAGAATAGCCCTCCCGGAAGTCGTTTTTAGGGCACTAATTGGATAAATTGTATGTCATTCATTTAGTTCTTTAATCAGTGATTGGCCAAACTGCCTATTAGACCCGTCTTCCTTGGGCAGAATCGATCTAACCCTACGACGTGCACTAGCAGCAGAGACGTGCACCTGAGCAGCTCAGAGGTGCATGAGCAGAGGAGGACAAGCAGGAAAAGCATATATTTGGCACAGATGTCCTATTTTACAAATATTACTCGGTATATTCCATAGCTCAAACACAAATATTGACAATGTGTATAATGTATTAATATTATTATTTTTTTTTTCTAGTTAATAATATTATAAATATATATATATATTTTTTTGGTGGCTCAAGGTGGGTGGAGCCAAGCCCTGTTGCCCTCTATTGGACGGCCGCCACTGATCTTTTCCCCTTACAAATATAACATTTCTGTGTAGGTAAGAGTTACCTCTTAAATACATTAATGACACAATCACAGAAGCTCTCATGACGTCTTCAGATTGGCTTGCATCGGCATGGTCATGATAACAAGGAACACCAGGTTCTTCACATGGAGACATGTAGGCATCCACAGTCTCAGGACTATCAGAAGGTCACTGTTAAAGCATACGTATGTTTTAAATGAAGCCACAAGCCTTTACACAGTATATGATTAATAATATAACTGTGAAACAGTCGTTGATTAAGAGTAAATAAGTTTTTCTTCTCACATCCTCCCTGCAGTATTAATAGACTAGCTCCACTAATTTGTTGATGAACAAATCTTTCTATAAATACTTCACAATAATATCGCCCGTTATTTAGGTGAGTTATATTTAAATTTGCCCCCGTCTGTACAGTTTTGATGTAGGGTTGGCTTAATTTTTCAGCCTCTGAGGTTGCCACCTAAATCACCTAAACCAGGGGTCAGCAACCTTTCGTATCCAAAGAGCCATTTTGCCCTTTTTTCCACCAAAAAAATTGTGTCTGGTGCCGCAAAAGCTATTTGATATCACAGCTTGTAAAGTTTGATATATAATCATATTATGTGTACAAAAAAAAACTATAGTTTTTTTTTATAGAATAAAGAATTGTTTTGACATTGCTATTGCTATTTTACCTGTTTATAACTATCAAACTCTTATGAAGAAGAGAAAAAAAGTAGTTATGTGTCGGCTACATTGAGGTCCATTAAAACCATAACTATGCAGACCTTCAGTCCTGATATATGTGGCTAATGTGTTAGAGTGTTTGCCCTGTAATCACAAGGTAGCCGGTTCAGTCCCTGTCCTCCTCACGTGAGTTTTACATTTTAAACGCATATCTTTTGCTACGTTTACACTGACGTCCTCACTACAGACTTTTAGAGCACCGCAAACAGAGGAGGACGGATCCGTTTTTACTAGCGGACTCATCACTGTGTCATGAGCTGCCACAGAACCAGCAGCAGTAGTGGAGTTTGAGACGTGATCCACTTTCTGAAAGTATATTTACTTTGCTCAGTTTGCTAAAGCAGTTGAGAAATCACTCTTCTTCTTCTTCTTCTTCTTCTTCTTCTTCTTCTTCTTCTTCTTCTTCTTCTGCAGCTTGATACTTTTCAGCAGTGTTTCCATATGTGTTTGTTGTGGAAGAGTCTTTCAACATTAAATGTTTTGTTGTTTGCTAACTCCTCGCCACATATCAAGCATACAGGTCAGCAGCATTGTTGGCAGTGAAAGCTACTACCTTTCTCTGTTGATAGTTTAGCGAGGGCGGAGCTCTGCGAGTTACGAGTAGCACCTGCAGGGGAAGCTGCTTGACAGCAACGTGACAGGATGTGATGCACATTTTAGTTAAATAAATATTTAAACATTTATTTTTAGTGACACAATATCACCTCAAACTCCAAGATAAGAGGAGTTCCCTTTGAAAGATTTTCCACTGGGTAAAACAAATAAAGAATAAAATAAAAACGTTTTTTTGTCAAAGCCTCAGGGAGCCACAACAGACGGCTAAAGAGCCGCGGGTTGCCGACCCCTGACCTAAACCCTCATCGAGCTGGGGCCAACTTTCAATGTTACTACTTATTGTGCTTTTACATACACAGTTAGTTTTTCAAATGTCCCCAATTATAGCCAGCAACATTTGTCAAGCTTTTGTTGACTTGGTTCTGTTTCCAGGTGGGTTTTCCTGAAGGTGTTGTGAATATGCTGTCAGGCATGGGACCATCAGCTGGCGCTGCCATTGCAGGGCACATGGATGTTGACAAGTTGGCCTTCACCGGATCCACAGAGGTAGGACAATTCTCTGCTTTTTCGCCTTTTAGTCATTGTTTGCAGTGTTCAAAATACCCCATGGCAATCAGACACTTTACGCAACAAAGGCCTACAAGATTTCATGGACGCAAGCCAAGGGAATCTAGTTAGGCTTCTTTTCAGATTCAGACTCTTAATAATTATATACTACTCATGAATACATCATGGTTCATCAGTTGATTTAAATTTTGTATTAAGTTTATAAAGTCTTTAAAATTAGCTCCACCATTACCAAGTGGATCATTAAAATTATGATCAGTATAACCTATGTTATTATTATATGGGCCGTTCTGCTAAATGAGTACTTTTACCTTAAGAAGTGTAAAACATATTTTTCGCTAGATTATTGAAACTGGCTGGTCGATTTTGATCTTGGCAGGTCGCCCCAGTTTAGCTATGCTTGAGGTAAAAACAACCTTTCACCCAATGCATAGCTAGGACAAACTTCCATGACACGCATGCATGCACACAAATAGTGTAATCAGATGAAGACGACACAGGGGTATTTCCATAAGCAGAATTCTTATCAATTCAGATTCCTTAGAAAGTTGAGTTAAAGTTGAGTTGCTTGCTTGCTATTAGCAATGTAGACAATGTTATTGTCTATCACAATATATTGTATTTAGGATTTTGTCCTGTTATGATTCCATTAAAATATGATAAATTATTGTATTGAATTATCGCCCAATGCAGAACAGGTCTATCCAAATTAGTAACAGAAACATAGGCTGTAGGTTGAAACCTATTTTATCTTAGCTTAAACCTTCTTCTACAGATAAATTGGCTACAAAGTGGTATACAATGTGTTGAGGATTTATGGAAGTGTCATAAAATAAAAGCCTTTCATGATTTCCAAAGTTAAAGTCAGACTCACAGATCTGTCACTTTCACATCACATCAATATAAAACCATCAAAGACTTTTAAAACAGACTTGTGGAAATGAAAAAAAAGGCCAGCTGATTTCAGATCAGTTGGAGATTTTCAAAAACTGATACTGTTCTGGATCAAGAAGCTACAACGGCTCTTAATTTTAACCGTTGCTTGCTATGTCAACTTAATTGAGCTGTAGTAGTTTTTATAGCACCAAATTCTCCACCAATGAAATCATTTTAGCTGAAGCCAAGGTGTCACCACCCCTTTCTCTCCATTTGTGTCCTTCAGGTCGGTCATCTGGTCCAGCAGGCGTCAGGCAGCAGTAACCTGAAGAAAGTCACTCTGGAGCTGGGAGGAAAGAGCCCTAACATCATCCTGTCGGACGCCAACAGTGTGTTTTCCTTAACCACTGTGTTTGTATGCTAGTCACGTTTAAACGTTACCGTGACTGATCCTCGTTACCCGGAGATATACGGAAAAGCCAGTGGAGCTTATTAACGGCATATGTTAGCACATCATTAACTAGCATTAGCAGTTCAATGCTACACTAGCTGCTAAAGGTATACAAAATGTCACTGGAGTACACTTCTACATCAATATAGAAAAGTGAGAAATTAAACCAGGGTTTTTCCATCTGCTATCAATTGTTCTTAAAAGAGAGGACAATCCTGAAATGCATTACAAGTCACAGGTTGATATAAAAGTGGAAGAGTATTTTTTAGTATTGTTTACTTTTCAAGAAGACTTTCATGGTGAAAGGTTGTCTTTGTCATTTCCTCGTTCAGTGGAAGACGCAGTGGAGCAGGCCCACTTTGGTCTTTTTTTCAACCAAGGCCAGTGTTGCTGTGCTGCCTCTCGAACATTTGTCCAAGCGGACATCTACGATGAGTTTGTTGAGCGCAGCGTGGAGCGAGCTCGGAGACGAGTAGTGGGAAACCCCTTCGACTTAAAGACGGAGCAGGGACCTCAGGTAACACACACACTCGCTCACTGTTACACATTGTCAGTCATTGTTAGGCATCCAAAATGTTACAATTAACTGAAAAACATGGACAACTGCCAGACCAAACCACGTTGTGGTAGTTACCTGTCAATCACAAGGGAGCCCTGCCCTGAAGCATTCTCCACTTTATGATCTATTTGACTCTAAATGGTCCATCATTTACAAAATGAACATCATGTTGAAGAAGATTTAAAACTAAAGATTGAGACTGTACATGTTTACGATGTTTGTTGAGGGAATAAATCAAGTGAGAAGGTCATTTTCTCATATTGCTATACAATCAGAGGAGTTTCCCCTGATGGCCATTAGAAGGAATGCGCTTCAGCATTGGCTTCACTTTTCAGAAATGGAAGTCGCCGCCTTAGAAAAAAAGTCAAAAACCCTTTTTTGCGCTGGACTAGTACACTGGGTTAGTGAACGTACTTTCTCAAACACTCGATGCTGTTCCCTCTGCAATGGCCGGTCCAGGTGGATCAGGAGCAGTTCAACAAGATTCTGGGCTACATCAGCAGCGGGAAGAGAGAGGGAGCCAAGCTGCTGTGCGGAGGAGGAGTGGCTGCAGACAGAGGATACTTCATCCAACCTACTGTGTTCGGAGACGTCCGGGACAACATGACCATTGCCAGGGAGGAGGTAGGATAATATGGAAGGTTTAGAATGCCTAATTGAAAATAAATCAAACAAATAAGGGCACCACTTAATTTCATCTATACAATTTACATACTCCCCAAATAAATCATTTTACAATTAAACCATGGTTTTGAGCTCTGCGCTGTTGCCATTGGTTTCTGTACACACTAATACATATCAGCTTTTGTTTAGTTCCAATTTGGTGTAAGGCAGGATCTGACCCCTCTCCTATTTATTGTTGCAATGGAATAAAAATGAATCTTCAGAGAGACAAATGCTGATTGGTACTATGATTGGAAGGACCTATATGCACAGTCCTTTTCCATGCTGGTCATAGAAATACAAATATCTGGATTGCACATACTTACCTACGGCAGCAGCTACAACTGCACACCAAGTGTGAGCCAGTGGCTAGCAGCTAATGGTGCTAGTACTAGTATTGGTACTGATATTTGGTGCATGTTCGGTCATTTAAAACAATAAGCGCACTTCAAAACGTGCATCAGATGCTTTTTAAGTGCTTCTGACCCTTTAGCGTTATCTTAAAGACTTTCAATGCCATGGCTGAATCTTTAGCTGCTTTTGACAATGTCGATGCGGCACGAGATTCAAGAACGAGAACTCTCGAGCGTAACTTTGTTAGTCACAATGACATAAATAATCTGATCTGCCTAAAGGTAAAGAAAAACCTTTGATCTTGCTGTAGGACTCTTTCCGTGATGTTGTCAGACACTTGTATTAATAATCTGAGCCTATGTGGACGTACATTAGCGGTGAGGAGTTGCCCCGAGCGACTACGTTACAACCCGTTCACGCCTGCAGTGTTCTCCTTCAATACTGGACCCATTTAAATAAATGTTGTCCCAATTAGTCACTTTGTTACCCGTTAATAAATTCAGGCCCTGATTTAGTAGTAAATACGTTAAACATCCTCTGAACACAGATGTTTTAGAGGATGGTCAAATGTATATTAAATGGTTTGCATGTGTGTTGATAGAAGCAGTGCTTCATCTGTCTTCTTGTTTCCTGCTCCGTCATGTTCTCCCTCGCAGATCTTTGGTCCAGTGATGCAGATCATGAAGTTTAAAACACTGGAGGAGGTGGTCACGAGAGCCAACGATACTAAATATGGTCTGGCCGCCTCTGTGTTTACCAAGGACATCGATAAGGCCAGCTACGTCTCCAATGCGCTCCGTGCCGGAACAGTCTGGTAATGGTGTTGATACTAAACTCATTGCTGTGTAAACAGTCTCTTAGCTGTAGATATGCATGGCCAATCCCCAAGGCTGTCATATGATTAGCCCCAGGAAAATACATTTTACAGCATGGGGTTTGTTTCATTCCCCTTTCACTCATTATCAATGTGCAGGTCTGGGGGATTTTTTTTTCTTCCTGTCACTGAGGTGTGTGTGTGCGTGTGTCTGTGTGTCCGTCCAACCTACAGGGTCAACTGTTATGACGTGTTTGCCGCTCAGGCTCCGTTCGGAGGTTACAAGGCTTCCGGCAACGGCAGAGAGCTTGGAGAGTACGGCCTGGACAACTACACAGAAGTCAAAACGGTAATTGCTAAAAATGTATCTTGAATATACCGCTCAGAATCAGGACCTCCTGAAATTTGGAACGTGAAGCTCCTTCTGCAAAGCTAACGCTAACCAAGCGGCAACCTCCGGTGCTGAGAAATGAACCCAGCACAGAATAGTTTATTGGAATAAATGATTATACACATAAGAACTAACTAAATGTTCTTTAAACTGTTTCTTGTCTATGTTGTCAGGTGATCGTCAAGGTACCGCAGAAGAATTCTTAGATTTGAGCAGTGAGCCCAGTCAGCAGCGAGACTTCACGCTGTCCTATAACTTTTCCACCTGATTAAACATAATAACTATAAAGACACAACCTCTGTCTGTGACATTTATACATTTTCCGAATAAATTTATTTGAGGTGTTTAAACGTACTCCTGTCATCTTTGTGTGTTTAAAAAGCTGCAATGTGTAAGATAAGGCCTGATAGGACAGGGTTTGCCTTTCGAAAACTTGCATCCTTGTTGATTCACTCACTCACACAAAAAGGTAGGTGACAGCTTGGTTATATGGTTTAACTTGTCTACATGGAAACAGCACGCTGACCACTAGGTTCTGCAACTATTTTGTTCTGCTCCGGTCTTAACGAGTTTGCCTTCTCCATGGAGCATGTGAGCGGGTCGAGAGTTCCACTGATCTCCAGCTGTTCGCGGTCCTTGAGAGGTTCCACAAACCGAGGAAGTCTGAGATTGTCTGCTAATCAGGAAGTGCCTCATTTCCTCCCGCTGTGCTCTGTGTATGGATTCAATTCGTGACCGTCAAGCACTCCTCAGCGGCCCCCCAAATCTGTATATTGAAATTCCCTCAATTCAACAGCTCAGTATATTATCACGTCC
Organism: Taurulus bubalis; assembly: GCF_910589615.1. NCBI lineage: Eukaryota > Metazoa > Chordata > Actinopteri > Perciformes > Cottidae > Taurulus > Taurulus bubalis. Next base: position 5,348,608 of record NC_136600.1, read on the forward strand.
TGCTCTTTTTGAGCCCAATAAGCTTAATTAGAAGAGATGGATGACAGAATTCTTTGGTGGGTTGTTTGATTTGGACTCGACTGCACAGCAGTATTTCTATCTATTGCTCCAACACCATACCTTTGTCACACTACTGCTTTGAGGAAGAGTCAACACCTCTGAGATTACTATCTTCATAGAAGTCATCCATCCGCTTCTGTCTCAGTGTGCAGGCCCCATCCGAGCTCCCACTCAGCCCACTCCCTGTCAAACATCTGTCTTCATGCATTTCCTCTGAACCAACAGAACCAGAAGCCTCATCTTTAATTCCAGAATCAAAATCAGACACGCCAAGTAACCAATTTTAACCGTCTGATCTGAAAACTCTGAAGCATATCATCATCGTAATCATCATCATCATTATCATCATCGTCCCTTACTGATAACAGAATCAACTGCTTGGCCTTGTAACTTGTTGAACTTGGTGCCCACTGATTTACTGACACAGACTCAACCTCTTCTGACCACAGGAAAGTATCCAACGTCTTTGATTTCAGCCTACTCTCTCTTAACTTGCTGACATTAAGAAAACCTATGGGTTCAGGTTCAAAGTTCCAGGTATCAGAAGGTGTCCCAGCTAAAGTCTCAGGTCTATTGCCACCTAGACTCCCATTGACTCTTGAATCCCAAGGAGAACAAGCACCCCTTTTCCCTGCGCATTGAGCGACAATAATAATATGCATTTCAATAGGTCCTCGACTCTGACTACGTCAGTGCTCGGGCCCTAACTAGTGCCAGATGTAGCACTAACATTATTCGGGGTAAAGCTCTCTGCACCAATAGCAGTATACATGGCACCACGTCCTGCACTATTAAAAGTGACACTACAACTCATTTGATCACGTTTAGGACAAAGTTTTCTGTTAGGATTTATAGCTCTGGAAAAGTTCAGCAGAACTGGCATTACATTCAATACTAAGACTGGAATTTATTGTCACCATAGTGGTACCAGAACCATCTTTTGATGCATTAGTATTACTGTTGACACTGGACAACCTACTCACAAAACCATCTCTGGTACTATGGACCTCCTTCATGGCTTCCTCTGGTCTCCGGTAAGACATAATGCCATCCGTTCCCAATTCTTTTTCTGTCTCTTCAGTCTCACCCTCCCCTTTTTCTCCCATCTCCTGCTGGCTTACTGCAGCGCTGGGCTTCCGTTTTGTTTCCTCCGCATTTTTCTCAGGAATGGCTTCATTATTTTCCACCTCATGGCCAATCTCTGTCTCCCGTAGTAAAATCTGGACTTCTTTATGGCGCTCATCCTTTATTGTGTCCCTCGTCTTATCTTCGTCCACCCATTCTCTTTCTCTTTCTCCCTTGAAAAGATGCCACCGCCATCCTTGGTTGATGCTCACCCCTTTGTCCAATGAGCCAGCCTGGACTGCTGACTGTGTTCTTGGTAGCTGAAGTAGAAACAAGGGAAACCATGATACAGATAATAATGATCTATACTGCAATACCGTCACTAAAGAGATAAATCATATAGTTGTATGTAGAATGTGAGATAATTAATAACCAACAGTTAGTTGTTTTCTTTTATCAAATGCGATTACCGTGATATGTTTTACTCATCGTCAGTTACCAGCTAGTGTGGTGTGATAGTCTTTTGTTCAGTTCAACTATGTTCTCACAACTTAGTCCTGAACGTCAGTGCACATGGAATCACAGCAGGAGCATACTGGGGCTGTGTCCTCCAGCTCCTCCCACCAAAACACATGCAACAACAAAGCAGCCATGTGCCTTAGTACAAACACTTTACTTTCCTCAAAGCACACTGACACAACCACACCAAAATTATTTCCACAATTTGTTTTCATATCGTTATTCTTTTCATCAGATTTTTCTTATCCAATTGTCACTCATTCAACCGTGTTATACTTGTGAAGAAGGCTCTTTTAAGAACATTGCTTGTTGCCGTCCACCAGCCTTGTTGTAATTGCAGGACTTTAAGGTGAGGGAAGTGGTGAGACCAATTGACATTGAACAGTGGAGGTACAGCACCTATACACAGACAAACAGGAGTCCAAAAAAAACGTAATACACTCAGGCAATTAGCACTCTACACAGCCAAAATTATAACATCCATCCATCCATCCATTATCAGCCGCTTATCCGGGGTCGGGTCGCGGTGGCAGCAGGTTCAGCAGCAACACCTGCTCACCTGCAACACTTTCCAGCTCATTCTGGGGGATCCCGAGGCGTCCCAAGGCCAGCCAGGAGATATAATCCAGCGTGTCCTCGGTCTTCCCCGGGGTCTCCTGCCAGTTGGACGTACCTGGAAAACCTCTAATGGGAGGCGTCCAGGAGGTATCCTGACTAGATGCCCGAACCACCTCAGCTGACTCCTTTCGACACGAAGGAGCAGCGACTCGACTCCAAGTTCCCCCCTGATGTCCGAGCTCCTTACCCTATCTCTAAGGCTGAGCCCGGCCACCCTACGGAGGAAGCTCATTTCAGCCGCTTGTATCCGAGATCTCGTTCTTTCGGTCACGACCCAGAGTTCGTGGCCATAGGTGAGGGTTGGAATGTAGACCGACCAGTAAATGGAGAGCTTCGCCTTCCGGCTCAGCTCCTCTTCACCAAGACGGACCGGTACAGCGCCTTTTTTACAGCTGCAGCCGCACCGATCCGCCTGTCGATCTCCCGCTCCACCTTACCCTCACTCGTAAACAAGACCCCGAGATACTTGAACTCCTTCGCTCGGGGTAGGCAGTTTGTCCCCACCTGGAGGGAGTAATCCACCGATTTCCGGCAGAGCACCATGGCCTCAGATTTGGAGGTGCTAACTCTCGTCCCTGCCGCTTTGCTTCACACTCAGCTACAAAACGCCCCAGTGAATGCTGGAGGTCACGGTCCGAGGAGGCAAACAGGACCACATCATCCGCGAACAGCAGAGAGGCGATCCCGAGACTCCCGAACCGGATCCTCTCCGCCCCCTGGCTGCGCCTAGATATCCTGTCCATGAAGGTCACGAACAGGACCGGTGATAAAGGGCAGCCCTGGCGGAGGCCAAAACCCACCGGGAACGTGTCTGACTTATTACCGAGGATATGAACACAGCTCCTACTGCAGGCGTACAGAGACCGGATGGCCCGTGCCAACGGGTCCGGCACTCCATACTCCCGCAGCACCCTCCACAAAAACCCCCGAGGAACCCGGTCGAAAGCCTTCTCCAAGTCTACAAAGCACATGTAGACTGGTTGGACAAACTCCCAGGACCCCTCCAGTAGTCTTGCAAGGGTAATGAGCTGGTCCACTGTTCCACGACCGGGATGGAATCTGCTCGTCTTGAATCTGAGGTTCGACAAGCGGTCGGAGCCTCCTTTCCAGAACCCTGGCATAAGCTTTTCCCGGGAGGCTGAGCAGTGTGATGCCACGATAGTTTGAGCACACTCTCCGGTCCCCCTTCTTGAAGATGGGAACCACCACCCCAGTCTGCCAGTCCATGGGCACTGTTCCCGACCCCCATGCGACACTGAAAAGGTGTGTCAACCAAGACAGCCCAACAATGTCCAGCGCTTTCAGCATCTCAGGGCGGATCTCATCCACCCCTGGCGCCTTGCCACCAAGGAGCTTTTTGACTACCTTAGGGACCTCTGCCAGGGATATGGGAGAAACCACCCCAAAGTCTTCCGGCGCTGCCCCCTCTGCGGGGGACATGTTGGCCGGGTTTAGGAGTTCCTCAAAGTGCTCTTTCCACCGCCCGACGATGTCCTCAGTCCGGGTCAGCAGTCCCCCCCCCCCCTGCTGAGAACAGCCTGGGGTAGCCCCTGCTTTCCCTTCCTGAGCCGTCGGATGGTTTGCCAGAACTTCCTTGAGGCCAACCAAAGTCCTTCTCCATGGCCTCCCCGAACTCCTCCCATGCCCGAGTTTTAGCATCCGCGACCATCGCAGCTGCAGCCCTTCTGGCCTGCCGGTACCCGTCAGCTGCTTCAGGAGACCCCTGGGCCAGCCAGGCCCGAAAGGCCTCCTTCTTCAGTTTGACGGCTTCCCTCATCCCCGGTGTCCACCACCGGGTTCTCGGGTTGCCACCACGACAGGCACCGATGACCTTCCGACCACAGCTCCGAGCAGCCGCGTCCACAATAGAGGCTTTGAACATGGTCCACTCGGATTCCATGTCCCCAGCCTCCCTCGGGATTTGTGAGAAGTTCTTCCGGAGGTGGGAGTTGAAGACCTCCCGGACAGGATCCTCCGCCAGACGTTCCCAGTTCACCCTCACTACACGTTTGGGCTTGCCAGGTCTTTCTAGCCGACTCCCCCGCCATCTGATCCAACTCACCACCAAGTGGTGATCAGTTGACAGCTCTGCTCCTCTCTTCACCCGAGTGTCCAAGATAGCTAGCACAGAAGTCCAACAACAAAACACCATTCGGCTTCAGATCGGGCAAGCCGTTCCTCCCAATCACGCCCCGCCAGGTTTCTCTGTCATTGCCCACATGAGCGTTGAAGTCTCCCAAGAGAACTATGGAGTCGGCAGACGGCGCCTTTTCCAGGACCCCTCCCACCAACTCCAAGAAGGCCGGCAACTCCGAAATGCTGTTTGGTTCATAAGCACAAACAACAGTCAGAGCTTTACTCCCCGCAACCCGTAGGCGCAGGGGGGCGACCCTCTCGTTCTCCGGGGAAAACTCCAACATAGCGGCGCTCAGCCGGGGGCTCGTGAGTATCCCCACTCCCGCCCGGCGCCTCTCACCCTGGGCAACTCCAGAAAAGGACAAAGTCCAAACCTTCTCCAGGAGCTTGGTTCCAGAGCCCATGCTGTGCGTGGAGGTGAGCCCAACTATATCTCGCTGGTACCGCTCCACCTCCTGCACCAGCTCCGGCTCTTTCCCCGCTAGCGAGGTGACGTTCCACGTCCCTAGAGCTAGTCTATGCTGCCGGCTATCGGCTCGCCCAGGTCTCCTGCCTGGCCCGCCGCCCGGTCTACATAGCACCCGACCCCGATAATTCTCCCCGCGGGTGGTGGGTCCACAGGGTGACTGCTGCTCCATGCTGTTTCTTCGGGCTGAGCCCGACCGGGCCCCATGGGCGAAAGCTCGGCCACCAGACACTCGCCGACGAGCTCCCCTCCTGGGTCTGGCTCCGGGAGGGTTCCCCCGGTTTCCCTTGTCCGGGCGAGGTAACTTCAGACCATGGGCTGCTATTCATCAGGGTTTTTTGAACCGCTGTTAGTCTGGGCTCTCCCCCGAGACCTGTTTGCCTTGGGAGACCCTACCAGGGGCTGATGCCCCGGACAACATAGCTCCCAGGATCACTGAGCCACTCAAACTCCTCCACCACGTTAAGGTGGCGATTCATTGGAGGAGAAAAAAGTTATAACAACAAAAATAAAAAGCCCAAAATATCCCTAATGAGGAAAAAGGTTTTATCATGTCATGACCCCTCACATTTATCTGGTGACTCCTGGGAGGAGCCCCGACCCCAAGGTTGGAAACCAATGGACAAAGCTTCAGAAGAATTAAAAATGATCTTACTTGTGCGACTGCTCTGTGCATCCACAGAGGACGTCACCACACTGCCCCCTCCCGACAAGAACCGAGAGCTGCTGCCTATAGGTTGAGCCACCGTCTTTCAGTACGTTTTCATTTTGCTCGACAGGGATCGAATCCAGGTCGTTGCGATATTTTTAGAAATATATTTTCTTAAATGTGTTTCTTCATACGTGGTTGTGATGCAGTGCTCACTTATACAATCACGATCACTGCAATGGATATGAAATGTGGCTTGAAGATCCCCAGCAATATGTTTGTGAATGTGTGACAAATCTGGTGACCAGACAGAAAACTGCTGCAGCTGTGAAGTGAAGACAACGCGCATATGTAGGGAAACCAGTAGGTTTGAAAACCAGCTGGGGTGTAACACAAGCACTGAAACCGCAGGTAGAAAATCCACGGCCTGCCACTGTTTACAGGTACAAATCCATTGGGGATTTCAACTTCATTTTTAAATATATGATATGATATATACCCTGATGATTTATCATTATTACAATAGTAGCCCATAGAGTGGCATGGTTGTATCTCAAAACAACAGCTAACAACAATTAGTAACATTTCTTTGAAATGCTATCAAATGTGTTTTACATTTCAATGTGTTTGTACAGCTTTGCGAGGGGGTTACAAACATGTACAATACAGATGCAATATGTTACGCAAACACAATAAGAAGAAAAGGAGTATGATTGCTGAAGAATATACTCAAAAATCTAGGGAGGTGGTGTGAGGAATAAGGTCCGGAGTCCAAAAAGAGTTATACTAATAATTATTTAATAAAAGAAAGATGACAGAACAGCTTATGCAAATCCGATCGGGGCCCCTCCTTCCTCAATGAACTCCAGACCGCAGGTCTTGTCCAGTCACGTGGGGATTTAAAAGGGCCGCTCTTCTTGCGCACGTGTTAGTGGTAGGTCTCATTCGCAGAGGTTAAGGCCACTCATTGGTTAGTTCTACGGCATGTGATTGGTTAAAGTCCCACAGGGGCGGAGTCTCTCTTTGGCGCAGGTTTTGAAGATGGCTCCATAACATTTATGTTTTCCGGTACCTGAAGTCCTCACTCCGCCCTCCTGTGTTTACTAACAAAATATTTTACCTAGAAGGAATTGCAATTCAGTTCTATATGTTACAGCTGATGAGAATCTTACTACAGCTCAGTCATCCTCCCACAGAAACCTTTCACCTCGGCTGGCTGAAATGCAAAACGAATCCCCCCCCAGTTCCTTATCTCGTGTCATAAACCCCAGGACGAACCACAGGTGGTTCATTCTCTTTGTTCCTTAAGACCAAATGCTCCTTTGTAAAACCCTCAACCACTGTCTGTGTGTAAATGACCTCTGCAGTACAGAGTTCATGTGACCCTCAGCAAACTAGTGACTCTGTGACCTGATAAACAATAATTCATCTTAAGCATTGCAATGGACACATGGACATCATTATACAGTAATAACAATGACCTTAATATGCATAAAATTACAAATCCTTCATAATAATATCCCTTTTTAATTATGATATTTCATGCATTGTAATGTACACGATAAATAATTTCTTTATATAGTCCAAATGTGACAAACTAAATGATTAAAACCTTCAATTCCTTAATTCAGAATCAGAACCATTTATTTACCAGGTATGTTACACATACAATGAATTTGTCTTGGTGGGTGGTGCATACAAGACCAACAACAATCAACACAGTGCAAGAAATAGAAACATATTACATATACAATAGAATATAAAATAAAGTGCACAGACAAACAGATTGTTGTCTGTGCACTTTATTTTCCAAGCTACAATCTTTCTTGCTCGCTTCAGGGTTGTTGAAGCGAACAAGTCCTGGAGGGACGGCAGATTGCAGCCAATCACCCTCTGAGCAGAGTGGATGATGTGCTGCAGCGTACCAGACGGTGATGGAGGAGCAGAGGATGGACTCAACGATGGCAGTGTAGAAGTGCACCATCATTGTCTTTGGCAGGTTGAATTTCTTCACATGCCTCAGGAAGAACATCCTCTGCTGGGCCTTCTTGGTGATGGAGTTGATGTTCAGCTCCCACTTGAGGTCCTGGGTTAGGATGGAGCCCAGGAAACGGAAGGACTCCACAGCGTCGACGGGAGAGTCACACAGGATGAGAGGGGCGGGTGGGACTGCATTCTTCCTGAAATCCACAACCATCTCCACTGTCTTTAGAGTGTTGAGCTCCAGGTTGTTTTGGCTGCACCAGGTGGTCATTCTCCCACCTGTAAGCGGACTTGTCCCTACCAGAGATGAATCCAATGACGGTGGTGTCATCCGCAAACTTCAGGAGCTTGACGGACTGGTGACTGAAGGTGCAGCTGTTGTTGTACAGGGAGAAGAGCAGAGGGGAAAGAACGCAGCCTTTGGGGGAACCGGTGCTGATGGGCCGAGAGGCTGAGACATGTTTTCTAGCCTCATGTGCTGCTTCCTGTCAGACAGGAAGGCTATGATTCACTTGCATGTAGGGTTGGGTACTGAAAACCGCTGCCAATATGGCGGTTTTCCTATACGACCGGTGCCTACAGGACTGAAACGCAACGCAGATTTCGGTGCTTACTTTCGGTGCCTGAGCCGATCTAATTCCTTTGTTGCACTGCTCTGTTGACTCCGTCCTGGCAGCAGCTAACGATAGCCTATCGTTGGTATAGCTACAGCCATCAACCTTTTGTGCCGAAAGGTAAACGGTCAAAAGTGTGGCTGTATTTTGCAAAAAAAGATTCAAACAACGCGACGTGCAGCAAATGCAACAAAACAATTGCGTGTAAAGAAGAAGAGCCGAACTCCGAGAGAGAAACTCTCCCGTTTTCTCCACCAAACTTCGTTGAGGAAACAACGGTTTTAAACGCTGGAACCTGGACGAGAAAGTTGCAGAGTTTCTAAAGAGGGAACAGGCTCCTGAATTATAAACTATAAACTCCCTGCTAGAAACGTCTGTTTCCCTGATGGAGGTCAACGTCAGAGCGGAGGAACCGCAGCTGACCGGCAAGAACGCCGGCTGGGAGCTCTGCAGGAGAAACGCTGACGTTTGTTCATCGGTTCATTTGATGTTTGTGAATTCAAGAGCAGCTCCGTGTGGTTTAGAAAAACTCTATACTTTAAACAGTTAATATATTGTTAAATTTGAAGAAAATAAATTGCCTTGGCAATAAAAAAGCCTTTCTTTAATTTTGTCAATCGTCGTTTTGTGCTCTTTTTTTTTTTTTTTAAGTATCGGTTCAGGCACCGTTTAGGCACCGGTATAGTTTTTAAAGTATCGTTTTAGCACCGGTATCGAGAAATAAAAAATAAAAACCCATCCCTACTTGCAGGTGGAGTCAAAACTAAATCAATATACTTGTATCTTAATGTGACAATATGGTACAGTAACATGATAGTGTTGTAAAGGGGCTCACGTTTTTAAATATTGTTTTAATTAGGTTTATGTTATGTTAGAGTTTATTGCACGCTGTCTTTGTCTTCCGTACAACGTGCATCAGCCGCAGCGTAGACCTTAATTACAGGAATAGACGCGCATTATAAATGTAACGTCGGCTCTAAATAACCGTGTTTTTAAACGAGCGTACTAGTACCGGGGTGACGCCAGTATCGGGGGATGAGTCATGACATTTATGCGATTTTGCCATTTGATAGATCGGAACCCCCTCGGACGATTGACCTCGACCGATTTCCGGGTCACGTGACGGACGCACGCTCCGGCGAACTGGAATTCGCGTCTGGCCAGAACTGACCGTAATTAAAGAAGTACACGCGCACGTGAAATATAGGCAGGCCTCGGTTCGGCAACAGCGGCTCACACGACCGCAGCGGCGCTGCCTCCCTGCGCTCCACAGCCGTGCAGGTGCCGAGTCCGAAGCGGCATCCCGGGCCTAACGGGGAATAACGGCACATCGGAGCCGCTGGGATATTTATTTTTACGTGATTCGTTGTTCCGGCTTTTTATTTATTTATGTTTTTTAAGTGCGAGTGTGGCGTTCGTTTAGGTTGGTGCCGGTGTGCTCAGGATGTAGGCCGGTAATCCTGCTGGAGGTGGGTGATCGATTTTTGTCTGGTATTTGCTTTGTTTTGAGGACTAATATGAGCAGCATAGAGACGCGCTGCCGCCTGCATCGCTAGGGGTCTTTAACGCGTAGCATCGTGGCAGGAAGACAGAGACGTGTCGGTTTGAACGGTTAAGAGCTGGCTGCAGACACCTGTCATCCTGCTGCAGGTGAATGGACGCGCATTGTTCATCAAATCTCCTCTGTGATGCACTGTCATCTTCATGTTTACACGTCTTGGCAGTTGGTACACACACACACACACACACACACACACACACACACACACACACACACACACACACACACACACACACACACATCAATCTAGTCCATTATATACATTAACACGCACAGTGGTGTAAACACAGTGCCCTCTGCCCAGCCAATGGGAGCTTTGGTCCAAGTGGTGTGTTTATTATCATAGCAGGTTATGCACGTGCAACGACTAGGATCACACATCACCTGCCCTCCATCGGGGTGCCCTTGAGCAAGGCGGGCAAAAGGGTAGTTCCCGTTGTGATGTTGTAGGTGAGGTTGCTGATGGATGGGAGCAGGGGGTCCAGCCCTCATTACAGGAATAAATGCACTATTTTTAGTGGAAGTTATTCCAAATGGCATGTTTCATTGAAAGGATCAGAAGTCTGGAAAATACTCTTTTAACAAAAGGTCATATTTCCTGTTTTGAATCAGTTTAGTTCTGGTTAGAGGTTCATCAATATACAAATATAAACCAATACCTTTAGATTCCCACATATTTCTCTATGAAAGTCTTTTTATAAATGAGGAAAAAACTAAAGCCAAATTTCTCAGATGTCCTTTTTGTTTTGCTGCTGTTGAGCCATGCAACAACTTTGACAAAATCAAATTCAACACAATCTATTTTCTAACTGACGAAACACGCTGGCAGCTAGTACATGTTGGCCAAAGTCAGGTAATAACTTAATCATTTTTCTAAAATCTCTGCAGATGTTATTTTGAACATTCACTGCCAGTGTTTTCTATTAGAATCAGACTATGTATTCAACTCTATCCTTGTATTTGTACCGATTGTTTTGCATGTTTTCTAAACTGTTGGTGTGTGGCCCATCCGTCAAGTCAAAATAACATTTTTAGAGGAAAAAAGGCTCCTCTATACTTTGTAACATATTTATTGACTCCTCTTTTCCAGGACCGAGTGGTTGGAATCTACGTTTTTCACACCTGCGGGGAAAAAAGCAAAGCGAGGGTGTCAAAATCAAGAGGAGTAGGCTTATGTAATTCATGTGCCGGCAGCGTCCGCTTGGCAAGATGAGTACAAACAGACCCAAACGGAATATCATCAAAAAGAAATATGTAGGTGAAATGTATTTCCTTTCTATGGTATTTACTCTGGCTGTAAAAAGAAGGATTCTTTTTTTTTTTTTTTACATTAATCAGAATCTTATAAATCACAAAAATTCCCTGCTTTTAAGTCACCATTTAGATGGGGCATCCTTGACAGCAGTTTGAATCAGCTTGGCATGTGGTCATTCTTACACAAGAAGTGGTATTTGTGAAATAAGGCCAGACAAGGGTATCCATTTTTCTAGAGTGATCAGAGGGTGATATTAGGAAGGGGAGATAATAATCAAGCGAGAGATGAGACTTTCATACGTAAATTATGAAATATTTTACTGATGCAGCTAAGTCTCAATAAAAGGGAGGATTTATATACCACATTACATTATACATCATACATGTACACACAAACTAGGCTAGTGCTATTGTTGGTAATTAACCGTTTCAGTTTTTAAAGTTTACAATTTGGCACAAAATGCTTCCTGTTCATTTTGTCTTTTCACTGTATTGTGAGCGTTTCAAGATAATCTGGTGTCAGCTAAATTTACATTGTGTGTATGTGTGTGTGTGTGTGTGTGTGTGCCTCTGCAGGACATCAGCGACGGGATGCCGTGGTGTGAAGAACGACTGGTCCGCAAAGTTCTTTTCCTCTCCCTCAGGGAATTCAGAGACACGCACCGCGCCACACACAAACACTTGCATATACACACGCACGCGTCAAAAAATGCACGCTTCCAGCGAAAGACCCAGGCGCTACCGAAAATGACGCGCGCAAGTCAGAGGGCCACACAGCATATGCACGTTTCAAAACACCTACAAAGCAAAGGGCAAAAAAACACCTCGTCTCAGGACTTGCACACGCCAAAAAACAAATGTACTCAGACGCCACAGAACGTGCAAACACAATCAAAAACATGCACAGGGAAAGTACCGCACGCCGTGCAGAATGTACGCCTGCGAGGAAGTACACACTCGTTCCAGAGGAACTCTGCATCGACCAGGATGCTGCGCTCGCACAAAACGCAGAACGCACGAACGCTGCCGAACTCCAGATGCACAGAGACGGCAAAGCATGTGCACGCTCCTCAGCACAAGCACAAGCACTCGGTGAAAAACACCTGCACACCCGAGAACACGCGGGTGCTGCTGGGCCCTCCCGCCACGGCCAGGACGCTGCGGTCACACGCTCCCACAAGCCTCAGAGGTCAGTACCAGCAATGCTCTTCTTCGCTTCTGTCTTTGTCCCAGCTGTGGCTGGACTCTCACCCTTGTACTCACAAAGTCATTTGTTTAGATCTGGGACCAAAGTGGCCAAAAACAGTCGGAGCAGTTCATTCAGTTTACCTTTCCCAATGGTTCTCAACCTTCTTTGTGTCAGGACCTGTGAATTGATACATATTAGATCACAGACTTCCTGTTTGAAAAATATTTTGCTTCAAGGACCTCCAATTGAAAGGTTTTGGTTGTTAAATATTGAGGGATGTCATGATACCAGGAATTTAGTCGTTGATGATAATACCAGTGAAATTCCACGATTCTCGATACCCATTTCGATACCACAATAAATTCCATGTACTTTAACATCCATCGTTGAATCCGTCGTTTGCATACTGTCTTCTTGCCAAAAACTAAATTTTACAAGATTACATGACAATGTTATAACTTACCTTTGCCCAATGTTGTTTCTATGGTCCCGTCACGTTTTCAGAATTTTGGCAGAAACTTGGGACCGAAGTATTGGTTCACTCAGGAGACATCCTTGATTGGATATGATTACGACCAGGTTAAGTTGTCAACTACAGTTGAGGAGATAACCATGGAGGAAGTGAAAGCCATAATCAGAATAGTCATTGTTGCAACTCTTGCTCACGTTGAGCTCCCTTCTATGAAAATGATCTGCAAACTACATTGAGTAAAGTGCATCAAAGCTGAAGCAGAACGTGCGTCTGTCTGTTTGTTTGTAACTGGTGTCAATCACCTGTCTAATGCCTGTCTATTGCCTGTTGACACCTGCTGCCATCTCTCTGAGGGGTTGAAGAGACTGAGGGAGGTGGTTTTCTGTTTCAGCTCTGAGCAGCAGCTCACCTTTCATGTCCCACCTGACACCAAAAACCTTTTTAACATTATCTGTAATACAAACTATTTCCAGTACCTCATTCACTGTTTCTGTGTCTGTTTTGTACACAGCGCTTTGATTGACATGACATTGTTGGTGTGGATAATTTTTCAAAGTAGTGAAACTGCTTCATGTAAGTAACTAAAGTTAAACCGTTCTCCCTAAGGCTCCCTGGTTAATGGCATCAGCCGGTGTCAGTCCGTCCTGTCGGCGAGTTGGAGCTGGTCCTTACAGACACGCCCTGCTAGCATCCATCACCACAAGGACGAACCCGCAAGCAAGAGGTCAGCTGCTCTACTGTGCGATTGCATGTGTTTGCATGTTGTTGTTTTTTTACCTTTATTTAACCAGGTAAAATCAATTGAGAACCAATTCTCATTTGACCTGGCCAAGAGGCAGTAGCACAGTCCACACACGTGACACAAACAGCACAGATACAATACAGTATGACAAACACATGAGAAAATGGCTAAAAACAACATAGGTAAATTAATAAACACTATGTACAAAAAAGGCGGATTACTGCCACCGAATCCTGCACGCTGGCCCTTTAAATCTGAACTGCAGTGAAACAAAAGTTGAAGTATCTTTAGCTTCTGTTAGGGTTTCAAAAGTGTGATGAGTCATCGCAGAAAATGATCCAATCAAATGAGATTTAGGACTAGCTATATGGAGAGATGTTTGTTCCGGTATCACAAGGCAAAAACATTGTTCTCATTTCCAAAACAATGTGACCGAGGTCTAATTCATTCATCTCGTCCTCCTGACCCAACAACAGGTGAGGGAGGTGTGTGTGGAGCCAACATTACTCCGTAGCTCCGTATCACGCTAAACTCTAGGCCCGCCCACTGTTTAGCAGTCCAATAAAATGCGATTGATTTGATTTAGATCCACTTTGTAACTGTCCTATTCCTCAAATAAAAGTTGCATAAATAGTTACCCAGTATAGTTACAAAATTATACAAATTATACAGAGGTCTTTCTGTTTTATAGCCTCACCTCATTGATATAAATGGATTGTACAAAACAATATTAATAGCTGTCTTTATAACGCAATACAATTCAACAGAGCTACAAAATCACATCCTCCGACATGACCATGCAGTTGAATCAACAGCTACTGTATGTAGCTTTGTGTGACGTATTTGTTTTTGACACGCGTGCCTAATAAACTGGCCACTGACTGTGTGAACATGTGTGCGTGTGCAGACCACGGCTGCAAGCGCAGAGGAAATTCGCCCAGTCCCCTCCCAGCTCTCCGGGACCAGCAGCTTCAACGACGCCGGCACAAAGCAAGCACACCCACAACTTGGCCGTGGTCACCTGTCTGACCAGACGCCGGCCCAAGACCGAGGACTTCCTGTCTTTTCTCTGTCTGAGAGGTGAGCCGCACGGGTAGTGGTCTGAACTGAGTCTGATCCAAAGAGCTCGGCTCCACTTCATCTGTCTGACTGTTGTGTTTAAATTCCTCTAATATCTCTGGATCGTCAGAGATCCTTTCCCAGTGTTTGAAGATCAGCTTCAGTGTCGGTCAATGTGCTTTGAATGAGGTAAAAAAAAAAAAGAAAGCTGTAGGGGAATCCCACAGTTCTTCTTATTTGCCATACTGTATCTCCTCTGGAATCAACGAAGGCATTTCTTCTTTCACTTCAGGTTCTGCGGCGTTGCCTAGCAACATGGCCTTCTTAGCTAGCGGACGAGCGAAGGAGCCATCTGGCGCTCAGCATCTTACCTCCTGTCTCTCCACCAATCACAGGACGGCAGCCGAGGGGAAGAACATTAGAGTATTCAGTAGAGCCACAGGTACTCGTCCACTGACCTGTCTGTGTATCGGCCTGTGAGGAGGGGCATTGGGTGGATTTATTTATTTGAAAATGTAAATCAACTTTTATTGTCACACATCGAATCGCACACTGTGAAATTAAGCCTCTGCATTTAAACCATCCTAGTATTGGGAGCAGTGGGCAGCTACTATATAGTGCCTGGGGAGCAGTTTTCCCTGGAAGCAAACTGTCACCTACCCAGCTACCAGTTACTGGTTATGAAACCGTCTCAGTTTAATACTGATGCCTCTTTATGACCTCCATAATTAAACCAGTGAGACCAGCGAGAAGATTGGCTATTTCTATATAATTATTCTTAATGCTTATCATCCATGCCACCGGGTCGGATTCAGACCAAATCATGGAGCCAACACCACGCTGCTGGAGAACCAGGCCATGTTGCTGGGCCCGCTGCCTGGAAGGGAGACACGGAGAACCATGACTGCAACGGGCAGCCCTGCTGCAGTCAAATACGATTTTTTTTCTGGTGCTCATGGAAACAATATCGCGTTAATCCACGGGGACTGACAAAATCAACACAAAATGACAGTTCCTTGTTGCAACTTTAAATACAGTCACAGAAGATATAGCACACTTGTGTTATATATTTTAAAAACTCTAATGATTGAGGCAACTTTTAATAATAAAAAAAGGTTAATTCAGCTGAAAAAAATGCTTGGCATGTTCTGCTCTGTGCTTTATATAAATATTTTTGTTCTGCCTTGTGTCTTTCTGTCCAACAGCGCAGCAAGACTTCAAGTCTCTGAGAGGCAGGCCTAAAGGCTCTGCAGCGGTCAGCTCCTTCTGCCCTCTAACCGCCCGGGCACAGAGGAGGCGGGAGAGGGAGAGGAGAGAGGAGGAGGAGGAGCAGAGGAGAAGGAGGAGGGAGGGGACGGAGGAGGACAAGAAAGGGGGAGCTGAGAGACACCTGCTGAGACCTCGCCAGCTCTCCCTAGCGGTCAGGAGACCTAACAAGGTCTGTTCATCCTTTGATCATGCGTGTATGTCTGAGAGGTGTCTTGTGTGTATCATCAGCATTCTGAATCTTAACCTCTTAGCAAAAGCCAGTTGGTCGAAGAGAGATTAAAAAAAAGATTCCATCTAGAAAAGCCTTCAGTGACTTTCTCTGCTCTTCTTCGAATGAAGTAATATTCTCCAGTTCTGTTCTAACTGATGCTATAGTATCACTGACACTAATAGCTACGCTAATCGCCATTTTTGTTTAGAACAAACACTCCTCTGCATGTCGACACACACACACACACATACACACACACACACGTTAGGCTATAAACCAACTATACTACGGTCACATGAGTCCACATCACCACCACTAAGCTAAAACAGAATAGATATCTGCACACTCCTTTAAATCTATGCAGCGCACACTTTAGTTGAGCTTTCGGTCTCAAGGACCTTCATCAGAGCATACAGGGTTCAACTGGAATGGCAAGTGAAGAAACAAACAAGGCACAGGTGTTCTGCATCCAATCACTGTATGCAGAACACCTGTGCACACCCTGATGGCCGTCGTTCATCAAAGATCCCCAGATCTAAAAACATCTCAGCAAGACTAGAACAAGAACAGAACGAGGGTCTATGGAGAGGTGTCAGGTAGGGTCCATCATAAACCATAGATCCCAAATTCTGCAATAAATATCTTGGATTACAGCGTAACACTTCAAAATCCTGGCTGAGGCCCATCAGCTGTAGTGTATCTAAAGTGTTGATCCAAAAAAAGCTTCCCTTTCCATATTTTCCCCGCTTGAAAGTTCAATGTTACGTTCAATGCCCTGGAATCGAAGAGATTGGCAACTGGATAGTTAACCTCGTTGTGCCTGATGGAACAAAACATTATACTCTCTCAAGCTTGTGTTCACCATAGACCTTATTTCAGGCATCCAATCAAAAACACTAATTCCCGCAGCAATCTCGTCCTCGGCCCTCAATTCCGAGCTATCATGATCTCTTTCCATTGCAGGTTGCCACGGTGAATGGACTCTCTGAACCAAAAAACTCCTCCTGCGTCCGGTCAGTTCCTACGTTAAAGCCCAGCACGGGAATCGGCAGCAGGCGCTCCCCAAGACCATGCACAAGGCCTAGCAATACCTGGGAAGCAAGGATCCAGGAAACCAACAGCAAACGCCTCTCTTGGCACAACAGACACCAGCTGCCTCACAATCAGCACCTTCCTCTCCACCACCGAACGGTCTCCGACTACTATAGCAACCCAAAAACCTTCGGCAGTCTCCAGAACTCAGGAAGACATTCAAGCAGGAGTCCGCCTTTGACCAATGGCCCAGTCATCAGTACGCTAAGTAAGAACTCTGGGGTCCTGAGGTTGTCCAGGAGACGGAGAGGCCTCCCCCCCGACACTAGCCCCACCCTACTGAACGGGGTTCCTTCGTACGGCAGTTTGCCAAAGAAGTGCATGACGGTGCAATGCAGCGTTGGCGATGTCTCCTCGGAGAGAGAGATCCCGCGGAGGGAGGACAACTGTGCTAAAGATGAGAGTCACATTGGTAAAATCACCACTAGCCATAATGACGAACTGAAGCGAGACCCATGTGGCTGCGTTGGAGAGATGACACTAGAGAGGGGCAGTTGCGTTGGCGAAGAACGACAGGGCACGGTAAACGTTGGAGAGTTAAGTTTGACCAGCGTCTCTGCTCTGGAGCCCTCTCAAGAAAGGGCTGACATCATCACAAACTGTGACCTCAGCCCCTTCAGCGAGGACGAGTGCATGCATGCAAGAGAAAAAAGGCTCCAGAGAAATGGGCGCGCTTCATCCACAACCCCCAAGCTAATTACCAGGACTGCTGATCCTAGGCCTGTTGCCAGAGCTGCTGCTGCAAGGACTACTGTCACTAAAGCTGCTCTTAACTCAGTGACAACCACACACATACACACTGACCGACCAGCCACTTATTCTGCCAAGCACACTCCTAAGGGTACTAGCAAGAACGTTACCAAGTGTATTTCACCAGCCAGCAATTACTCTATCCATAATTCCAAAGGTGCTGCAAAAGACACTTCCAAGAGGACCACCGGGGGCCCAACAGAGGACAGTGCACCTGTCAGTAGCTGTTCCAGCACTTCCAAGGGCTCCGTGAAGGGCCTTTCCCAGACCAAGTCTACTACCTCAGCCATTAAGACCAGGACCAGCCCCAGAACCCTTCTGAAGCGCTAACAAAGATCTGCGCTACATCTGGAAACGTTCACGAATTCACTGAATTGAGAATTGATGTTGAAGGATTAGCAAGGTATGATGGTTGTTGGCCGCTCAGATAGTGACGCAGTGACGATGTACTATTCTCTACATTTGTCAATGATTGTAGGATTGTTTTTAATTCCATTTGGGGGAATTAAATAATTAGAGTACACATTTTTTGGGACTGTGATTACACGGTATAACAGCAGACATGGTATGGATCGTATAGTGAAAGTGAGTTTTCAGATATTTCCCTGCTGTATCTGAAATACGTTTTTATTTTTTATTTATCAAAGCACATAGTTTAACTCAAGACGGTCTGCTGTGCAGTTTTCCGTAGCTTACCTAGAGAAAGCTGTCATGCACACTGCCAACGCTGACAGTCCTTCCTTCATGTCAACAGGAGAAATATGTTCAGGACAACATCAATTAGGCTCAGAAGTCCGAACCAATACGGCAAACTACATTCCTTATTTGTACCCTGAAAAAGGCAGCAAGACCATATCCACACATAATATTCGCAGACGTGTATTATGCTCTTTTTTTCACCATTGATTCATTTTTTTAGACTGACTGTGGATTCTCCCGTCCCTTCACTTTCATTGAATTCACATTAACAAAGGTTCTTTTAATGGTCAGTATGAAAAGGAGGAAAGACTCAGCTGGCAAAATAACTGATTATTAATAACAATGTTCATGTGGGCATGCAAGCATTGTTCTAAGATAGACTTGAATAATTGTGAACTCACCCTTTTAAAAAGTCAGGGGCACGTAGGCACAACGGAAACATCCAGAACCAGTGTGTCCGTGTCAAACCGGCAACGCAGTCATACTGATTTATTTATTTTATTTTCCTCTTCCACTGAAGCCTACAATCCCCATATACAAGTTTTTGTCTATGCTTCACTAGGGGCAGTAGGGCGATATGTCTCATTGATCCTTTATCTGACTAAGGTTTGTGCCAGTTAGATTGCATGGCTCTGAAATATAAAAATTACAGAACCAAAAGAGTGTGGCGGGTAAACAAAATGAACCATATATCCCGTTAAAAATGAACATATCGCCTACTGACTAGGAGCTCAAAGAGTGTGGAGGGGAGCCGGTCATTGACATGTGACTTGTTTATTTAAGAGTCTGTGGATTGATATACATTAGTAGAACTAGAAGGAGACGTGTCCCCACTCTGGATATCACTGATACTACTGGAACGTCGGAAGGGTTTAGGACTACATCAGGTGCTATTAGTTTGGATCCTAAACTAACTTAGGGGAGGTTAAATAGAAGAGTGGTAAAATGTTATGGCTGTATAAAATAAAATGAGTCAGTATTGCACATTTCTAAAAGTGAAGTCTGTAGGATTTAAACAAAAGGTATTTTCAACTTTAAAGTTGATCGGTTCATCTTCCATGTGATGTTAATGTTGATTTAGTAAAATGAGCAACTTCTTTCATCCGCAATGGAATATGAACAAATAAAAGGACAAACATTTGTGCATCAACATCCAAGGCAACTGTAAAAAATTAAGAAAAAAAAGTCTGTATAAATGTGAATCTTTTGAATGAGAATTTGCAATAAAATCACTTTGCATATTTATCTGCTGGGGTGCGTTTAATTAATTTAAACTGAGGCAACATACTGCAACAAGAAAATGCCATCCTGAAAATATTAACCTTAACACTGAAAGGAATAATTCACTCACAAAGTGTTTTACTCACCCAGTGTTATCTTGAATTCTTAAAGAACAATTTGTTTTTCTCGCATGCCAAAATTAGATCGCATTCAATTTAGAAAAATCTTTTCAATCCTTTGTCAGGAGGTTTTTGATAAGCGTTATGAAATGGTAAAAATACATTATGTAAGGGTTGGATGATGAGGAGGAGCTCCTGTTCCTAGAATCAGCAAGGTTGTTGTTGTAACAGATGCAAGATACTACGAATGTTATTGCGATCGCTGTAAACTGATCAAAC
This sequence comes from Taurulus bubalis, assembly GCF_910589615.1. NCBI lineage: Eukaryota > Metazoa > Chordata > Actinopteri > Perciformes > Cottidae > Taurulus > Taurulus bubalis. Next base: position 5,368,635 of record NC_136600.1, read on the forward strand.
TGACTATGATATGCTCTCTTGAGGCCTCAGCCCTCGTTCTTTTATTTGACAGCAGTTACAGATGCTCAAGCTCTTCAGTGGGAAGAGGAATGCATTGAGTGGAACGATGCTGGTCCTGGTCATGTTTTTGGTTATCATCTTTTGAATTAACAGTTTTGTCGCATTACAATTTTAAAAGTCAACAAGTCAACACTTCTAGGTGTACATTGGGTTGTGTAGGGTTTCATAAACCTTTGTATTCATATTTTTATGATCAGATTATAATCTGCGTATAAACCATAACACCGAAGTCTGTTTTTTCAACAAAAAGGTATATGAGACATTGTTCATGGGATAACGTTTGAAGCTGAACAATGAGATGGTATAGCTTTGTACTCTGTGACAATCCCTTGGTTTTACTTATATATTCCTTCTTTAATTTATATTTCAACCGTTTAATAAAGTTATACTTTTAACCGGGTTGTCTGCGTTTATGTCGTCTGCATGACTCAACACTGTAAGAACACGCGGACGAAGTATTTAAGATGCGCTGTTTTTATTCCATCTTCGGAACATTGTAGTTTCACCGATGCAGACCCACGTCAATAACATCATAACTAGTTTAGTGAAAGTGGAGTCGGATTCGCTAAACACCGTCGCTAACTTCGTAATTCTCTTTCCCACCTTTCCTTGACCCCGTAACATTTTGCACAGAGGTCAAGGAAAAGTGGTTCATAGAGGTCATTTTTGCACCGCCGTCATCATCTAAACACCAAAATGAGGATATGTTTCGGAGGAATGGTGCACTTGCATGCGCTTGGAGAATATATGACAATGTATGACAGGCTGACTTATGTCGGGGTTTCATTCTGTGTAAGGACCAGGTTTGACCCACAAAAAACCCACAATACATTTTTTTTTAAAGCATTACAAAATGGTAAATAAACCATGTCCATCAAGTGATGGAGACAAAAAAACGCTTGACAAGCATCTTGTTTTTCTTGTAAAATAAAATTATGGTTTTCTGTTCAGATTCACTGGGGGCCACTGTGGCCCATTGTACCAGCTAGCTAGATATGGTGTTCTGCAAGGTAACTTGAGTGGGTGCTATAAAGCACTATTGCAGTATCTTAGAATGACAAGGATTATTGAGAGAATATGAGCCCAGGGTTTATTTATTTGGGTTGGTTTGTTCTGGTTTGGCTTGTTGAAGCTAAACAAATGTGTGTATATATATATATATTTCTTTTATTTGATTTTTGATTTTTGTTTTGTTGTTGGTTGTTATTTTATTTAGTAGTGTTATTAGTTGATAGGGCAAGCGCTAGACATCCTGATCCACACTCGATACCAGTTGGTGGCGCTAATGCACCAAACAGTTGTTTGCTAACCGCCGATACGCCGTAAAGAAGAAGAAGAAGAACCAACCCTGACACAGTACTGTAATGCACCGACACAGACAGAGGGGGCGCTGTTGCGCAGCTAGAGATGACTTCTGCCCTCATCACAACATAAAGTAGAAGAAGGGGTTCATGTTTTTGTCCAGCCTGCCTTTTAGGCAGCTTTTCCACTCGGTCAGACTTTATCTGCCTTCGTAAACATATATATGTTTTGCTACAGCAGACATAAATCGTCTATAACGTATTGCATCAGGTGTCCAATGTGTGGGAGTCACCAGACTCGAGTTCAGGACAAACTCGCAGACGAGTACCAGAGCGAGTAGCTCGTTTACAGCTAGCTGGCCAGTGCACCAGTCGTGTTGACAGACAGTTAAAGCCAAAGCTCACGTTACTGTTTTTAGATGTTAAAGAAACCGGAATTGAGAGGAATCATGTTTGAAAACTTCAGAGAAAGACTTCACATGGTCCAGCAGGATTTCACAACGGGGTTGGTCTGCATTCTGACATAACATTATCTCTGCTCTAGCTAGCTGTCATAACCCCCACTATGGGCATCGTTAGCCTGTATGGTTAGCTTAGATGTGTGTGATGAAACAATTAAGATGCGACTAGCAGTTTTGTTGGCTAATGTTATGTTAGCTAACGTCCCAGCCCTCATTCTGCTGTTGTACCTTTTACATGGAGAGCTTTAACTTAATTTGTGTTACGTTTCCCTCGCTGAATGTAAAACAAGTGTGCTGCTTGCTAGTTAAATGTATTGGCGATGTTATTTGCAACGTAACTCCGTTGAGCTTCGGTTTCCTGGTCGTCCTAGCTGCTAGCTCGGTCCTAGCTGCTCCTGGTTATTGCTCACAGCTGACTGTCATGTGACGACTTTTGTTTTTCTACTCTGAGAGGACGGTGAAGACGTGCTGCTATAAACGTATCAATAATGACGAATGTGTATCAACAGGGTTCCTACACATTTTGACCAATGGATTTCTATGACTTTAAACCAAATTTCCATGACTTTTCACCAAATGTCCATGACCAAACATTTTGTGAAATCTCGGTGTAAACATGAAAAAGTGATTTAAATGTAGTTTTTAAACTAAATATGAGAATACAAAGCATACAGTAAACCTTAAATAACCCGAATGAGAGACAATAGTTTGATTATATAAATGTTTATTCTTTTAGAGGCCTGGAAATAACCATTTTAAAATTCCATGACCGTAAGAACCCTGTATCAATAACTAATTGGCCTATTGGATTACAAATATGTGTGAATTCTAAAAGCCCACCTTCCACAATATACTGAAATCGAGCTCCTACAAAGTTCTGAGCCCTTTTCAAAAGACTGCGGTCAAAGTTTTTTCAGTGATTGTAAATTATGAATTTGTAATTAAAACATGTCCTTCATTGGTTAGCTAACTTTCCACTGGATTCTTGTTCACGAGGACCCCTGCTATGTCCATGTCTATTTACACTAGATTTTACTGTGCAGTTTTTTAGGTAATTAAATGCAAAGTCAGCTCAAATTAAATTATGATATTGATCATTTCCCAATATTTGAACCGTCATATAAAAATAACCTTAAAAGGCCTTTTAAGGATCTGTGATTCTGACCTCATACTATGGTGTTCGGCCTATTTATCGAATACCAGGGATTATGGCCAGCCCAATCCCCGGACCTTAATCCAATAGAAAACCTGTGCGGTAACATAAAAAATGCTATTTCTGAGGCAAAACCAAGAAAAGCAGAGGAATTGTGGAATGTAGTCCAATCGTCTTGGCCTGGAATCCCTGTTAACAGGTGCCAGAAGATGGTCGACTCAATGCAACACAGATGTGAAGGAGATCTCAGCAACAGTGGTTATACGACTACATCAGAATCAGAATCATTGGCCATGTACACATAGATGCAATTTGACTCCGGGTACACATTGCTCTCGTCGTACTTATGATATACAAATAAAGCTAGGACGAAATATAAAAAAGACATTAAAGACAACAGAGTAGAACACAGAAACTAAGAATCAACGTTAACATTTAACTAGTATGTACAATATAAATATATATATCAAATAATACATATGAACAATGACAATGGAAACTGAATTTGAGATATTAGTGCAGAAAGGTGGTAGTAGTGCAGATGGAGGTGTCTGAATAATTGTTCATCAGAGTGACAACCAGTGGAAAGAAGCTGTTCCTGTGTCTTCTGGTTTTGGTTTACTGGTTTACTCATCACAGTCCTGATGAGGCCGATGAGCGTTGTCGTCTGCGAACTTCAGGAGTTTAACTGAGGTGCAGTAGTTCAGTGATTCACAGGAAAGCCAAATCTTCAAGCATTTTTCAGTTCATACAGTAAATATTTGAGTTTGTAAAGACAAATGCAGACACTGCTATTTATTTGAACAGCCTAATATTCCCTTTTCTTCACTTCCTGTAAAGTAATAACAAATTTCAGAACTTTTTTTCTTCCTGTTTTGATTTGGAATAGAATTTGCATTGTTCCCAATGTATGGAAATAAAAGAAATTATAAGGATTTGGGGTGTTACTCCCTTTTTTTAAACGCACTGCTATTATTTTGAACACAACTGTAGGTCTATCTCCGACGATTTTTGGGCTATCCAAAGCCCCTTTACCGTAACACCAGGAATAGACGATCATTACATTTCAAGCAGCGGCTCACTTGACCGAGGTTCTGCGGATGGCGGCTCACTTGACCGAGGTTCTGCGGATGGCGGCTCACTTGACCGCAGTTTCAAAAGCTGCCCTGCAGCCTTCATATCTGTGTTGGGTCCTAGACACATTCTAGCTAACAGAATTATTGTTACTTCTGTGTCTATACTGTATATCAAGTGTCTTTGAACCCACTGAACCCCAGTTACTGGTTAGTCCAGTACCTTGCATGCTAGCCTGCAGCCTTCTGTGGAAGTCGAATCTACGGCACACTGCGGCGCATTTTTTTAAAAGTGCTACAAATGCTGTGATATACTATGTTTCTAAATTGGTGTGCAAAGGCTAAATCCTAGCTGAACCGTTCTCTGTGTCTCTTAACTTTCCTCCTTCCAGCTTCAAGACCCTTGGAGACAAATCCAGAGATACAAAAATCAGGAGGAAGCCCCGGTGAGTCGGTAACAATAACCGACTACATATTTTGATTGTCAGTGACTTCACCAATCTTGAGACACCTATGAAAGAATCTCATGGGGAAACCTTTGACTTTGTCTTTTCTCTAGTGGTCTGCAATGAGATATGTTTCAGTCTCTGACTTGTATGAATGCTCACATTATTCATTCATTATTTTCCTGTCTGTTGTTCAGGTTTGAAGAAAGCCTTCCTCATTTCAGCGCTGGACTGGACATTCTCAGCAGGTCTACACACACACACACACACACACACGCCCTGTACTTCCGTCTTTGCACGGACACTGACATAATGCATTCCCTAGCCCTTACCTTAACCATCACAACTAAACGTCTAACCCTAAACCTAGTTATAACCCGATCCTTAAAACCAAATCTGAACCCTCAAACTGGCAAAAATGTCCTTTCCAAAGATTCTGTGGTTGATTTAAGAATTTGTTACGGTCCTCACTATGTAGCAAGTACAAGAAAAGACACAGTCAATTTCCAAAAGCTTAGTGTATATGGAGGGTGTGTTTATGTATATACAATGTGTTTCTTTAGGTATGAGGAGAGCTGGTTTCTGCTCCATAAAAGAACCAAAGACTGCGCTCAGCCTGCAGAGGTAGGACCAGAAAACTGTGTTCTTTAGACGGCGTTCATGATTCACAATGCACAAGGAAGCGTCTTCTGGGGACGGTCGTGTGTTAATGGGTCTTGAACATCAGATACAAAATAACACATGTACACGTCTTTGTCGTGGCAGCGGGTTCACAGAATACTGTCAGACATTAAATGTAGGCACGCCATAGAAACTTGTTTTTTAAACTCAAATATCTCATTATTGTAGAGAAATGCTCGTCCGCACATGTTTTTTAACACCGTTTGCTAAAGCTGAGCTGGGTCAAACTACAGAATTACCTACATTTAATGGACCAACATATTTATCAATTAATTAGGAGAAAGTAAGCGGCAGAGCAGCTAAAAGTGAAAATAATCAATATCTGCTTTTACATTCCGCCCTGATTAAACAACAGCAGGGGAAATGTTGTTATCTTTTAGAAGACTTTCATACAAAGAAAAGTTAGCTGTTGCTAACGTCAGTAACTTAATTAGAAAACTTTGGCGTTTTTCAACCTGGACCCTATCTTTCCGTGTTTTGTGACTAATGGCGACAACAGTTTTTGAAATTGGTCCACTCAAAGGGCTTTTGCCAATGACGGGCTCAGCTTGTTCTTAGTGTCTCATATTCAGATTTCACAAGGAGACCTTTCCTTGAGCAGTACTTCTTGGACACAGTAACAAACAGACCGGATCAAGCGAAAGGTAAAGAAAAAACATCTAATTTCTCTATAGCGTTCTTTCCATAATGTTGACAGAGACTTATAATAGCAATCTGAGCCTGTCGGTGGCAAAAACAAGCACTTTTTGTGGATGCACTGTGCAATTGCCCATCGCAGCTTGTTTTGCCGGTTATGTCGGTCACAGCGCTCTCCTTCAGTATTGGAATGATTTTAAAAAAGTTGTGGTCCCCATCGACAAATAAAGAAACACGGGAGAATAGGTTTAAAAAAAGAAAAAAAAAATCCTCATAAAGCCCTCTTTATAGTCAAACGGTAATCAAAGCTGGTTGAAAGCTTTGATTACAGTGACAGGAGCTCTCTCTCTCTCTCCCCCTCTCTCTTTCTCTCTCTCAGGCAGTGGATGGCGACATAGTGATGCTCTCAGCACACTGGGAGAAAAGAAGAACAGCTTTGACTCAGCTACAGGAACAGCTGCAAAGCTTGCCGGCCTTCATCAGTGAACTAGATGCCGTCACTGCTAACATAGGTATGGAGTTTCATTCCTGTCTTATGAAGCCAGTCCCCAACAACAACAAAACTACAGAAATGTAATCATGCTAACCGTGTACATTTTTATTTAATCCGCTTTTACACTTAATTACACATATTGTTTTAGGTGATTGCGTTAAAGTTAATATGAACGCAGAGGATGAAAAGTAAGACTCTGTTGTACTAAATATGATCGCGTGTGTCTGCAGCTCATTTGGAAGGTGACTTTGAGGAGATGGAAAGCCGAATGGTCTACCTGGAGACTCTGTGTTGTCAGTGTGAACAACAGACGGTCAAACAACATCACGTCAACCAACTAGAAGGCTATAAGAAAAAGAAGAGGTAGGAGATGTGCATGGATTTTCAAATGTGCGAGCAGAGCTCATTATTGACCCTCAACACTTTTGGAGTACCAACTGAATTGTGTTTTTTTTACACCTAGTGTCAAAAACTGTGAGGTGCTTAAAGTTGGCTTCATTGCTGGGTCAGATTTGTATTTGTTACTACTTTGATCATGGAAGTCCTTAATCAAGTTATCACAAAGTAATTTTGTACTATTGTCCAGCATATATTTTGACCTACGAGAAAATAGTTTTTGAAAAGAAAACTCTGACTAGAACTGAACCTTGCATTGGCACTGATTTTGAAATAGTTGGTTGCAATGCTACACATTGGTCCTTTTTAAAAGTTTGTATCATTGTCATGACAAGACAGGAACTAAAACAAACAATCAATGTTTCTTTAGAGTAACATAATGCTCACTTTGTCTTGTAACAGGAGGGAGATGGAGGTGCTGGAAGGTGAGCTGCTGTACTCTCATTATGAAAAATAGCTGAAAATACAGAAAAGGGAAACTACCTGCTGAAGTGTTGAAGCCCAACAGCATTGAACTGAACTGCTGAAAACCCTTGTAGCTGAAATGTATAACTGCAAAGGTTGGAAGCAAAACTGCATCATCTAAAGAATCCAAGAGATCAATTAAAAGCTGGAACCTAAACGGTTTTAGCAGAAGTAGTATTAGCATTTGCATTTACAGTAGTAGTATATTTAGTTGTAATAACAGTTGGAGGAGTAGCAGCAGCAGCAAGGCACGTTTGGGGTCTCAGCAGACCTGCAGCTTTCAGGGACCTTGTTCCAGATGTGTGGAGCAGAAAAGCTGAACGCTGCTTCTCCATGTTTAGTTCTGACTCTTGGAACAGAAAGTAGACCCGTAGCAGACGACCTGAGGGGCCGGGATGTTTCATAAGGTAGCATCAGATCACAAACGTATTTAGGCCCTAAACTATTCAGTGCTTTATAAACCAGCAGCAGGATTTTAGTAGCGCTAGTCATAGTTCTAGTAGTAGTAGAAATACTAGCAGCAGTGGTCACAGTATTGGTAAGATAACTATAAGTATTTAAAACAAATCCTCATTTGTTTCATGTTAAGATTGGATTTCGTAACACAACATTTCCTAGGTTTTGACCTAAAACCATTTAAGACAATTTTCACTCTTCATACACCTGTATGAAAAGTGAAAATTGTTGGTGGCAAAATACAATTTTTTTTTTCCCACAAGATTCTGAAGCTTCTGACATCATGTGCTGAGCTGCGCAATACATACCCATTATAAGGTCAGAACAGGTCTGAAAAAGCATAGCACATAAACAGTGACAGTTCATAAAGTATAAAAGATATTAAAAAGCTGAATCATACAGTAAAAGTTCAAGATGTTGTCAACTCACCAAAATTGGACAATAGAATATTGGAAAAACGCTGCCTGGTCTGATGAGTCTCGATTTCAGCTGAGACATCAGATGTTAGGGTCAGAAATTGGTGTAAACAACATGAAAGCATGGATCCATCCTGCCTTGTATCAACGGTTCAGGCTGCTGGTGGTGTAATGGTGAGGGGATATTTTCTTGGCATACTTTGGGCCCCTTTACCAATTGAGCATGCTTTAAACGCCACTGCCTACCGGAGTATTGTTGTTAACCATCCCTTTATGACAACAGTGTGCCCATCTAATGGCTACTTCCAGCAGGATAATGCACCATGTCACAAAGCTCAAATCAGCTCAAACTGGTTTCTTGAACAGCAGACAGACTAACTGACAAATTGCTGCTGGTAAAATGTTATGATGCAAAGTGTTTAGATTTTCTCTTTCACCTAAAATGGCCCCTCAAATGCCATCGTACTCTAGAGACTAGTGGATGTTTTTTTTTTTTTTAGTGGAACTGAATTCTGAGCATACTCAGAAGCTGGCCGAGCTGGAGCAGGCCACGCAGCAGAAACTGAGAGAACGACAGAAAGTCTATGAGGAAGCCTTCCACCAAGACATGCAGCAGTACCTGTCCACCGGATACCTGCAGCACAGAGGTAAGGCTCTGGAGCGTCTCCTTCCTGTTAATATTAGACTATAAAACCATCAGTGGAAATAGAGATGTTTATGCATGTTAAAAGTTACAAGGACATGCTAACCAGTTTCACACTTCACACACTTTCACTTTAAATCACCAATTTAGTGTGATTAAATGCATTTTCAAATGTATAAACACAGCAGTCTTGTGTCATAGTCGGGGATTGGTACCTTAAAACTGTACTCAAGTAAAAGTACTAGTTGAGTAAAACTACAAATACCGGCCCCTCTTCGTATGTGGGTTGCACCCATGAAACATTTTTATTGGACGCAACCCACATACTCAGCACATACCCATTATATTGATCTGGTCAATATTAGGATAATGCATCAAAGCATTTGATAATATTCATGCCAAATTGAGTTTTTGATTGTGGGTCATGAAGTCAACCTGTAGGGGTTCATTCTCGCCGACTACATTACGTTAGTTATTCAAATTTTGTCCAAAGCGACTTGCAATAAGTTAATTCAACCAGGTCTACTCCCGAAGATTTGACTTTTTGTTTTTGTTATTAGCCAAAATGTGTAGAGTTTCTGCGGTCCGTATGTCAATGGGGAGCTCCTTCCACCATTGTGGAGCCAGGACAAAGACTTTGTAGAGCGGCGGCCGGGTGCCGAGGAGAGGGGCAGTGTGGGAGAACTTGAGGAGGTTGAAGTGTGTGTGTGTGTGTGTGTGTGTGTGTGTGTGTGTGTGTGTGTGTGTGTGTGTGTGTGTGTGTGTGCGTGTGCGTGTGTGTGCGCGCAGAGCCAACAGGAGCTGATGTGCGTGTTCTGGATCAGATGACAGTAACTAACTTATCGGACCAGGAGGCTCTGGATGACTTCCTCAACTCTGCTGAAGACAAGGACATTAGCACAGGATCATCACTGACCTCAGGTAACCCCAACTCATGTAGAGATGGATATTGTTCGGGTTTAATTACAGGGTTCTTACAGTCATGGAAAACCTGGAAAAGTCACGGAATTTTACAATGGTTATTTCCAGGTCCGGACCTCGAGTCTTGCTCTTCTGAATCTTCGAGGAGCCAATCAACCCGAGCCACTCCCTCAGTCAGCCAGGCGTCCAACCGGGACGCAGAGTGGGAGCAGGACGAGGAGGCGGCCGGCGAGGAGAGCGACGAGCCTCTGGTGCAGTCGGACGAAGAGGACGTCCAGCCGGACATGTCGTTGGTCAGCTTACAGGATGTTTGCGCGAGGAGGGGCTCCGACGAGAGCAACCCTGCAGAGGACCTGCCCTCCGGGTAACCTAGCAACCAGGCCATTGAAAACAGGGTAAACACTAACTACTGTTACCCCTGGTGCCCTCTTGTTTTGACTCGACACAGCCGACATGAGCAGCGCTTCACTGCCTGTTCCCTATGAGGTTTCAGATAGGGACATTTGTGCTGAGCTGTCACTCAGTAATGTTAACAAACTGAGACATCGTAGATTTGCCCTTTGATACCATTGATTAAAAAGATTTATAAAAAATATAGGATCTTCCAGCACCATTTTTTTCTTCCCGATTCGAATACCTGAACTTGCTGATAATGTGTACTGATCAGATACCAGTGCATTAACAATAAAAAAAAGTTAAACGGGTCATAATTCCCTCTCGAATACCTATTTGATATTGCTATGAAAACATCTCCTTCAAACTGTATTCAAGTTTCTAGCCCAAAACAAAATTTTACAAGATTACAATTGAACAAATCATAATAATGTTATAATTTACATTCGCCCAGTAGAAACTTTTACTCAATAGAGCTTGAACGCAGAATGGTGCTACTCAATGCAACCTTCGTTAATGTTAGCTGTTAGCTTCGTTAGCAGGGCAGTGCTGCCCACCGGCTGCTAACGGCTAACGTGCATTAGCTCTCCTCCTGCCGACTTCAACACAGATTTGTTCTTCACAATGTAGCAAATCAGGGCAAAAGAGTGTTTAACCAAAGGTGTGTAGTACTAGTTTGCACATGTGCAGAACCGATCCAGATGTACGGATCGGGAAGCGACTGACGCGTGTTGTTACTGTTCATCTGTAGCTTAAATGAAATGATTACGTGACATATGATCATGCATTCACTCTATGTACCTGATCCAACATTTCAGAGGCATTTCTGATAGTGGTATCAAAATTAAACATGACAGTTGCCACAGTGCCAACAAGTTGTTTGAGTGTACAGGAATCTCTAAAAAATGTTAAGTTCAGGCCAATCTATCTGTAGGAAATGTTGTATAGAAGTTACATCATTTAACTGTTAAAGTCCTCAATATACAGATTTATTGTATTCCCCTTTTGTGCATGGCGCTGGTACAACGACCATACTGTACTTACAGGGCAGTATATATGTACACCTCTCTGCTTGCGGCCTTGATGACGCGTCAATCTCACAATAAAGTTCTGTAAACTACCAGTGTGGCTGGAGAGTTTGTCCTCATTAGACTTTTTTCCCTCCTCTCTGCACGGCAGAAGTTGTGCCTGCGGGATGTGCTAACAAGCTGTAACAAAAAAAAGATCTTCTGTACTGAAAGACAACAATCACATACATTATATTTGTAATTAATATAATTACATGATCAAAATAATACAGAATAACACCAGATAGATCCTTCAACATTTATGTATTGGATTTTATTTAAACACGACTATCAGCACAAGGTTTTTACCTGACAATCAGATAAATTAGCCTTTTTCTCCTTAATCAATACAAATGCTAATCTCTCTGTGTATCATATACGTATATATGTCTCGTTTTGCTTTTAACAACCCGTCTAGGTTTCTCAAAAAGTAATTTACACAAAGCAGACTCTGACTAACTTTTTTTTAACTAAACATGACCACAAAACATGTATAATTAAGCTTTGTGTTTAGCTGTCACACGGCTGGTCCCTGGTCAACCTCAGTAACTGCAACTCCGGCTTCAAATCTTTTGTGACTCAACCCAACACTAAACTTTTTTTTCCAGTGGCGGAAGAAGCGTTCAGAACACGCCATCTTTATTCAATCTAGCTCAAGAATATCTCCAAACCTGGACAAATAGAATCAAACCACTGCTTACTGTTGATTGTACAATTTATAGCCTAAAGTATTTTGACAGTCCTGTCGACATTATTATTCTAACGTTAAATTCAACAAAATTTGACAAAGCAGCCATCACAGTACGTTTAACATAGATATACATAATTTGGTAGGCTTATGTAACACATTTAAACTGTAACTTAAAAATAACTTGTGGCCGTTTTGTGTGATTTTTTTTTTTCCGTTGATTTTTGTTTATTTCTATTGGCACTGCACGTCAACGAACTCCTGATGAAGGGAATTTATCAGATCTACTTCAAATGTATTATGTTGATGCATGTTGCCTAGTGACATACAATGAATACAGGAAGTGGTGGAATGTTTGCAAAGCATAATTTCCAGCGTCTCTCTACCTCCTTCTGCTTCATGGATCAAGTTTATCTGGATCGTGGACCATGTCTACTACTCATTATATGAATAATTTCTGTCCTATTCATGTAATGTGCTGTAACTCTGTTACGTTGTTCATTCTGTACACATGACATCTATTGCTTCTGTCCATCCGGGGAGAGGGATCCTCCTCTGTTGCTCTCCTGAAGGTTTCTTCCTTTTTCCCTGTGAAAGGGTTTTTACTATCTTTATTTGGGGAGTTTTTCCTGATCCGATGTGAGGACCTGGGACAGGGATGTCGTATGTGTACAGATTGTAAAGCCCTCCGAGGATAATTTGTATTTGTGATTTTGGGCTATACAAAATAAACTGGATTGAATTGAATGTTAAAAAAACACATTATTTTTCTCATACGGTCTATCTTTAAGCACCCCTTCGCCAAAAAGCCCAGTCTGCTCTGATTGGCTTGCAAGAATAATTGAGTTTTCATGACATGTCCGCTTCAATGTGGAATAAATGTATGTAGCCTTGCTTAGTTTGGAAAAATGCCTCATGAGAAAATATAGCATGTGACAGTACATTTCCCTCTGAAATGAAGTAAAGCACAAGTATAAAGTAGCATGTAACTTGCAGTACTCAAGTTTAGCACTGCATGTCTTCATCATAACAGTGGACCAGCTCAGTAATTATTTTTAAAATAGAGTAGAAATGATGCATGGTGATGGTCACTATGATGTGGAGCAATCACAGACTCAACAAACAGGGACGTTGCTGACATGCGTTTAATGATCATTAGAAAATCCGTAATAAGACACTGTAAGAGTTTGAAGCAAAAGCTGAATATTGGAAGATGCATGAAGGCAGAATTCATAAACAAAGCGGTCTTAGTTGTTATTATGATCTGGAATTAATAGTAAGCAAGGAGACTTAAAAGTAACAGAAAATAGTCAGATTATTTTATTGTTGGATATTTATTTATAGAATTACCAGCAAACATGCTACCTATGTTAGCAAGATGTCGAATATAGCTAGAAAATGTTGTCCATATCACCCTGCGTTAGTTTCAATAGGAAGAGAGCTTTAAGATCAGATTTGTGATAAATGAACTATATCTTTAATTGTAAAAACAACATTTTCTGTAGCTTTTGTACGTGAATATAGCGGTTATAGAATTATAATAAAAGCTTTTAGTATAAACACAACATTGCTGTGTATATTCTCAGATGAAGTTGGTTGCTGCTCTATTCTGCTTTGTAGCAACCCCTCACTCCCTTCAGCACTCCACAGCTTTCCTTTCCTTTGCAGGGTTTGTCCTTACAGGCCACCATCCCTCCGCTGCACAAACAGACGCGCTGGCAGTCGTTTTCAGGGTAGAACTTCTGACCCGACACGATGTACCGGCCGTTGAAGTTGCAGCCGCAACCAGCCAGTGGCACGCAGCGATCCTGGAAGGTCAAAGTTCAGTCAGGAGACTGTCACTGTTGCATTACCCGTCTGAATGTAACTACTGGACAGCCAACATGGCCAGGCTTCGGTTTTGGGTCTATGACGTTAAAGTCCATTCTCCCCATTTCTCCAATTTCATATTTTTAAACTGAAAGTTGTTGAAACAGTTTCTTTTCTACAGTATAGTTTAACCGTGTATTTAAACCATCTCACCGAGGCTGTTAATGTTAATTAAGTGGTTTAGTTGCCAGGAGCACAGTTTGCCGAATCTCATTATTTTAGGGACTCAGTTTTGACTCTAATTTATTTCATGCCGTCCCAACTGTCACCTTGTCAGGGTGCAATATGCAAAACACATAACAGGATTGGGTATACATGGGATAAAACTAAAGCTGTCTAGGGTATGGATATTGGGAGAAACTATTCCATAAGAAGTTTTGGAAGATACAGCTTTGCTTATACTCACCTCTTTTTTTTTCTGTATTGGACATTAGTTCAAAAATAGTATGTGTCGTATGTGTACAGATTGTAAATTTGTGATTTTGGGCTATACAAAATAAATGTAATGTAATTATTTGATGAAAGTCATGTGTCATTGTAAGAAGGTCAGGGCAGTGTGTAGGATTACCTCACTCAGAAGGAAACCGGGGTTACACACACAGCCCTCGCTTGGCGGGGACTCACACTTGGCGGGTGGAGATTGAGAGCTGCAGCTGATCGGACAGCCAGGAGCCGCGACACTGTACACACTTTTGGCGGCACAATGCATCCCTGAGACACACACACACACACACACAGAATAGCGTTCAGATCACACACGCACAAACACAAGACCAATCAACCGTGCACGGCCATGTCTCAGAGCGCTTACAGCAGAGGCGCCTCGTCCGCCATGACTTCACGCAGCCTCCGTTTCTCTGACACTCCTCTACGTAGTTGCCGATGATGTCGCAGGCCGCTTGCTGTTTGCCTTCATTAAGCACCATGTCGTAGATGCAGTCGTCCCGGTACTGCTTGGCATCTACTCGGCTTAAGCAGTCAGCCATGGGTCCGTCCTTTGCTGTGATGACATCACAGACTGACGTGTAGGCGGGGGGCTTGAAGTCGGGGGGCAGGGGCTGAGCGCAGTCTTTACCTGGCAGCACAAAGACATCGATACACAGCTGCTATCATCTGCCATTGATGCAGTCTGTACACCAGCTCTGTGAAGCATGCTAATCTTTACATGAATGATAACAAAAAATAACCGTGTAATTGAATCCATTCATTGTGTAAATGGCAGTGCAGATCATAGAGCCCCTAGTTTGTAAAGCATCTCCAGTTCGGTCCAACCGAGTAAGACTGACATTGTGTCTTTAACATAAAAGTGACTGAAAAAATTCTGTGAAAATAGAACACAATTACAGGATTAAAGTCGAAAATGAACGAGATAAAAACATGCGCATTCTCTGAGATTAAAGTGGCAAATTTACAGGAAAATCTATAACGCAATTATAAATTCATACATTTATGCGAAAACACTTGTGGACCGGAAAGATACATATACATATGTATTTCATTAACATAAATAAATACTAACATTTCACTACAACTTCCATCTTTGACTCCACAAAGGTGTTTCTCTTTTATTTTAGCACATAGTGTTTTTTTCATAAATCTATGACTTCCTAATTTGCAACTTTAATCTCAGAGAATATGCAAGTTTGGTATATTTGGTATATTTACGACTTTAATATCGAACATTGTGACATTAACCCCCTCCCCCGGCTCCATGATAATATTGTTTGTTTACCTACTATCTACCTACCTAATACGCTCTACTAAAGGTTCAGAGCATAATAGTGAAAATAAATAACACTGCATCAGCTGCTTACAGTCCCGGGAGCAGCCATCCACGTCCGCCACCCACTGGCTCACTCCAAAGTCATTGGCGTTGGAGGCCAACTTCCCATTGGGCAACGCCAGGTCATCAGCAGGGTCACCATTGAAGTTTCCACAAAGACCACAGGTTGCATTGTGATAACTAGTCGCCAGCTCCACCCTCACTGAACTCGCAAAGTCAAAGGAGACCTTTAACAATGGAAAAAAAAGGGAAAGTTATATCAAAGTTCAAGCTGAGGCAGATTGGCAGGTAGCATTAAGTCACCTTCACTGAAACAGACACTCCTTAACTCCTTGAGGAGTAACACTGTTCATTTGCGTGTATTATACATTCTTAATGATACAATGCTGGTTAAAAAAAACATACAAAACTTTCTCTTTGAGCACATAAATGAGCGATTTGAAAATATTTTAGAATTTAGATAATTGACAGTATATAACACAGTCCTCATCATCCTTACATTTGGAAATAATTACCTTATTGGCTTTGCTTTCTCAGCTTCCTATTATTAAAATGCCTTATAACGGGATATGTTTTTATTTATTTTTTCCCTTAAGATCGCAAAAAATTATTTGCAATGTTTTTGCATACAATCTTTTTTTTAATTTTCTTTTATATATAATCATTCATCTTTTCTTCCTAGAAAAGAAAATAGGACCTATGTTTTTTTAAGTTAGTACCAACCAATATAATCATGACAATATTATCATGACAACTTTTAGCGACAGCCACAGTCCTCTGGAGCTACATTCTAAGCCTTTTAAACCATCCATCAAATGTGATATAGTTCCCTCTTGTTATCACCACTCAAAGGTGTTATAGATGCTTCATCAATGGCGGTGTATGCTTTGGTGTTTATACCTTCAGAAAGTTGGTCTCAAGGACAGCCAGTCTGTTTTTCCTGTGTACCTCGACCGCGGACTGATTGGATGAATTGCTGAAGGGTAAGGAGTTTACAAGCCCGTTAACCTGCATAAAATACACACACACACACACACACACACACACACACACACACACACACACACACACACACACACACACACACACACACATAAAAGGCTGATCAGACTTTTTTCATGTGGGTACATAGTGGCACAGATTAAAATGCCACACAACAGCCACACAGTTGAAACAAGTCACAAAAGTAACGCCATGCAAAAATTTGTTCCACATGTGGTGTGAGCACAGCAATTCACATTCTCCACTCATTTAAACATTGTGTATAGTTATTATAATATCATCATGCTCAGCTTATTCTGCTGCCTTTTAATATCCTAAAAAAGAGCTACAAGCCTTCATAATAAAAGTCGCCATAGAAAAAATCTTATCTCGACTAAGCTGTCCACATTTGATTTCCACAGCACCCCTCAGAGTAGGTGTGTGTGTGTGTGTGTGTGTGTGTGTGTGTGTGTGTGTGTGTGTGTGTGTGTGTGTGTGTGTGTGTGTGTGTGTTCCTTACCAGCACACTGCCTGGGAAGTCCACTGACAGTGTGTACGTGTTGCCATATACATTAACAGTCACCACTTGAGCATAAGACACTCTCTTATTGCCACGGTTGTTATTCTCCAGGTTGACCTGCAATCAAACCAAAAGAGGAGTCACAGATATTTCTTCTTTTGACATAGATGTACAGGTACAAGGAGGAGACAAATATTCAGATATTTTACTAAAGTAAAAGCAGAAATATCCAATATAAACACAAGGGAAAAGCCTGTATTTAAAATACGGGCGGTGGTTGGAGAGCTTTGTGGTGCTCTGTGCTGTTTGGTGGTCAGCTCACCTCAAAGTGCGTCAGACCCGTGGCGTCTCCACACACACTGGCCAGCCTGTAGACGCAGTCGCCCTGAAAGTCAAACCTGCGTCCGTCGAAGGTGTTGAAGTGCGGATCTCCGTGCGCGCTGCACGTCTCAAAGCCGACCGGGTAGCAGTCTTGGACTCCGTTCACGACGCCGCACCTCTCTCCGGTTCGACAGCCGGTCGGCTCGCATTTCACCTTCTGGGTCGCCGCGTCACACACACATTTCTCCTCGCACAGCGAGTTGGTCCAGAAGGTCTCACCCGGCAGGTAGTAACGGTCGTCGTGGTTACAGCCGCAGCCCTTCTCCCTGATAACACACCTGGACAAAAATATTCCAAATTCAAGATATTTGTATTGTCATATGCACTAACAGAGTTACTCTGTACAATGAAAAGCTTGTTTCGCTGGGTTCTCCTCACACACAAAAGTACAATAAACAAAATAAGGTGGAAAGAAACACAGGAACAAAAGGTCTGAGCGCAGAGTGGAGTTCAGTACTGAAGACATTAGTCAGGAACGTGAGAAACATCTCGCACTCACTCTTTTCCACTGAGCACATATCCCGGGTCACAGAAACAGCCTTCCACACAGACCGTGGGGCAGAAGTCTGGCTGAGGGCCGCAGGTGGCGGGACACGCCGTGCCACACAGCTTGTACTGGCTGTGGGCTTGACACACAACAGCTGGAGGCACAACCACAACAAGAGCGGGGAAGAGTTTAGGGGACGGACGGACAGAAGGACGGGTGGGCACACAGTGACCTCTCGAGCCGAAGCACATTTATGACACCGTTTAAAAATGATTCTATCCAAGTTTTGACCTTTTTTTTTAATTTAAGATTCATGCAGATTTTTTATGCCACACATTAATCAGAATCAGAACCATTTATTGCCAAGTATGTTTACACATACAAGGAATTTGTCCTGGCGGGGAGGTGCATAACATTTAACAATCAACATAAAACATAGTGCAATAAAAAGGGAGCATGAATATTTACAATTGGATCTACGGAATATAAAAATTAAGCTAAAATTAAAATAAAGTGCACGGAATGAAGTGATTATGTGAAAGTGGCACGTGTAAAGTAAAGTGGCAAGTGTATTTAAATATGAGGTGTGGAGGGATGTGCAGGGGAGTGAACGATAGGAAATTGACTGATACAGTTATTTAGAATTATATCAATTATATAAATTTTTAAATAACACCACTTAAACCACAAACCAATGGAAAACCTGCAATGGTTGCTCATGAAATAATAAAAAATGAATAAATAAACTAGTCTGAAAAGGATCCACTTGGGTATCAGTCATACTGGTATACAGACCAGAGACCTGCAGCTATACAATTAGACTAAAATATATATATTTTTTCACAAGTGAGTGACTTTACACCTGTCTGTAGTGTTTCAGTCTACATAGATGTACATGTGTGAAACTCACTGCAGTTGTCCAGTTCTCTCCACGACACCACAGATGCTCCAGCCTCCTGGCACTCTGCCAGGTAGCTGCTCAAGGCCTCGCACAGCACTTCCTGCCGTCCTTCATTGATGCAGACGTCATACAAACAGTCCGACAGAACCTCTGCTACGGGCACGCGAGCATGGCAACCAGAGAAAGGCCCCTTCTTGTCACTCAGGATCCCACAGTACTCTGGACCAGAGTACCTGAGGAGGCGCAAAGGGGTCATTGTCAGCGCACTCATGTGAAAGTACATGATCATTAGTACCATTTACTCAAGTTCTGTACTTAAATACACTTTTGAGGTACATGCACTTGAGAATTTCCATTTGAATGCTACTGTAAACTTCTACTTTACTACATCCATTATCCGTGTCATGTACTACAGTCAGGATATCGTGACAGTTGTTTACAATCTTTTTTTATAAAGTTACAAACTAACTATAATGTATCAGTTATTATAATCCAAGAATATCATTCTGAAAAGGACCGTTCTGTATAATGACTTACTTGTGTTACTTAAAGTACACTTTGATGCTAATACGTATGTACTTTTACTGAAGTAATATTCGGATGCAGGACCTTGACTTGAATGACGAGTATTTCTACTGACATTCCCATTAGCCTCAGCTGTGCTTTGGGTTTCGTGCTAATCATCAAATGTTAATTGAAAGTAGCAGATAATCTTTTGTCATAAACTCAAACTTCAAAGGTCCACACACACCCCTTCATCATGTAATACCCTAAAATAGTATGACGTGATCAGTTGAACATAACAGTGGATAAGGAAGAAATATTGGTTATTTAAAGGAGACACATCATGCTTATTTTCCAGTTAATACTTGTATGTTGGGTTTCTACAGCATGTTTACACGCTTTAATGGCTGTCTGTCTGTCTGTCTGTCTTTCTGAATACTGTCCGTGTGCGTTTCTCTATGAATTTAGTTTTTTGAGACCTCTTAAGTCACGATAAAACTCAATAATGCATAAAATTACTTTATGCGGTCCTCCGCCAAGCACTGAGGACAGGCGTCGTCACAGTAATGGTAGCAGAACGGGTCGTTGTCTTCGATGCTCCATGTCCCGGCCCACTGTGTCACATTAACGGCTCGGCTGCCGCTGGAGGTTGTCAGGTCGTCCTCCTTGTCTCCGTTGTAGTTGCCACAGAGCCCAGCGACATTACCGTAGTAGCTGCTGCTGATGGATACCATGAGAAGTGTGGACCAATCAAAAGTAACTTGGACGCCGATATCACTCTGGATTATGCCTCTAATTCCAGATTCTGTAATGGAGATGCTGCCTTCTTCAAGAATGACAGGAAGCTCCGTCTTTATACCGTCCACCTAGAGAGACAGAGAGAGAGAGAGAGAGAGAGAGAGAGAGAGAGAGAGAAAGAAAGAGAGAGAGGGTTAATGAAATCAAATGTTTATTGTATGATGATGATTTAGCGCTGCTGCCACCTGCTAAAAGACTTAGGTTTGGTTTGAAATATTCTGTCATCCTTGGGCCTTTAACAATAAATGTCAAAAAACGAAAGTATTTTTATTTTATTTTTTTCAATTTTTGAATTGGTTGTGAAAGAACTAAAAGAAAAGGCATAAGGGACATTTTACACCGCAAAAAGCGAGCTTAAGATAAATTCACGAAATATGGTATCCCATCCCATCCCCTGACAATGCACATTTTAAAATTAGGAAAAACATCCAGTTGAAACTTTACATGTCTGCAAAATGATTTGTCCGTGCACAGCAGACTGGCCACAGCAAGATAAAGTGTGCCTTTGGCTGCATTCATTAAAAACCCGGCACCTACCCGCAGGTTTGGGAGCCGATATGGATTCATCTCACTGCGTAGCTTTAAAAAGAGCTAAGACAAACAGAAAAGAGTCTCCTCGCTGTCAACCCAACGTCTCGCCTAATGTAAGTTGTTGTATAGCCCAACAACAATGACCCCAATGTCATCATTATTTACTGCAATGATGGCTGACATAATAAAAATAGATTTAAATAACACTTCTTGTTGTGTGAATGAAAAAGATTGAACCAGATAACCAGCGTAACTAAGAATTGTGCAGTTGGCTGTGTTGACACACCCCATGTATTGAAGTAAGACCCACCAATATGATGCCCCTGTCTTTGTTGGGGAGGGTTATTAGGTGGCCCAGCATCTCCACAGTGGCTGAACGCACAAAGGAGCCTTCAGAGTTCCCGCGGAGCTCATTTTTGGCGATCACAGTTACCTCTGGCAGGGTGGGGTCAAGACCTGAGGAAGTCCGAATAATTCATGTTAACGCTATGAAGACAGCGTGTCAACTTTATAACATCTGCTTAACGTGCAGTCTTTTAGTTCACAAATGTCATCAGTTTGATTGGATATTTTCATGACATTACATCAACATCCCTTCCATCTTGACATAAAACAAACTGCTACCTTAACAGATAAACGGGCATTTCTGTCACAAGCAATCAAATGGTGTTCGTGCAATTCCTGTTTCCAGCGAATACATCATATAAATCTCTTCCATAACCAATAAGCGTCACTGAAGTTTCACTTCTAACATTGGGTATTCTTTGATCAACCTCAAAAATATCAACAGTTGGTTGAGTAGACCAGTTAACTACTAGTGTAATATATATGTGTGTGTGTGTGTGTGTGTGTGTGTGTGTGTGTGTGTGTGTGTGTGTGTGTGTGTGTGTGTCTATGTTCATGTAATTTGAATGTAAAGATAGATAGATAGATAGATAGATAGATAGATAGATAGATAGATAGATAGATAGATAGATAGATAGATAGATAGATACTTTATTTATCCCCAAGGGGAAATTTGTTAAATATGGTTTCATATTTCCACGCTGAGGTAATTGCGAACCTGTGGTGTTGACGAGGACGTAGCTGCAGGTTCCTTGAAAGGAGTAGCTGAAGTCGTCAAACGTGTTGTAGTGCGGGTCGCCGAAAGTCCAGCATAAGGCCTTGGAATCAGGAATACACACTCCTTGGCCTTCTGACACCTCGCAGTGCTCCTTCACCCTGCACTTAACCTCAGCACAAGGGTCTGGAACAAACACAGTATCAGCATTTGTACATTATTATTCAGAGTTATTAAGAAAATGTGTAATTCAAGTTGAGAGAAATATTGGTTAGAAATTTGAACAAACCAAAACAAGTCTTGGCTCTCGAAAGATGTATAAAAAAAATAAAGAAAAAGAAACATTCTTCTACTTTTCTGTCTCTCAAGAATCACAAAGTTTGCACAGTTATCCAAATTGGAATGACTCACCTGTCGTGTTCTCTGGATCGTTTTGGTGCGAGTTGCAGAGTTTTGGAGATATCAACCCTAGAGATGCCTGCCTCCTTTCCAGTACAATGGGGCGACATGGCATTACTTGGCTTGTGGTGTTCAAAGAGCCCCAAAAAGATTATTGTTGAAAAAACTCAACAGCAACCCGGTAATGATTTCTGGAAAGATGATTTTTCTTGGCTTTTGGTGAGCATTACAAGCCAAGGTCAGACATCTCTACTGCCGATAGCTCAAACAGATGGCAACTCGCACTAAAACGATCTAGAACGATAAGTAGCGCTACACGTAGAGGAACAATATATATTTTAGGCTGAGCTGTCTCTTTAACAACAGGCTGAAGAGACCAGAAACACTGGTTGAGAGTTTTAAGTGTGTTGCACCTGTAGCCACACCTACCAGTGATGTCACAGTGCACTGACACACCCTGGAGTTCTTACCCTGACTTACATTATAGAAAAACTAAAATGCAAACGTATATATTTTTGACCAGCCAGATAACATCAAAGCTGAGGTTGATTATCTTGAGAAACCAGCGAGAGTATGCCAGATTATTTTAATCATCCAACTAAAAACCCCAGCCCAGTGTTGCCAACTCTTTTCTAACAAAAGTAGCAGCAGCACTCGATCCAAAAGATCACAGTCACTCAGCAAGTACCTGTGGGGTAGCAGCCAACGGTTCCATCCCTGGTGCGACACTCCTCATCCTTCTGGCAGCTTGTGGAGCTGCAACGGAAGTGTCCAGAATGGCAGACACAGCGCTCCGAACAGTCCCCCAATAATATAGATTTCCCCGCCTAAAAGAAGTCACATATGCATTAGATAGAATAGCCACTGGTATGCTTAAGATAGGAGATCTTGTCAAGATAAACCTTCATATAAATTATGTGTCTCATTAACCGGGATCATTGAATCTTGTATGGAAGCCCGATAGTAGATAAAAAGTCATAATTAAGAGATAGAAAGTCGAAATTATGACACGTTGATATTTTTGCTACTGAAGCGCATGCGTACTTACTATTTCTTTTAATCTTTTACTGGTGGAAATGGGTTTCCATAATCATGTTTTTCTGTAGTCGTGCCATTTGCTTTCAGGACGCAGTACCTACCCAGTTACTCGCCTAACTGCATGTCACTGACAGACGATAATAATTGTGAGCTGTAAGAATTTCAGGGATAGCCTTTCAATAATTCGTGATCTTATATCGAACATTACATTTGAAATATTAATTTCAATCACCCAAATATCAGACCCGCACCCAGCTATTTCGTGCCACTGAACTCCGGAGCACCAACAGGACTAACAACAGACGAGACATTGGTAAGCTACCATATTGTGCTGAAGAAGCATTACAATGAAGAAGCTGATGTGGATAATAGTGATTACCCCGTAATATTGCCCATACACCACGCAGCCACATTTCTCTATGGGAACACAGCGGGCTCCATCAGACATGAGGCCGTCGTCGCACTGGCAGCCCTCCTGACACAGTGGGCAGGGCTCCGACTTCTGCAGAGAAAAGCAGGTGGAGGAGCAGGAAGAAGAGCACAGCTCATAGTGACTTCCTGCTGGACATCTCACAGCTGCAAGACAAAAAGAGCAGAGGCATAGTATTGAGGAGGTTTGTTTGGATTTCTGTCACCTAAAATTCATGAGTTGTCGCAGAGTTCCAGTTGTTAATAATCCACAAATTGAAGGTTTTTATTTGGCACATTTAGTCATGTGGCATTGTATTAGTAGATTAGATGAGTATTAGATTAGCAGATGAAACGCATCACCCCATGTTCTTTTCCGCTGCGTTCAACACCATGCCCCTTCGAATAGGAAAGCTTCTGGCGATTCAACTGCACCTTGACAACTCTTTCTGGATCACAGACCGCCTCACTGGCCGGCGCATAGCAGAGTGCATGGCCGTGCCTCTGAGGTGGTGATAAGCAATGCCGGAGCACCTCAAGGAACTGAACTGGTGCCACTCCCCTTCACAATCTACATTACAGACTTCCATTTAAAAAATAATAATAGTAGTACTCTATCGGAGGGTTTATGTATGACAACAAGAACAAGTCAGAAAACACATTTGAAAAAAAGACAAGAAAACAAATGAACAAAAGATCCATGCCCATCATACTATACAGCATGGGGAATAAACACATCAAATCAATACGATAAACCACATTTAGCAACAGCGAGCTTCAGCCAATTGGATGAGACTTACGACAGAAGCTGTCACTCCTCCATTTGCTTATCTTGGTGCCAGCAAGTTGACAGGCTGTGACATAATTCTGGATGTGACGACACACAATGTCCGCGCCCCATTTGCCTGTGGACATCTCCCTGTAAAACAAACGTTCATTTAATTACAGGAAACACCAGAAACGGTCGTATTACAGAAGCTCCTGGTTGGTGAAGGATAATTCTGGTTCTGGATCTTATTTTGGTAATTTTGTCTCCCATTTTATCATAATAATAACCTTAACCTCTCGATGGGGTTAAGAAACAAATGGCGTCAGACAGCAAATATCTTATCCAGATTAACTACTAAACCACTTGGATTTCAGGTAAAAATTTAAATCAGTGCACCTGAAATGTTGTTCATCATCCCACATCCTATAGAAAAACAGTGTGGTACTTTAGGTTAAGTTTGAAGCTGAAAGCAGCCAAAGGACCAACTATCAGGGTCAGAGCAGCATCTGGCAGTCTGTCTAAGCCAAAGCGTTGTATAACCGGAGCTATTTTATTGAGTTTTACTTTTGCGAAAAAGCTCTGAGTGAATTTTTGTTCCCCCTGGGCTTTTATTGTGAAAGGGAAGAACAGAAGGAGTGGATCTGGTCTGCGTTGCCTTTGTTGACCGTTTTAGACTGCAGAGTCTCTGTGTTGTGTCCACTATTGTGTATGTTTTGAATATGTCAACACAACGTGATTGGTTGATGCCTTTATTTGCGGTGGGAAAAGCTCAAGAAAATCACCTTCGCCCTGAAAAAAAGGGCTGCTTTTTCGACACGTAATATTCACGTTCTGTCGGAACATATTTAAGTGTGTATATGTAATGCGACACTTCGACATTAAAGATAATTCCTTGCCTGACACAAGCATCGTAGTCGGCCGTTGGGGACACTGTTGAGTGGCAACCTGTAAATGGGCCCTGGGCTCTGATGATGTCACAGCTCTTTCTAGCTTCTCGGCCATACTGTTCACGTGGCGCAGCAATGCAGGAACCGGCATCACAGCTTGTGTCACACAAAGTGTTGTCCTCCGTCACAACCCAAGCTGCGGATGTGTTTGCCCAGTCGTCAGACGGATTACCGTTATAGTTGCCGCAGAGACCATGTGGCAAGCCGCGATAGGTAGAAGGGATTTGTAGGAACACTCCCGCAACCGCGTCATATGTTAGCTTCAGATCAAAGTCGGTTTCAATAATGATGTGCAAGCCATTTTGATTCACTTTCACTTTTCCTTCAGCCAGTGACGCAGGAAGATCGACTCGGATGTCATCGACCTGAGACATAGAAGGGTACAAAGTATTTAATCACATGAGCTGATAATACATTGGCTCTGTCCCACTTAAGGAGATGCTGCAGATTATAAAGGTATCTACTACTAAAGGTTGTTGTTCTTCTTCTCAAAATGAGAGATGAGATTCAACAGAACTCTCCGCCTGGAGCCTCACGGAAATCAAACATAACCTATTAAGATGTTCAGCGAACGCAGTTTGGTTGTGTTGCATTCAAGTATATAATCTTCCCCAGCACCCAGTGATTTGTTTTAATGGTGAGCATGATATTAAAGCTGCTACAAGGAGAGTTATCATCAGTTGACCAAAGCAGTAGTGTTTCCAAGCACTGAATCCCTCTCATTGTACTGCAGCAGGGTCTGCTGATGGTCTTGTTTGCTTACGTCGATCATACAGAGGCATAGCTATTGAATTGTGACTCATAACTAGTTAAAATAGTTCCTTGAAGTAATTTTCAGATAAATATTTGACAATGGCAGCAAGAAGTGTAATACAGTTCACCCATTAAGAGTTAGTATGGCCGGTGATTTGAATTCCTTAGAAAGGTCTACATTTCAACCAAATGGACAATAATATCAAGACGTAGCTTTTTTTTTAGAGGCCAGAAAATGTTCACAAAGTTACCAGATGTGTTGAACTGTTATTAGACAAATGTAGTACCATGGCACATTGCTGGGCAGTGTGTTCTAATACTGGTTGGTTTCACTTTACTGTTCTTTTGAAAATGATAATCACGCCATCCACCTGGCCAACACAACATGTCAGTCATACCTTGATTTCAAAAACAACCCCGGTATCCAGAGTGATTTCCATGTCGTAAACCTTGAGCTCCACACTGCGAAAGACTTCGGCATTCTTACTGGTTTTCTGCTGTATGTTCACAGAGAAGGCTTCCATCCCTCCTTCCTCCTCCACTTCTGCCAACACGAACAAACAGTTTCCCCACAGAGGATACGCCTAGAGGATGAAATGGAAGATATTCAATGTTTTGTCAGAACTTGCATAGTAATAATTGTTGACACTACGAGAGCGGTAAGAGGGAATCGGAGCGGGGAAGTTATAGATCAGACAGCTAAACAGTGAGCTGAAACCTCTCTGTGAAGCCGAGGAGCTGCACATTCAGTGGATCTGTAGGTTCAAGATAAAATAAGATAAAATAAGATAATCCTTTATTAGTCCCTCAGTGGGGAAATTACAGGATTACAGCAGCATTGCTCACAAGTGAATAAAAGAAGAATAAAATAGAAACAAGTAATATAAATAAATATCATCGTCACTACAAGCGACACCTTTGTAGTGTTGTTGCTGGTAGCAGATTTAATCAATGATAATGAATTAATATCAAGATATTTACATCATTAATAGTTCATTCATCCATCCATCTACCGGTTTCCATCATGGCCCTTAGATTTGGCGGTGCTAACGCTCATAATAATCCTCTTAATAGTTCAATTATGATTTATAAACCCATACATTTGTATAAGAGAATGATGGTACTCATCTTACGGCATAAGATACCATTAGTTTAACTAACAGAATTTAACATAGGATATTTTGCTATTAACAAAATGTCCCATATGGCTTTTTTTAAATGATGTGGTCAAAGACAAAACCATGACTCATTAGTGTTAGATTTGGACATATTTTTAACTGTGAGAATGGAGGACCGACATTTAACGTATACTTACGTTTTTGTCATTATTTAAATACATATTATTGAATAAAGTGTAAAATGTGTTATCTATAAAATCATCTACTTCAACAATACAATATTTTTAAAAAGAATAAATAAATTAGACACATTGTGTAAGTGTAAATGTCCTTCACCTGCCCATCAAAGGAATTGATGCTCCTGACTCCGCTCACAGAACAGGAAGCAACACTCTTGGGAATACAGGAGGCGACGCCCTCTTTCACAACACACATCTCATTGTGCGAACAGTGGAATTTGTGATCACACTGCATTTGTCCACCTTCTGAACACACACAACGGGTTTCACATGAAGGTGCTGGGAAGAACACCTAAGAATAGGGGGGAGATTCGACCGGACGTATCAGCAGTAGTAATAGTGTGGCAGAAATAGTAACGACGTTAGTAACAGAAGCCGTCGAGGCGGCATGTGCTACTGTTGCAGCTGTAGTACCTGTCCGGTTCGATAGTACTGTCCTTCGTACTGACACCCACACTCGGCTAGAGGTACACACTTGTCGTCACTCAGCATGAATCCGTCGTCGCACACACAGTCTTCTGTGCCGTGCACGTTCTCATCACAGCCCGCTGGGGGTGCTAAGGTGCTGCAGGTCAGCGGGCAGGGCGCTGCACACAGCTCATAGTGACTGTTCAGGCCACACAATGGAGCTGGCGGAGAGACGCTCAAATCAGTCAGGATAAAAGTGATGTGATCACGGAAGCACAAGAGAAAAAAACTAAAAATGCTTGATATACTCTGAGATTAGAGAGTAGAAACCTTAGAAACATTTTTTGTGCCTAAAGTAAGTATTATTATGGTTAGGAAGGATTCTGAGCGAGGCGAGTCCCGAAAGATACGTCGATATGAAGTGTACTTGATCCATGTTCGTACGTTTTTATAAAACAATGGATAATCAAATTTAAAAAAGAGGATTTCGTCCTCTCTGACTGATGTCTTTTGAGGACATCAGTCAGAGAGGACGAAATCTTTTGTTTTTTTAGGGGGTGGGGGAGATAAAGATACTTAAAAGATACTTTTTTTTAAATAATAATCCTTTATTAATCCCACAGTGGGGAAATTATTCTCTGCATTTTACCCATCCTTAGTAATTAAGGCGTGACTCACCTATTCTTGGCGTTTTGCTAAAAGCCTCCGTGAGATCTCCGTGAGGTCTTTTCTGCTGTTGCGTCTCTCAAAACAGAATATAGATCTAAGCTCAACATTGAGCATGAATTGAGAGAGGCCGTATCAAATCTACAACCCTGTTTTTTAAATATTTGTAGAGAAAAGCAGCTCACTGCAGCCACTAATACTGATACAACCTGATTGCTCACACATCTGCACTCATTTTGTTTTGCACAGATAGAACGTTATTGTTATTATCTTGAAAATATATTCAAAGCAAAACAGGTTATTTGCAGCCACAATAGGTCTTTTTTTTTACCAAATATTGGTTATTTTTTGCACAGATAGACCATTATTTGCATTGTCCTAACAAAGTGATTGCACATGTTATTAGTTTTTGTCTGATGGAGCAATCTGGTTGACTTGAAAGGGATTTCAATTGTCTTTATTCTATTATTTGAAAAAGCACGGATGGAAGTGTCACAAAAAATTGGACCCTTTTGTTTCAATGTTGTTGGGGCGGTGGGGCCCGAAAATGTTTCTTCCTCCAAAGTGGGGCGTGACAGAAAAAGTTTGAGAACCACTGCTCTAAGGGACCCTTACTACTGAACATAGACTGTTTATGCTGTTCCCTGATAAAAGACAAATGTTTCTTCTGGTACTGTTCAGAAAAGAAGAAAAAAACATTTATATACTGTTGTTAACTTGCTGTTGCTCCGAGAGTGCCTGTTATATTGTTCTGATAACATTACTTTAAAATAAAAGCGTGCAATACACTAGTTTTTAATTTTGCGCATAATGAATCACGGAAAAATCATGTGATTAATCGATAAAAAATGTTCATCTTTGCTAATATATATATACTAATATATATATGTATATATATATATATATATATATATACATATATATATATATATATATATATATGGCACATAAATCTCAGAGAACATTACATTTTTTTTGTAGGCCCAGTGGCTGCATGCAACACCTTAAAAGTACTGTCCTGATTGTGAGGTGGCCAGGTTAGCTGATTTCCAATCAAGTTACTCTTGGATGGATGGATGGGCAGTGTAGTTTTCAATTTTTGCAGGTAGTGTGGGTGAGTGTGTGCATGACTTACGACAAAAATCTTTAGTTCTCCAAATCTCCACTTTCACTCCCGCCTCTTGACAAGCGAGGCTGAAAGCTGATAGGCTGTTGCATAGGGCAGTGGCGTGGCCTTGATACGCGCACACATCGAAGACACAGTCTGCGAGGAAGGGGGTGTGGTCCAGTACACTATGACACTTTCTGTATGGGCAGCGATAGAGAAGGGCACAGTCTTTATAGACACCATTAATAAACAAAACAATATACTGTACATGTTTAACAACCATGGATTTGTTTTTACTGGACATTAATCACATCTGATCTCAATAGTTTTTCCTTAATACTAAGCACGTATATATTGCTTATTTCCCAACCCAGCAGCATGCAGTACCTACCTAAATGGTCCCAGCTTGTCAGCGATGATGCCACAGTAGCCCGACTGTTGGTAACGTATTATCAGCGCAGGTTCACACTCCGGACATTTACCACCAGGGCAGTCACTAGTGCAGCCAGGGTCTCCTCCTGCCTGTATGGGTTCAAAGACATGCAAATGTGTTAATTAGCTTGAAAAAGGAATAAACTAATAATAACTAAGAACTAAAGATACTCGTTGGCACTTCATTGTAGTGTTGTGACAATATTAGGCTTGTGCGAAAGAGCTGATTCTCGCCTGGAATCCAGACGAGAGCAGGCGGCAGCAGCAGGAGGCCTTGACAAGAAACTGTGGTCAAGTGGGACAGTTTTCAGCTGACTTCAAAGTACACACAAGGAGGTCACAGTAAAAATGCTTTGCTGTCGTGAGATTATCGTTGACCACGGGTGCATGATGTAAATTCAGAGTAAGTTGGGATCAAGTTGGACACAGATCTAACTGGCATGCATTACGCGCCGATAGCCGGCGATCGATTCTGCACGGAACTGGCTCATCTCGAACGAGCCTATTCATTGTAACATAATGGGGAAAGGTGCTGACGTAAGCATATTCCCAGGCCTGCGTGTCTGCCATCCGATAGCGTGCTTTCTCAGCTCCAGCTAAACCAAGTTAATTGTGTGATATTCTTCAGTACAAGCGGCTGATTCCCTGCTGTACATCTTCATCATTTAAACACGCTCTCTCCTTCTTTTTGCGATTTATTTAATGTTAACTACTTAACTTAGCAGCTAGCGATAGCTTCCTTGTCTACCTCTCCTGCTACCCTGTCTCATTTAATGATAACGGTACATGTAATAAATGTAGTTTATTTGCTAGGTTGGAGGCAGGGCTCCGTGGGTTAGATGCACGACTCCGCACCATCGAAGCTCAGACGTTAGCTACTGAAGAGTTTTAATAAGATAGTTTGTCACATTTAGACTTGCACAGTGTAAAAATAAATTGTTTATGTGTACATTACACTGCATGAAATATGATAATTAATAAGGGATATTATTATGAAGGAGTTGTAGTTGTATGCATATTAGGGCATTTTTATTACTGTATAATGATTCAGGTGTGAAAGGATTTGAAAATAGATTTGAAACAAGATGAATGATATGGTATTGCTGAGGGTCACATGGTCTCTGTACTGGAGAGTGCAGAGGTCATTTACACACAGACCGTGGTTGAGGGTTTTACAAAGGAGCATTTGGTCTTAAGGAACAAAGAGAATGGACCACCTGTGGTTCGTCCTGTGGTTTATGACACGAGATAAGGAACAGGACAGGGATTGGTTTTGCATTTCAGCCAGCAGAGGTGAGGAGTTTCTGTGGGAGGATGACTGTGGCTGTAATAAGATTCTCATCAGCTGTAACAGATGGAATTCCTTCTAGGTAAAATATGTTGTTAGTAAACACAGGAGGGCAGAGTGAGGACTTCAGGTACCGGAAAACATGATGGAGCCATTTTCAAAACCTGCGCCAAAGAGAGACTCCGCCCCTGTGGGACTTTTAGCCAATCGCATGCCTTAGATTTGAACCAATGAGGCGAATGAGCTGGAATGTTAAAACCAGATTGTAGATTCCTGTTCGAGGTCTTTGAGCTGAAGCGAGACAAGAACGGTCTGTGGAGCGGAAGCTCGAAGACCCTCAGCTGAGTATATGTACACTGTATCACCATTTGAACTTTAATTAAACCGTTTATTATAACTCTTTGATTTTCTGTATTTCTTCTCTGCCATGAGCACCCGAGGTTCTAAGAGTACTCTTCACTACATTAGCCAGCCCAACCCCCATAGTTGGTGTGGACCAACTAGCCATAGCTTCTGCTAGTCGTTCCACGGCAGGTAACTGAACGAAGGAAGCAGAAGTCTAAGCAGAAGCCCACGGTTCACCACCAACCTCTTCACGTTTCTAACTCAGCGACACCCGCTGAGAAACCAACTGTGGTTATCGACAGTTCCATAGTCAGAAACTTGAAGTTAGTGAAGCCAGGGACCACAGTCAAATGCATTTCGGGGGCCAGAGCGGGCCTTCTTCTGTTATTAATTGGTAAGCTATTAGTAAGAGGCGGTTAGATTACTAGCTGTCCACCAGATGTGCAGACACTATTGGATCTGCTGTATTGGAGGAGGAGCCGCACACAGTGTTTTTCATTTCAATCTTTTTTTTTAACCACAAACATCCCCAGTCTCACCTTCCAGCTGTCTCCAAAGGCATTCACATCTTTAGCCTGGATGCCATCAGGTTTCCCTAAGTCATCACCAGGGTTTCCATTGTAATTTCCACACAAGCCTGGTAAAGAGAAACGAGCACCAACCACAACAGTCGCAATTAGAGCATAGCAGTTTGAGTTTATAGGTATATTTTTACTTCCAACAATCATCACATAGCAGCCTCAGATGCACGGATGGAATATGCATGTGAATGCCTTCAGTATTTAGGCAGTATTTAGTATGTTCACAGTTGGTGATCTACCCTGGGAAAAAAGACTGACTTTGCTTCGTGATACAAATAAACATATTTGAGTTAACCAAACAACACCCCAACTTACCGTCTGTTGCAGAAGAGTATGAACTGGGCAAAGTCAAGCTGACGTAGCTGTTCCAGTTGAACCTGAGCGTCAAACCGAAATATGTCTTAGCATAGCCAAAGGAGCCAGACCGGAACAAGGTGAGCTTACTGTCTGTCGTGGTGTAAGGCAGGTTCACTGGCTGACTGTTCACCTGAGGGGGAGCACGGACACATTTACAGAATCACTGTGTACGTATACTTATATGTATAAAGGATATAGAAGCTACGTAACGGCCTAATGACCTGTTTGAGAACATGAAAAATGACATGTCTGAAATTCCACATAAACAAGGTGTTAAAACAGTATGTGAGTATGTGAGTCAGTTAGTTTGTCCAAAGTTTTAGCATAGAAACAATGGTATCGGGATTGCATACATCCATTAAAATATTACAGAACACCAACACAGGAAACTACACATATCCCAAAATGCAACGCGATAATGAAGAAAACATTTGCGACAGACAATGGCGGTTGAGTGTAAGCATAACATTTCCTTTTAGGCAGAACTTTTAATGAGTTCAGACCTCACAAATCATGGTTTGGTCAAGTGAGTTTAGCACGGGTTACCACAGTCATGCAGCCCCAACCGCCAAGGAAGTGACGTGGTAATTATAGCTCAGTGTCCCAAAAGATACAAACTAGCTCACTGTTTATTCACACAAAAGTATGCTCAATATGCGATAGTACACATATTGAGTTTGGACTGCATGGTGTGCGGTTTTAGAAGCACCAATCATTTTGTTGTTGGTTTGGTTGCCCATGTCAACCTATAAACCTACACCACCCCACTATGCACCGTTTGGACCCATAGATGCTGGCGAAGCCATCGCCATGTTGAGAGCTGTGTGGAGGCAATAGATATGCTCTGTGTGTGAACAAAACCATTTGTTCTTTTCAAATTTTGCTTTAGCTGATATTTACGGTGCAGAAATGACTAGTTCCAGATGAAGAGCATATTAAACCTGTTCTTAGATTGCCCCCCAACTGAACACGGGCACTACAGCCTTGTGGTCATCAACTACTGGCTGCTAGCTTATTGTTAAAAATGTAATAATTAGCCAAAAACTTAATTTGTTTCAATTGTGAGAATGATAAATACTTTCTCTGGGCTGTCTCCATATCAGTGTAACTACTACGTAGTTACTACTACTGTAACTACACTACAGTTATTCATGAGGAGAACGAACGGTAAATACTGTAGACAGACCAATCTTACCAGCATTTTCCCCGCACTTGCACGACTCATGCTGACAGTGATGTTACCAAATACAGTAAGAGAGACGGATTTGGTGTAGGCAACAGCCTTATTCTGGCCTCTGTTCTCATTTTGGACCAGCACTTGGAACGGCTCCAGGTCCTGGTATTTGACCTTGGTGAGTTTAGAAAGGGTGTAGGTGCAAGTGCCCTGGAAATCAAACCGCTGTCCATCAAAGTTTCGGTAGTGTGGGTCTCCAGAGCCATAGCATGTCGCGTAGGATGTTGGGTAGCAGTCTCTGACTCCACCCTTCGAGGCACACTGCTCAGTCTTCCTACATGTGACTGCGTTGCACTTCAGCAGAATGAGATAACAGAATATCAGATCACAGTGAACAAAAACAAGAACAGCACACAGTAACTGTGATGGCACAGGGCTTAAGTAACGGACACACACACACACACACACACAGACACACACACACACACACACACACACACACACACACACCAACCTTGGCTTTCCCTTTAATGCAATTACACTTAGTGGTGCAGGTGCTATCACCCCAGAATGTGATGTCTGATGGGTAATATCTGCCCTGATACTGACATCCACAGCTATGCAGAGGAACACATCTGAAACACACACACACACACACACACACACACACACACACACACACACACACACACAATTATTAAATGAATAATACATACACATGAAACCTTGCCTGTGTCTTTTATGGTTTAGTGTTGCTAATTACCACACTTCAGTTGATGTAAAGCATTTGAGGTAAATTTTCACTGTGGTTTCTAGATGACAATAGGCAGGTTATTCTCCTGAGTAGAGTAACAAGCTAAGTTTTATTGTAACGCATTAACACCTGGAATTCTTGACATGTCACATGTCAACGCGTGGTTAATGTTGTGAATGGAAACAACACAAAAACACATCACAACTACTTGGTTTGGTAACTACGCGGTTTGACTTCAAATAAGTACGTTCATTATGTTATTTAGGTGTTGTTAGAAATTAATTTGTGATATGTACAAAACAAACATAATCGGCAATTGACAAAGCAATTTAGTTGTATGTGAGCGTAATTTTTGGGAGGCCGTGCTGGTGCAACACACACTCCTAATGAAGTCCATTCCCACAGCCTCAGAGTCATGATCTCAGAACATCACCTTGGTGGTTATGAGCCTGCTGCCCGCTGGTTTGAGTAAAAGACTGTTTGTATTTTTTCCATTATACTAGTAGTAGTAGCATCAAAGCTATGTATGTTACCTGTCTCCACTTAGCACCAGTCCTTCATTACACTGGCACCCCTCCACACAGGGGCCTCTACACAGCTTCTCGCTGTCTGGGAACGTGCAGGAGGCAGGGCAGGGCGACCCACACGCCTCATAATGTGTATTTTTGGGACAAGGAAGTACTGGGGGGGAGAGAGGGGCATTACAGCTCATTGTTCTTATCTGTGAGAACCATAGTCTTTCCAAACCAATAATAGCCAACACCTGACAATTATAAAAAAATAGCATTATTTGTATATTAGTTTAACAGATTTGTAGTGATAGGAACACGTTCATTGTTCAACAAATTAACTGTTCTTTTTAATCAGTGCGCCATATTACCATTTAGGTTGACATTAAGTTTATTTATCAAAATGTTTATCTCCATCCATTATTTCATCTATATAGGCAACATTTAAAAAATAAATGAATTCTCCCAGTCAGGATATTGTAATTATATATATGAGAGCACTGTAGAAGAAGGCTTAATTTATGAACCCTACCAACCTTCCACCAAACTTTTTTATCAGCAATAATCTGAATACATTCTGTGAAGAAGGTAACGAGTAGCCAATCAGAGGCAGTACTCTGCCAGGTTGTCACAGGAATCAATCCAACTACCGTAAATAGCAAGCTGTGTAAAGCCAATCACTGTGAATATGATTATATACATGCAGATGAGGGGACACTTTAACATTTCCCAAAAATTAAACTGCTCTTGCACACTTATCACTAGTGTGCCATTGGTTGAGCTATCCTATCCTAGGCAACAAACACAGATTATATTACATCAGCACCACCTTGCTGCATGATTCATGATAGGTTATAGCACTACAAAGGAATACTATTGTCCTAAATACTTACAGCATTTGGCAACCATTCTCCACTGAGGGTTGATTTTCACATCCTCTGACTGGCAGACATCAGCATAACTCTTCAGGTTTTCACAGAGAATCTGTTTAGCACCTGAACAAACACACACACACACACACACACACACACACACACACACACACACACACACACACACATTAGTATCACAGGAACTCTTGACAACATAACAACATGGCTTTAATCAATTTTCAATTTCTTCATTTTTGTGTGCATTCTGCCCTGATAACATCTTCAAATATTTGCTCACCTTTATTGGCACAGACATCGTAGACACAGTTCTCCAGGTACATAGAGGGGTCGACCTTTTTGTGGCAGGCTGAAAATGGCCCATCTGACTTTGTCAGAATGCCACATAGGTTGGGACGGCTGAAGTGGGACTTCTGCTCTGTAGAACACTGGGGACAGTCACCAGCACAGTTATCGTGACAGGTATCGGACGTATCGGTCTTCCACTTCTGGATCATTTTCAGCACAGCAGAGATACTGGAGCCTGCAAGAGAACAGAAAGCAAAATACTGAAAAGCATGTGAACAAATCAAAATTTGGACCGGGGGAGTTAGCAATTTAACTCAGCCAAACTCAGAACTTTGGATCTATTTATCTTTTAACGTTTTTTCTATGCGATATTCAGACCATTAATATAGCATCAAACCACTTTTTTATCTATGTATAGATATAGTGGAGGAATGTCTAGCTGAGTAGTAGAGAATGAAGTCACTCTATCTCTGTGTGAGTTGTAAATTGATTTGAGAATGAAGTCACTCTATCTCTCTGTGAGTTGTAATATGATTTTCTCCTTGCTTTGTTTACATAGCCAGGGCGGCACCCGAGCTTAGTGCACATGTGCGTGTCCCACTGGGAATGTAATGACCGGCACTGCACTGCGCTCACTTTGCGGTTACAACTAATGATGCTCATCATGGTCTCATTTAGAGTAAAGTAGGGCGTGGCTACCTTGTGATTGACAGGTTTCTACCTCTGCGCTGTCCGGTTTGGGAGCTGGATGAGTTTTTGTCCTTGACATTTAACCCTTTCACAGTGTTTTTTTCCCAATATATTAAAGCTAATTGTAACAACAAAAATGCCTTATTCAGAATCCAGTTGTATTTACCCCCATCGTGGGGGTAAATACAACGAACACTGAATCAGGCATTATTGCAAAAAAAACAAGTTGGCGGTGGCCAAAAACCAAGATGGTGACTGTCAAAAAACTAGGATGGCGAGGCCAAAAACAAAGCTTGCGACGTCCAACAATCAATATGACGACAGCCAAAAACCAAGATGCGGTGGCCAAAAAACAAAATGAAAAAATGCCAAACTTGAGACTCCAGTCAACAACTCAGGAAAAGCTCAATTGTTTTTATCCAATGTAATGAAACATAAATGGTACGCTTGCTGTGATTGGTTCAACTTTAGAGACCCAATCATCTCTCCTCCTACAGTATTATCCCTTTATGTCCCTGTCCTCACCTGTTGGTTCAGGCAGGTCATCGCTCCTGTCTCCATTGTAGTTTCCACAGAGGCCGCCAAGGTGTTGATAGTAGGAAGATGGCACTGTAATGTACAGCCTCATGTTCCAGTCATACTTTACACTCAGGCCAAAGTCAGTGGTGAGTACAGCGTAGGTTCCACTCTGCTTTACAGAGACCTTGCCGCCCAACAAACTGACAGGCAAGTACTGAAGTTCTCCATTCACCTAAACGTAATACGGTTTGTATGAATATGTTGCATGGTTTGTTACTCTCATGAAGTTGCCTTAATATTTGAACATTGATTATTACATTCACTGCTCGCTACAGTAGATGACAGCAGATCTGTTACCTGTACTTGTCCTCTTTGACTGCCGATGATAATTGTCTGCTTGTGAACACTGACAGTTACAGTCCTCACGTAGGAAACTCGAGTGTTACCACGGTTGTTGTTCGTGGTCATCACAGTGAAAGGCAGAAGGTCAGATGCCGTCTTTTCAACTGTTGTCATAATGTAATTGCAGGTTCCCTGAAAGAAAAGATGAATGTGATTGGTCAACTGAATCAAAAGTCCAATTACATACATTTTTGCCACCTAGTTTTACAAAGACACTGGGAAATTTTTCATTCTCCTATACTTTTGTAAAAAAAACCTGACGTAGGGCAATTTGCACTATGCAGTAAAAGCAAATTTGAATGTCACACAGATCAATGTACGATGTAAGTATGTGTGACTGTGCCCCAAGGGAAAGGAAGAGGAATAGACAGGCCCAGTTTTACAAGGGTGCCAAAGTGATAGAGTAATATAATAAGTAACGTAACTATAACTTTCGATACCAAGTTAAAAGCAGAGGAATATTATTACTTTTTAAGGAGTAATATCCAAAAAGTAAGTTATTACACTTCCGGAGTAACTTCCCCAACACTACTATTACTACTACTACACTATTGGTTGAACCTTGAATAAACAAGGCTGGTGTGAACACATAATCTCATAATCATTATTGTAATCACTTGAAAATGTAGCTAAGAAAAGCTTTGACCATAGTGTTGACACAGATGTATGTGTGTTGACACATACATACACGTTGATTTTGCCGTCGGTCATTGTACTGTCAATGGTCGAGCTCTCCCAACCCTACCTGGAAGTCAAAGCGTCGGCCATCAAATGTCACGTAGTGGGGGTCACCGACTGCATGGCAGGATGCCGTAGAGACATGGACGCATTCCCCCTTAACACAAAGTTCCTTTACTCGACATTTCACCAGTTCACAGGAATCCGGGGGTGGGTCCACAGAGAGGGTGCCTACAGGAAATACAAACACCTCATATAAAATACATGCAACACCAAAGCAGATATGTTTTATTGTCATCATTGAATGTATTACTGTATCTCTTTACTTTCAGCCATAAATATACTGTACGGAAGATTAGACCATGATATGACAAATGTATTAGATCTTTGAGTTTAGTTTTTAGTCTTCTTTAAATTCAGAATTATAACTTTATTCTCAGAATTCTGACTCCATAAACTAAAGTCAAATAGGTTTTTTTTCATGTGGCCCTAATCTTCTATATTGTGTGTGTGTGTGTGTGTGTGTGCGTGTGTGTGTGTGTGTGTGTGTGTGTGTGTGTGTGTGTGTGTGTGTGTGTGTGTGTGTGTGTGTACCTTCAGAACAAACTCCAGCAATGCCATATGCATGACGATGTTTCCCGCCATAGGCGTAGACTGCCATACGGGCGTCCCCTTCCACTGTCACATGACGCTTTTGTGTCCCCACTACTACATTGGACCACACCCACTGCTTGTTTGACAGGAGGGTGTTCCAAATAGGTGAGTGGCACTGTCCCTTCTTCACACACACCTTCACACTGCCGGCCCCCTCCTTCTCTGACAGAATAGCAATAGTGCTGACAAATCCACTGACTGTCTCCACCGCCCAATCGGTGGCAAGCTTGGATGTAGGGGTCAGCGTTATTAGAAAAGGGTCATGTGGCTTGTTGTTGCTGAGAAGCAACACCATCACTTTCTTGTTGCTCTTGACAAGCAGTGGCTGCTTTGACATCAGTCTACTGAAGGTGACGTCCCCGGCTCTCTTCAGCCTCCTGTTGGTGAAGATATGTTTACTTAGTTAGATAAGTGTAGTTCAAGTTTAGTTGAACTGAGGAAAAACATTGATCGTTTCATTTACAACATCTTGATATCACAATATATGTATATATATATATTCAATAATATATACAATATTAAATATTCCACTCAACTGTTTACGTGACTGTAGGGCCCTGTGCAGTGTCACATCGGTGTTGTCTTCAACCGCTACTATTACTGCCCAGTTTGTGGCCTTAATGCTGCCGGTCCTGGGTACCATGTATTCTTTACCCAGGTTTGCCACAGTGGGGAGCTGTTCATACACGTGTTCGCACGTACCACCCAGCGACAGACACTGATGGCCTGCTAGGACAGCTACAGGATGCTCCGACTGAATCTGTGTGCCTGTCAGAGTTCTTTGACTTCGTACAAGGTATGATGCATAGGGGGCCAGGACAATGATCACCGCCTTCCCACGTGACCACCTCGTCCTGCCTCTTAGCACCACATTGGCAGCAGGTGTGATGGTGATCCGGTTCGGTTTATTGCCATTAACAATAGCAAATAGACTGTCCATGCGAGTCCTGCCTTGTGAGGGTGTGAACACAAAGTAGTCGGTACCCAGTTCTTCGGTTGGGGAAACCACCGCGCCATCTCCCGTGGCGTAGCGACGGTTGAAAGAGACCACAGAGATCGTAGCACTAGATGAGATTCGAACCGCAGAGTTGGCAGTGCCAAATGGCTTCTGCAGCTCGGCTCCCCATGGCAGAGAAACCTGGAGGCTTTCACCTGCAGAAAGTTTCAGCTGCTTGTTGAATTTCACCGAAGACACCTGCAGATCAATTTGTCTGGATTGGTTAAACATTCATGAGCCACGTTAAAACAGGCTGAATCTTGTCTTTCTTTTGGACTGGTGCACTTCCTTAAAATAACCTGATTCTAACCTGTATGTGAACATTGGCTTCAGAGCCCTGAGCAGT
Source organism: Taurulus bubalis (assembly GCF_910589615.1). Lineage (NCBI taxonomy): Eukaryota > Metazoa > Chordata > Actinopteri > Perciformes > Cottidae > Taurulus > Taurulus bubalis. Next base: position 5,408,956 of record NC_136600.1, read on the forward strand.
CAGAACCAAATGGAGACTGTGATCTTTTCTAGCACGACCCTTGAAGTTAGGAAGAAATGTCGTGATGAACTCCTTTCCTGTAGAACAACTATGACATACTGGAGAAAAGAGAAGAGATTTTGGATACATAAAATAAAGCATGACCAAAGAGCGAGACTTAATATTGCTGGCCTCTCTATGATAATACCTGTCAAGAGTGCAGCACAGACAGCCAAACACACCGTAAGAGGCCTTATTTCCATTGCTGATAGAGAAAGAGAAACATTCACAATGGTAAAAATTAATTTTAAACCAATATACATAATATTACAGAATGATGACACTGAGTATGCTAACGGTAGCAGATTCAATTCAATTTATTTTGTATAAAGCAGGTCCCAAGACTAATGGAGCACTGTAACATGCTTTAGAATAAAATATTCTATTTTCAACATGGTGCTCCCGTGTCAATCTGTCCAAGCTACAATGGAGCCCACAGTCACTAACTGCACTCCCTGAAAAAAAATATTTTGGAGAGAGAAGCAGACAGAGGGCCTAGTCCGACAATATGCATTTGAAAGATATATGCAGGTTTTCAAACTGATTCAGCAGGGAAAACAGGTTAAACATATAAAGATAGAAGCTAAAGCACAGATCACCGGGTAAAAGTGAACCAGCACATCACCTAGCAATCGAGACTGAAGACAATGAAATTAAGGAACAACACTGTTCCTGTAAGGCCTGGTAGGTCTTTATTTACTGTTAAAATTATTAACGAGCAAAAGCAGCATGTGTACTAACGCTAGTTAATGATGTGCTAACGTATTGGCACGTTAGAATGAAGGGTCAATTAGATTTACATTTACATTTTGACAAGACTGCGCATTTGCATTATGGCAAGTCAGCTAAAGGATCAGCAGTGCAAGCATCAATAGTAATAGTAGTGGAACTGCTAATAGTAGACAAGAAAGGTAGCACTAGTTGTGCTGACAGTAAACCACGAGTGGCGCAACGCGGTTGTGATTTTTGTAATCCTTTACATTAATAATGTGAACAAAAACATGCACTAAGGTTACCTGATGGAGTCTAGAAAAATGTAAAAACTCTTTAAAATGTCAATGAATCTGTAATAAAGTGTATAGCTGCATGTGACTGTTGACCGTTGATCAAAATCTAAATAAACATTACATTATATTAATGTCAGGATTTGGTAACACAGGGCCCTGCAGTTGAAATATGTCTTGAAGGAATTATTGAAAGTTGTATCATTTTATCTTTAATACAACTGTACCCAGCTCTCATTGGCTTACAGGCTACTGCAAATCAATACGTGCCAGTTCCAGAATACCTCAAATACATCCTGAAACATTTCACAAAACATCCAAAGAAAACTATTGTAAAGACCTGTACTGTGTAGTCATAATAATGGAGAAATCAAAAATATTTCCATGTTTTTCGGACAAAGTTCGCAAGCTTAAAGCATCTCTCTTTTTTTTTGGAGAAACTCCCTGTAGTAGATAGAATGATGAACTGCATTTCATCACCGACAACCATTTCTGGGGATTATTTATTATTTGATATATTATAAACATTTACTTCACAAACCTAAAGTTTCTCAGTAAATTAGTCAAAATCCTTTATCATACTTTAATCCCTGCTTAAAATACCCCAACCACCACTATTATCACCAGAGGCGTCCATACTGTACCTGCAGCAGACAGGGAGCGTGTTCCCCGTGGAGGCAGGAGGAAGGGACATTTATAGCAGTGGGAGTGTAGGGCAGAGACAGAGGCATGGAGAGAGAGACAATCACGTGTTGCAGTTCTGCTTGAAAGAAAAGCATATTGCAAATTAGTGTGTTTGTGTTTGTTGTGTGGGCTGGTTATTGGAATAATTGCGAGCTTGGGAGTGGCCATGATGGGTTTGTGGAACGCCTCAAACAGTAAACAAACTAACCCCATGTCTTCATAATTGCCAAATTGTCACGCCAGTCCCCATTCCTCACACCGCTGCTCCTCTGTCCTCTCTTGTTGACTTGTAGATCTTGCTTTACGATATACACATCAGTCATACAAAGATGACATAGAGTTTGATGCATTATATTTTTTTAAAGTTTATCTTAAAAGACACAAAAGTCAAAATAATTGCTTCATTATTATTCTGCATGATAGATGATATGGTAATAAAGTGCAAAAGTGTTCGTACTTGGCCGCTAACACAGGAATTGATCTTGTTGTATTTCCCTTAAACATTTCCTTTACTCTGTTTAAGGGAATGTGTCATCACATATTGTAGATGAATCACCGTGGATAAGTATTTTAGCCCAGGAAGGATCATGTCTTTTGTTTTTTTAAAGTTTTTGCTCGATATATAATCACCATGCATGGCATGAGTTGACTGCCTGTAAAACTAACATGTACTAAAGGTGGAGATGGGTAAGGCCGCTGCTTGAGTGCATGTAGGTCATTAGCTAATCCACTTGTTATCTATCATAGTACAGTGTCAGTATTAAGTGAATCGTTTCCTTGTCATTACAGCTGCACAAAAGAAGGTGGTGTCTGCTGGGAATGTCATGACAAACCACACCTAGTTAAATATACACGTTGTTCGGTTTGGTTTTTCTTTTGTTGCATTTATCCTTTTTTATGTGACATGTGATATAGTCATGATCACTTGACAGGTTATTTAGTAGTCAAACACATCCTGAAGTTTACGATGTCGGTTTGAACTGTCAGGGGTTTGGACGACACTAACAGATGTTTGTGATGACTACCACTAATTACTATCTAACCAAATACAAAGAACAATACGCCTAGTCAATGTGTCGTTGTCGAGGCTCTTGCTATGACTTCTCCTTCTGACGGTTGGCTGTCGTGCCGAAGAGAAAGTTAATCCTTCCTTCGTAAACAGTGTTGCCAGATCCAATTGCCAGTTTCCAGCCCAATAGCAATTTAAACCCCTCCAATTTCAGCCCAAATCGTAACAGTGCCAGAAACATGTGCATTATGAGCTCTTCATAAGCATATAAGGCTTCATATCTGCATCAAATTAAGATAAAATAGGTCCTCCCTTATCCCTAACGACGATTCAGTAATAACTTGTGAAAATCATTTTTTTCTCAAATTAAATGACATTTCATTATATGAACTTTACTGAATTTTATATCTGTGTTTTTGACAATAAAATTAATGTAATCTGGGTGTTTTTGTGCAGAAATGAAGTCACTATTCCCTTCAGTAACCATCAGCCTGCCATTATCCAGTTGTGTCTTGACAACAGTTGTGTAACTTGCTGGTTAACGTCAATAATCAGCGTTTCTCCGGCAATGTTTGGTGGACAAAGAACTTTCTGGAAAATCCAGATGTCCGATGACTATCCTTCATCCGGTTAAAATATGGTTAATGTAAAGCATTTTAACTTGAAGGTCCAGGAGAAAAAATTCTTGAGAAGGTGGAACTGTGTAAGCAAATACTTTCTGATGATATAGTTGAACCAGGAGGACAGTATTACACAGTTGTAATAATAATAATAAATATATCTGTACGTTACTTGATACATTGTTACATTTTCTTGTAACTGCATACAACTACATTACAATATTAAAATGTGTTATGAAGCATTTATTCATGTTTTTATACTGATTATAAATACTAAAAGGGGTTAAAGTGAGTAAGTAAAGTGTGGTAATTAAAGTAATTAAAAAGTCAAAGTCAGTTTTATTGTCACTTCCTCCATTTGTGCAAACATACAGAGGACCTGAAATTATGTTTCTCTACTGTCTGACACAAAGTAAATAGTGCAAAACAGTTAAAAAAGTAAAAAATAGACAACATATAACCTATAAACAACATATAACATAGTGCAAAAACATACAAACTGTGAAAACACAATTAAAAAAGTAAAAGATAGACAACATATAAACAACATATTAAACAACATTAATTGGGAAACAATATAAGTGTGCGTTAATAGCAGCGGTCAGACAGTTTAGCAGCAGACATGAGTCTAGATGTGGGAGTGGTGAGGTAAAGAGTTCAGCTTCCTGACAGCTTGGTGAATGAAGCTGGTTGACAGCCTGGTGGTGCGAGCCCGGAGGCTCCGGTATCTCCTCCCAGAGGGCAGGAGGCTGAGGAGGCCGTGTGAGGGGTTGCAGGGGTCGCTCACAATCCTGGTCGCTTTGCGGGTGAGGCGGGTGTTGTATGTGTCTTGCAGGGAGGGGAGGAGGGGGAGTGAGGCACCGATGATCCTTCGGGCTACATTCACTATGCGCTGCAGGGCTTTCCTGCTGTAGTCTGTGCAGCTTCCGCCCCACACAGTGATGCAGTTGGTCAGGATGCTCTCGATGGTGCCCCGGTAGAAGGTGCACATGATAGGTGGGGGGCTTCCTGCTTTCCTCAGCTTGCGGAGGAAGTAGAGGCGCCTCTGTGCTTTCTTTACCAGGGATTTAGTGTTGGCTGTCCACGAGAGGTCCTCAATGATGTCCACCCCCAGGAACTTGGTGCTGCTGACTCGCTCAATGTCCGCACGGTTGATGGTCAGTGGTGAGTTTTGGGTGTGGCCTTTCCGGAAGTCAACAATAATCTTCTTGGTCTTGCTGCTGTTCAGCAGGAGGTTATTGTCTCTGCACCACGTGGTCAGAAGGTTGACCTCCTTCCTGTAGTGGGTCTCGTCATCCTTGGTGATGAGACCTATCAGAGTAGTGTCGTCTGCGAACTTGACCATGTGATTGGTGCTGTGGGTGGTTTTGCAGTTGTGTGTCAGCAAGGTGAAGAGCAGAGGACTCAGCACACAGCCCTGAGGGGCCCCTGTACTCAGTGTGATGCTGCTCGAGGTGTTGTTGCCGACACGTACTGCTTGTGGCCTCTCACTGAGAAAGTCCAGCAGCCAGTTACACAGCGAGGTGTTGAGCCCCAGCTGGTCAAGTTTGCAGACGAGTTGTTGTGGGATGATGGTGTTGAATGCTGAACTAAAGTCTATGAACAGCATTCTCACATATGAGTCTTTTTTGTCCAGGTGAGTGAGGGCTGGGTGGAAAGCAGAGCAGATTGCATCCTCCGTGGACCGTTTAGCACGGTATGCAAACTGGAAAGGGTCCAGGGTGGAGGGGAGAATGAATTTGATATGTGACATGACTAGTCGTTCAAAGCACTTCATTATTATGGGGGTAAGTGCCACTGGACGATAGTCATTAAAGCAGGATGGAGTGGATTTCTTTGGCACAGGTATGATGATGGTGACCTTGAAGCATGATGGAACACACGACCAGGGATGTTGTCTGGACCTGTTGCCTTGCGGGTGTTGATAGTGGAGAGAGTCCTCTTTATGCTGGCAGCAGACAGGCACAGAACCTGATCATGGGGAGGAGGCGGAGTCTTGTGTGGAAGTGCTGTTCTGTGCTTCAAACCGTGCAAAGAAGCTGTGTTGAGGTCATTTAGCAGAGTGATGAACAACAAAAACTGCAAATGTCATGTAACTGATTCCGAGGGTTTCCGCCTATCTCATATTCTGCTGTTTGTTAGACTGTTTTTTTTTGTTGGTGTATTTGAAAATGCATTCACAACTGATTATTTCATTCAATTGTTCCAGGCACAACTGTTTTTTCTCCATAAATTAAGTATTAAAGTCTGCAAATAGAAAAATGTGAATATCAGCACAAAAGTACAATGCCATGTCAGTTTGCTTTGAAGATAATTCGCATATTAATGCAGCGCTGTTAAAACCATTGCATGCACATTGGCCATTCTTCGGCAGAGCTGCAATATGCGCGCTCTCGCGAAGCTCGTGCACTCCTCGGTGGACAGGCAGCGTACGCCCCGCTATGACGTAGAACACATATTTTCGAAATATAAATTAAATTCATTCGCATTTGTTTTTTAGAAACAATTACATACGTTGGTTCTTACATGTGTGCTGTTCATTTTTACGACTGCCTCTTGATATACAAACAAGTATTTATTGTTTTTTATTTTACGCGGCAGGTCAAAGGTTACAAACAAAATGGATGCGCACACAAGAGCCGCGAACACAATTCCACCAGCACCGGATAGTGAGAGGATATTAGGATGTTTTGATCCACGGCGACCGCAGCAATGATTATTTGGACATTTCTGTTTCATACAATACCGACTGCTAGCCGTGGCCGACTTGTATTTAGGGATACGTCCATTGTGTTTGCAATAAAAACACCGTGAAACAACCTGAATATAAAGCAGTCACCGCAGAGACTCTAACGCTAGTATAGTTACGGTGCGGGTGGCATTTTGTTATACCGGAGACGTTGCATATAGCTAACGTTTCTCTTCGTGTGGCTTTACGTTGGAATGCAATTTTTTTGGGAGCTTTTTAACTTTTCGCACTCGGGAGCTTGCTGAATCCTGAAACTAGCAAAGTGCCGTTAGCCCCACACGGCTGTGGAGAAGCGCCATGCCGGGTTGAAACTCCAGTCAACAACAACAACAACAACCAGCAACGAAGATGAACAGGAAGAAGGATAAAGCGTTTGAGAGCCCTCGCCCCTTTAAATTATAAGTATTCGTTGTGTAATGTTGGCGTGACATGAATGAAACGCGTTAAGTAGTAACGTAAAGCTAACGTAACGCTAGTAGCATGTGCATTGAGTACTTAGGTTAGCCGTTACAGGCAGTGACGTTACTTCATATACAAACAGTGCACTGCTTGTTGAGTTCATCACAAATTAACATTGTGTTTTTCCCGTCGTTGCTTGTACGACCCACCAGGTAGTGTGCATCAACAACATCAACTTCCAGAGGAAGTCTGTCATCGTGAGTAACTTACGCCCTACTCATTGCTTTATTAAAAATATGCGCTGCAGTCTAACTTGGTCAGAGGCAACAATGGCTGATGTGAAATCAAGATGCACCCTTTCCTGTTAAAATGACTGCACCCCTTTTAATATTGTAGCCAACTGTAAGAGATAACTGCTCAACCATTTAGTGTTCCCTTCTTTTGTCCACCCAACGTAACATTTAGAGAACGATATTATTAAAAATATAATTTGGCTCAATTACTCTTATGGTGTCATCATTTGTATTTGCAAGATATGTTGTAGTGCCTGTTCCTGTCAAAGTGACGGTCACAAGGACAAAGCCAGTACATATACTGGTGTTTGGAACATTTTTGGGGCTCACAGACTTCCAGAGGAAGATGCTGTCATCTTGGGGTTTATTCCAGACAACGGAAATCACTTCAGCAACTGATGACAGCTATTGTCCATTTGAACCAAACTGTTCCTCTCCTGCTTCCCTTAGGGCTTTGTTGAGCTGACGATCTTCCCCACAGTGGTCAACCTGAACAGGATCAAGCTCAACAGTAAACAGTGTCGCATCTACAGGGTCCGGGTCAATGAACTCGAAGCCCCATTCATTTACAATGACCCCACACTGGAGGTGTGCCACCATGAGTCCAAGCAGTGAGTATGTCGGTGCACATTTCAGTGTTTCGGATTGTACGGTGATCCGAACAACATCGGTTTGTAATTTGTTCCCACTTTTTATGGAAAACAGTTGACCAATTGTCATTGAAAACGAAACAAAAAGAAAAAAATCCTGGTAAATCTTATTATTTGGACATTCTCCTATTGTCATTTACCTGCGATTGAACTATAGGCTATCTATCAGAGCTCCCCAAAACAGATGACACTGCCACTTGAAAGAGCTAAGTTATGTTCAGGGTCATATTCGCATTCAAATGGTAGTTTATTTTGAATAGGCTGCTATGTTTTGGAAACACTGTGAACACCCCCCCAAAGTCCCGTCACATGTTAGCACAATCAGGTTGGATGACTTAATATTAAGTTGCTTTCGTCACAACTTGATTTAAACAGTTAAATACTGTTAAATTGATTAGCAGGTTTTAGTTGACAGGCTTGCTCGCTCGTTTTGCTCATACATTTAAGGTTTGTGATTTAGCTCTGGTTGGGAGCAATGGTCTCACATGTGTGTGGGGAGACATTGAATGATTATAATTAATGGAAATCAGAGTCCAAAACAATGGCTAATACTGGTTCATGGGGCCTTTTTTTATTACATTGCTAGCATTGTCTCTTCAAATGCAATGCTGCATAGTTAAAGTTAAATAGACCTTAACGTGAAATGTTGAGGTAGCTTCACAATAAAGTGAACTGCTGTACATCTGCAGGTGTGTTTGAATCGTTCTATGATCAATTTGTCATAATCTCTAAGCATGAAAGAGATGATTTGGTAGATTTATAGCCATAGACTGCACTTCTTTTTAGTCAGACTTCCATAAGAGAGTTAGTCTATTCTTTGTCTACATGTGAAATCCTTCTGTGTAGATACCGTCAAATCTACATTGTGTACTTACTTTGCAAGTAAAGTACACAATGTTAACAACGTTAGCTAGTTGTATGGTTAAGTGAAAGGAAGAGAACATAAGCTAAAAGTAATTGTCTAAGACTATAACAAACTGGGTGCAGTTTTAAAGCAGCACAATAACTGTCTTTTATATTTCTGCCTCAGCTCCAAGGCACCGAACAAAAGGGAAGCCATCCAGCCAAATTCATTTGAAATATTCGTACTTGAATAGCTAGTAGTAGGACTTTTATTTTAGTCTTTTTGCTCTTATGTTTGGGCGATATGATGAAGTGCTATACACTAAACGCTATACATTTGTAAGTTGTCAAAATTGGATTTACAGGATTTTTGTATCATTGTAATAAATCATTTGTTGAGAAAAAAAATATGAATGACATAATAATCTGATTATTTTAATCTAAAATCTGGTCCCTCAATGGAATTTCAAGAAAATGTACCAACTCAGTTGTGTCAAAACATCTGCTTTTGTTGAATTACGGGCCTTAAATTACTGATGTCACCATATTATAATAATAATATAGAGGCCAGACGATCTTTGAGAAACTTTGTGATGCTGAGGTGTGTGTTAAGAAACGTATGTAGTAAGGCAAGGCAAGTTTATTTGTAAAGCACATTCAATTCTTTGTTTGACAGGGAGCCAGTGCAAAGACCTCAGAACTGGAGTGATGTGATCCACTTTCCTGGTCTTAGTGAGGACTCGAACTGCAGTGTTCTGAATCAGCTGCAGCTTTCTGATTGACTTTTTACAGAGGCCTGTGAACACACCGTTACAGTAGTCAAGTCTACTGAAGATAAATGCATGGACAAGTTTCTCCAAATCCTGTTGAGACATAAGTCCTCTAACCCTTGATATATTCTTCAGGTGATAGTAGGCTGATTTTGTAATTGTCTTAATATGACTGTTCAGGTTGAGGTCTGAATCCATAATTACACCTAGATTTCTAGCTTGGTTTGAGGTTTTTAACATCAGTGATTGAAGCTGAGCGCTGACTTTCAATCGTTCGTCCTTGGGACCATAAACAATTACTTCTGTTTTATCTTGATTTAATTGAATAAAATTCTGGCACATCCAGTTATTGATTTCTTCAATGCGTTTAGCCAGCCCTTGTATGGGACTATAGTCCCCTGGTGATCTAGTTATGTAGAGTTGTGTGTCATCTGCATAATTATGATAACACACTTTGTTGTTTTTCATAATCTGAGCCAGTGGAAGCATGTAGATGTTGAACAGAAGAGGCCTCAGTATTGAACATATATCCTCCATGGACACACCTCTCAGGGTTGCCCGTGACGTGGAGACACTCCTGGTAGAATGGCCCCTTACTCCGGGTGGCAGCGCCCGGCCGTTCGCCCTGTATGCACAGGCAATGGCTTCCACTATCCAGTGGGACAGGCGCTGTTTTGACAGGGCACAGCCCTTCCTAGGTCCACCATAGCAGACAAAAAGCTGCTCCGACCGCCGTATACCTGCGGTGGCCTCGACATAGGTTCTGAGGACCCGCACTGGGCACAGTAGCCCTGACCTCTCCTCTCCCAATGGAGGGTTAAACTGTGCGAGCTGGATAGGTTGGTTGAGGTGCGAGCGTGTCAGCACCTTCGGAAGAAATGCTGCATTAGGCCATAGTGTAACACCCGAGCCATCTGAGTTCCACCTCAAACAGGATTCACTCACCGACAGGGCGTGTAACTCGCCTACCCGCTTTGCCGACGTGATGGCAAGGAGAAAGACGGTCTTTGCTGACAGCCATCGCAGCTCTGCCTCTGCTGTGGGTTCAAAGGAAGGTGAGCATAGGGTGTCCAGTACCACGGACAGGTCCCATGGAGGGGCCCTCGGGGTGCTCGGAGGTCGCAGTCGCTGAGCCCCCCTCAAGAAGAGGGACACCAGCTTGTGGCTCTCCACAGTGCCGTTGTCGATCCTAGCATGCTGCCATGAGATAGCAGCTACGTAAACCCTCAGGGTAGAGGGAGACCGGTCCCTATCTAGAAGGTACTGCAGAAACTCGAGTACAGTAGGCACAGGGCACTGTACTGGGTCTTCGTTGTGAACCCCGCACCAGTCGGAAAACAGCCTCCATCTACACTTGTACTGTAGACGGGTAGATGGCGCTCTGGCATTTAGAATCGTCGTCCTGACTGGTTCTGTGCAGCTGCTCAGCAGCTGGTCGGGCCCTGCAACGGCCAGGCCCATAGGTGAAGGCGTCTGGGGTTGGGATGCCAGATCCGACCTCCTAGCTGCGATAGGAGATCCTTCCTGTCGGGAAGGCGCCATGGCGTCCCGCGACAGAGTCTGTGCAGCAGAGGGAACCAAGTCCTGGCGGGCCATAAAGGGGCCACCAGCACCAGCCTGTGGCCCTGCTGAAGAACCCTGAGGAGCGTTGGTAAGATCAGGGCAATTGGGGGGAAAGCATAAAGAAAGCCCTCCAGCCACGTATGAGCCAGGGCATCTTGACCCAGAGGACTGGTCCTCTCTACCAGGGAGAACCAGCGGGGGCAGTGGGTTGACCTCTCTGAGGCAAAGAGATCCACCTCTGCTCTGCTGAAGAGGCCCCAGATGCTGTGCACGACCTCTGGGTGAAGCCGCCACTCCCCCGGTGGAGGCTTGTGACGGGAGAGGGAATCTGCAATCTGGTTCTGCTCTCTTGGTAAATACATTACTCGAAGGCTGATCAGGCGAGGGGCTGCCCAGGTCATAAGGGCACGGGAAACCCGTAACAATCCTGCAGACCTGGTGCCCCCTTGATGGTTTATGTGGAACACGGTCAAAGTATTGTCCGACCGAACAAGTATATGTTTTCCTCTCAAATGTGGAAGGAAATGTCTGAGCACTAGGTGCACAGCCTGTAGCTCCAGGATATTGATATGTTCCCTGCTGTCTTGAGCAGGCCACTGCCCCCAAGCAGTCCTGCTCTGCCACACTGAACCCCACCCTGAGAGGCAGGCATCTGTCGTGACGACCTCCCGACGGGATGGGATCACGCCCATGGGAACGCCTCCTGACAGGTATGCTCTCTCCCTCCACGGGGATAGAGCTCGGAGGCACTGCTGTGACACTCTTACAGTCCTGTGCCTGTGGCACTCGACGTCCAAGTGAAGGCTGTTCAGCCATCTCTGAGGCAGCTGTCAATTTGCCTAAGAGGCGAAGAAAGAGGATGTAGGGCAACCGGTTGCGGAGGATGCGGCTGCGGAGGATGCTGTCCACACGCTGGGGCAACGGACAGGCTCTCATAGTGGCCGCGTCCAGAGCTAGACCGATGAAGGTTATGCTCTGAGAAGGGCTCAGAGAGCTCTTCTCCATGTTTACCCTGAAGCCCCACAGGGCCACATGAGAGAGAAGGCGAGCGGTGTCCTGTGCAGCCTGAGCCCGGGATGGCGCACAGATCAGCCAATCGTCCAGGTACGGCAGATATCCTCATGCCCTGTGCTTGCAGGGGGAGAAGGGCAGCCGCGACACATCTCGTGAACACTCGTGGGGAGAGGGAGAGTCCGAATGGAAGCACCCTGAACTGAAAACAACGGCTTTGGAAGGCAAAACGAAGGAACTGTCTGTGATGAGGTCCAATGGGGACATGAAAATAGGCGTCCTTTAAGTCGACCAACGTGCACCAGTCTCCCTTGGAGATGGCACGAAGGACGTCTGCTGTGCTCAGCATGTGAAATGGTAAGACCCTCAGGAACTTGTTTAGTCCCCTCAGATCTAGGACTGGGCGCAGTCCGCCGTTCTTCTTCACGAGGAAGTAGGTTGAGTAGAACCCCTGGCCTGTGACCGGGGTCCCACTACCTCGATTGCGCCCTTGGTCAGGAGCACGGCTAACTCCTGGCTCCTCCTCCTCTGTGATGGTGGTCATCTTGACCCGGCTGAAAGCTGGGGGCCGGCGTCGGAATTGAAGCTTGTACGTGAGCGTGAGCTACCCAGTAGCTGACATGCTGCTGGGAGAAATAACCGACTGCCGGCCCCGGGACCTCAGTCCCTGCCCCCCCTATCCCTAAAGGCTCTAGGGTGGTGACTGCTAGTCCCCCGGCTCGGAAATTGCCTGGGGGGCACGCGGGTAGAGCTGCGTTGGGCGCGGACCGGCCTCTCAGCAGGGCGTTGCGGCCGCTGGTGGCTACTGGCGTAAGCTAGGGGCCGAAAATGGCCTCGGGGGGTCGCCGTGGACCCTCTAGGTCCGCGGAGTGCGGGCATGTTTCGGCGAAGGCCGGAGAACTGCTGCCTGGTCTGAACGGCCTGCACAGTTTGCTGAAGCGCCTGCAGAGCAGCTGAGCCGAAAAGCTCTCCGGGTTCGACTGGGACGGTACGGAGGGTCCACCTACATGCCTCTGACAGGGGTGACTGCGCCAGCCAAACCTGGCGGCGGGTCTGAACCAGGGTCGACATCATGCGCCCGAGTTCCCTTGACATGAGTGCAAACGCCTGCAGTGAAGCGTCACTGAGGCTGGTGGCAGTAGTGTCGAAGGTAGCCTGCTGCAGAGAAACTGAGAGGGCAAGCATAAGATGAGAGGGAATTGCCAATACGGCCCATGCGTGCTGCCATGTTGTAAGATTGGCAAAGCAGGTCGTCCGTGATCCGACATTGGAGTCAAGGACACCTGGCGTCCGGCCTCAGAGTCTCCTCAGGGGAAACTATGGGAGACACAATAGTAGGGTGGCATGTGCTCTAGGCCACATCTTGCCGCCTTCTGCATGGACACCAGGATTCGGGCATCTGCCGAGAGACGGGAGTGAGCCTTGGGGTTCCTCCAACATGCGTGCAACTCCCTCAGATATTCCTCTGAGGGAGGAACAGAAAAGGTGGCAGGGGCGGGAACGCGCCTGAATAAAGCACTAGCCGGTGCGGGTTCGGCTGCTTTAAGTCCAGTTGCAGGTGTGCCAGTGCCATGCGAATGACGGACCCCATGGAGTCGTCGACTGGCCCCTCCGAAGGAGTATGGGCTGAGGAATGGGAACCAGGCCCGGAAGGATGGGAGTCCTGCCCGTCACTGTATTCAGTGAAGAAATTGCCGGACGCTGTCAACAAGACAATGTCCTCCTCTAGGACCGGTTCCTCCAGGACCGGCTCGGCCAGGGGTGGATCTGATGCCCCAGTCCCCCCCGCACTACGGTCAGGAGATAAGACTTCATCTGAGTTAGCTCGGCAGTCAGCAGCTCCACCCTAGAAGTCAACCTTTCGGATTTAGCTCTCCTGTTGGGGGGGCCCGAGAGCCGGCGTTTGACCCGAGTCTGTTGGGCTGGATCCGGCTGTCCTGACGGGGGAAGGTGTGATTATTGGTGATCAGCCAGTAAGCTTCAGCGCTTTCTTCAGGGCACTGTGCTACTGTGGAGACAGGCCGGCACAGTCTGTCTTCTGACAGCTACTAGTTCTAGTAGCAGTCAGAATTAGCATGGTCTCGGTTAGCCTGCTTCTTCTTTGCTTGGGGACACTTCGCCACTATAACAGCCGCAATATCTACCGACATTGATGCACGCGCTCAGTATCGTCAACGACTCAACCCCGCAGCGCCACCAAGTCAGTCCGGGACGCTCTGCTCGCTTAAGCTGGCCGCGAAGGTGTAGCAACCTAGCCGCGCCGAGCGGCGCGCCCGTTAGCACTCCGCTAATTAGCCGGAGCGCTCTTCAGAGCGCCCTGCCAATCGTGGGATCTGCTGCTGTCGGAAAATAATGTTAGTCGATCTCACCCGATACTTCACGGTGTAGAGGTGATGACCGGGGATAGGTACGCTGCCCGGCTCACCGGTCCGGATGCCAAGCGCACCGTTCCCCCCTACGAGGGTACAGCTTGTCGCAGCCTTTGGAGGGCGAGAGACCCGCGACTCCGGCCGGAGGTCACAAGGCTACAGGCGACGTGCTCCGTTTACACAAGTTCAGCTTTAGCTGATGCTAACGCATTTGTTAGCCTGCGTAGCGAGAAGATGAAAAAGGACATGATCTCAGGATGAGGCCGGAAGTTATACCTGGCTGGGTACTCATCCGAGGTGACACGTGGCAACACGTGGCAACACGTGGCAACACGTGGCAACACGTGGCAAGCGCGAGACGGAAGATATCCAGTGTGAAAACACTGCTTCTGGCGGTCAGTAAGGATGAAATAGAACAGTTATTTTCGGCCAAGAAGTTGTTCAGCTGTTGAAAAAACACTTTTTCCATTATTTTACTTAAGAATGGGAGGTTTGATATTGGTCTGTAGTTTTTCAATATTTCGGGGTCTAAACTAGCCTTCTTTAGAAGTGGTTTAATAACTGCAGTTTTTAGGGATTGTGGGAAGAAACCTGAGAGAAGGAATGTGTATACAATTTGTAAAAGATCAGCGGTCATGCATTGAGAAATATTTTTGAAAAAGTGTGTTAGTAGAATATCCAAGCAGCAGGCGGATGCATAGTCGTTACCGACACCGGAGGGTTTGTTAGCCTGTCGACGGTAGCAAATAAGGCGCGTGTATTGTTTTTGTTTTTGGTTATGATGTCAGAGAAGAAGGCCTGTCTTGCATCTCTAAGTTCCAAATTATAATTGTGAAGTCTCTCTTTATAGATACCACAGTGAACCTGGAGATTAGTTTTTCGCCACCTGCGTTCTGCTTTCCGACACTCTCTTTTCTCTATTCTGACCAGTGTAGCATTTCTCCAAGGGGATCTTTTCTTGCCCGAGACAACCTTCACCTTAGTGGGTGCAATGGCATGAATAACATTTTTAACGTTAGAATTGAAGCCATCCACAAGCTCATTGACTGAGATGCAAGAGAGGCCTGGTGTGCAGCAGAACTTCTGAATAAATAGTTTACTGGTGTTTTCAGTGATGTAGCGCTTTGTCACTACCTTGATTTGGACATTTGTGTGTAGAGAGATTGCACTCTCAAAGAAAACACAGGAATGACCAGAGAGTGCAACATCCGTCACAGCAACCTTGGAAATGTCCAGACCTTTGGTGATGATTAGGTCTAGAGTGTGCCCCTTGTTGTGGGTGGGACCTGTTACATGCTGAGTCAGATCAGATTTATCAAGGACACCACATAGCTCTATAGACCCTCTGTCCTGGGGATTATCAACATGGATATTAAAATCACCAACAATGAACAACACAATCAAAATCAATACAGATTATAGACAGCAGTTCAGTAAACTCATCAAAGAAGGTTGCACAGTATTTAGGTCGTCTGTAAATGTTGAGGAATAAAAGTTGTGTGGAATTGAGAGCCACATATTCAAAGGAAGTAAAATGACCAAAAGACATCTGCTTGCATTGAAGAGACTCATTATATAAAATAGCAACTCCACCTCCTTTCTTATGTGCTCTTGTTTCACTCATGAAACTGAAGTTGGGAGGTGTTGCTTCAATAAGAACAGCTGCACTGTTATCTTGGTCTAACCAAGTTTTGGTTAAAAACAAAAAATCAAGTTTGTGCCTAATAATGAAATCATTGATTAAAAATGTTTTTCCTGACAGAGATCTGACATTTAATAAAGCTAAGTTTAATGTGTTTAAAACTATATTTGCCCTATTTCTTTGGACAGGCTGATGAGGAATGAATGTTAAATTGGATAAATTTGCAGATTTACTAATGTTTCTTCGCAGCCTCACCTTTCCTTTTCGATAAGTCAGGACAGGAATTCAGAAGGCTAACTTCATACAGGGCCCCGACTGTTCCTGGAAATAATCAGTGGTGTCATTAGTCTTGTAGTCCGGACCCAAAATATATCAATCAATGTCTTTATCAGGTCGTGGAGATAGAGGATGGTTGTGGAGGCGGGGGAGGGGCACGGAGCTTTAACTTCGGTGTTTGCGTCAAAGCACTTAGAACCAGTGACGGAGGTCTAGCTGGAGGGGTTTCAGCACGGGAAGTGAGAGTGCGGAGGGGAGTGAATTTGGTTCCAGCAATGACCATCTCGTTCATGCGTTCAGTGAACTCCATGAGGGGGGAGGATGGGGAGGAGGGAGAGAGTAGAGAGGAGAGGGACCTGGATGAAGTGTGGGGGGTGGAAGTAGGTGCTGGTGAGGGAAGTAAAGACTCGTCCTCTCCGAGAGTGATATCAATCCTTGATGATGAGGGTGGAGACTCCTCTTGGCTCTCCTTTGGCTAAGCAGAGATGGTATTAAAGAGAAATCATTTTTATTTATCTCCTCACATTTAGACTCCTGTCGCTATCTAACATTTCACTAGGGCTGGGTACATTATTTCCAATATCATTTTTGTGTGCGCAATATTATTATTCTATAAATGTCTTGTGTGTGTCTACGTAGGAGGAACCTCAACTATTTCTCCAGCGCCTACACCGCAGCGGTGAGTGCTGTTGACCCTGATGCAGGACACGGGGAGCTGGTCATCAAAGTTCCCTCAGAACTCTGGAAACAAGGAGATGGTAAGACACAAAAATAATAATCAAAAAGTTGTTTTGGATCATCACATCGGGACTGATGCAGCAATGTATATGTGTTTTGCTGTCTCCAGATTTGAAAGTCTTAAAGGTGTACATAGAGTTTTCCCTGGACCAGCCAAAGGGAGGTCTCCACTTCGTTGTTCCTGATGTGGAAGGCAGCATGGCGGAGAGAGGAGCTCACGTCTTCTCCTTTGGATACCAGAACTCCACCAGGTCTAGAAACAGTTTAAGTATACTCTAATAAAGCCTTGCAGTGTGTCAAGTATCTTCACTCTTTTTCTCTTTGGGCAAAATATGACTGCATATCCTACACTCTCGTCCACACTCTCACTTACTAGCTAACCATCACAGTCTGCCATTAAAGCCCATAATAGCATTCATTCACATGCTCAACGCTCATCATATTGTCTGCGCCCCCAGATTCTGGTTCCCCTGTGTGGACTCCTACTCAGAGCTGTGCACGTGGAAGCTGGAGTTCACCGTAGATGCGTCTATGGTGGCAGTGTCGTGCGGCGACCTGGTTGAGACCATCTACACCCATGACATGAGGAAAAAGACTTTCCACTATGTCCTGCCCATCCCCACGGCGGCCCCCAACATCTCCCTGGCAGTGGGGCCCTTTGAAATCCTTGTCGACCCCTACATGCATGAGGTGGGTCTGCAGTGACCAAGTGATGGGTTTAAATAACAATGTGTCTGCATGCAGTTTTGTGATGCTAAAACGGAACCTTATGTCACTGTTTTTATGGTGTTGATCATTTCTACACTAGCAAATTGTATAATGGTGTGATTCCTTTTCTCAAAACGTCTGCTTTTACTTAAACATTAAGCTGAGCAACGCTTAAACGTTGATGTGTTTGAAGTCGCAGTGAAACAGCAGTCGGAGCATTTATCTTCTTTAATCGGACACCTTTATTTTACGGAAGATTTAAGGGAGATATAATTCACATACAGCTTGACGCAGATCTCCACATCTGCATCAATTTGTTGGGAGGAGCAGTATGAGGGAGAAATGAACAAATCCCATCTCCAACCACATTCTTGGATATATAAAGCGATTTTTCTGACTAGTATCCAAACACACACCTCTTACTAAGAGGTAAAACATAATCTCTGCATTGTTTTATCTCGACAGAAAAGCGTATGACCAACTAAATTGTTAATAACTACGGGTTTGATGTAATGCAGTCATATTGTGCCCGTCCTTGTATTTTCCAGTAATGACCACTAGATGTCGCTGAACACATAGTAGCAGTGTTTAAAATGAACTCAATTCAGTGTAATGACAAGCTGCCTGTGTAATGCAGCAAGAAAGCCCTTTTTTATTCATTCTGACTAAGTATTTCATATTACATTCAAAGTGTGACAATAACAGTACAGAACAACTGATAAACTATAAAAACATTCACAACATCATACTTTGGCCTGTCCTCTCGCAGGTGACCCATTTCTGCCTGCCACAGCTGCTGCCGCTGCTCAAACACTCCATGTCGTACCTTCATGAGATCTTTGAGTTCTACGAGGAGATTCTGACATGCCGCTACCCTTACGCCTGCTTTAAGACCGTGTTTGTGGACGAGGCTTATGTGCAAGTGTCCTCCTACGCTTCCATGAGCATCTTCAGGTGAGCATGAGACAGTGTGTGGATAGGATTGGTAAACGTATGTTCATGTTTTTGTGTGCGTACAAGATGGGGAAGTGGGCGTTTTTTCTGTGAGGATACTTTTTACATTGTGTTACTTTATTCATCTCATTCTGTCTGAACTTAAGTTGTTGGCTTTGTTTTCCAGTACCAACCTGCTCCACAGCGCTATGATCATAGACCAGACCCCGCTGACTCGCCGCTGTCTGGCCCAGGCCTTGGCTCAGCAGTTCTTTGGCTGTTTCATCTCCAGGATGTCATGGTGAGACTCGACACAGTGAGGCATGAACGGCATTAAATTAATTAAAGTTGGTCACCTTGACGCAGCACTGATCTGCTGTGCTCGCAAATTCCTTCTCCATTTCATCTCGAATGACTATTTAAATGTCTACATTTTCGTGGACGTTATTTGGCATATTCTATTGCTCGGAAACAATCTGAGACCACCTCCGCAAGTGGTCTCGGCCCAGTTGTTGTGGTTGCCATCAGAGTACGATTGTAGCATCCCCGGCTGAATTATAGTCTGGAGTCTTTAAGTGATGGTTCGTAAAGGTTTATTGAACTCACCGTAAGAACTATGAAGAAAAACGGAAATAGCAGTTGGTTATCTTAAGCTCTGACACAGACAAAAAACGTAACAATCTAAAACAATATTTTCTCATAACTTGAACAGGTACAAACCTTGTGCCCATATCAGCCAGGTGCTAAACTAATACATCCGTAACCTTTTTATCACTATTTTCCGTTGTTATGGCAACTTTTCATTTCTGCCCTTCTTACTAACAAATTTCGTTTTTGTACCTTCAAAATAAGAGCGCAACCGGAAATGCACCGACTGCAGTAACAAAACGGACTAAAATAAAAGACATAAAAAAGGAACAAACTATTACAATACTTTAAACTCTCAGAGGTCCGTTACAGCGATTACTGGGATCACTGCCCAAACGCACTGTGCAAGTGTTTGATTCAAACAAACGAACACGCTTCACAGAGTGGGTGTGATCTTTATTCAATTTGAATCTCTCCATCTGTCTAATAGAGGATGAGCCAAGTTGTTTCTTCATGATGCATATCAATAGGATCTGAAGGCTTTATTGGCTAATATTCTGTGCTTTAGGGCATTGTGGAGTTTTCCATGCCTACTTTTCAAGAAAGGTTTTTTAAATCCTAAAATCAGAATCATGATTTATTCATTTCATTTATTGCTAAGTAGGTTTTCATATTAAATTGGTATTGGTACGCAACATAAACATAGTGAGAGAAAATTAAATGGAAAAATGAAAAGTACAAATCAAGAACTATGAATATAAGAATTTTACAATTTAAAAATATAAAACTAGAAACCATCTTGCAATGGATCACACCAGCCATTCCTACACCCGGAAAAGCATTTCAAAATACAGTAGGTGTCTCCAGGAACACATTTTGCCAGATGACAGACTCACAATGCTGTTACGACTGGTGAGAAAACTAAAAGAATATGAACAATATATTTGAGAGAAAGGAAATTCAGAGTTCCACAGTTCTTAATAGTCAATCATAATATGATTTATTGACAGCATTGGGGCAAATAGTGGATAAAATCTTTATTGGACAATACTTGCATACTCTCCATTATATTGCTTATTGCAGATAAATGTATTAGGGCATATCATATTAGGGCAGACTGTTGGCTCTTTCAGTTCATCAAGTGGTGAAACCACCGCGGTTGAATCAGCGTGTTCATTCATCATTGTGTCTCTTTTTTCCCTCTTTTTTTTAACAAGCTAATGAGTCCAGGCTTATAAATGTATGAGCGTTGTGTCTGCCATGCCAAGTTTCTTCCTAGAAAAACCAAAAGGGTAACATTCACAAATACCCAGTGATGAAGTGTGTCTTTAACTAAAAGGGTGTCCACTTTTAAGGAGCTCAAAACAGTGTGTGTGACGGGGTCTCACTCTCAAGGTGTCTTGTTACTCCTTACTCCTATTTTATTCTTCTTATTGTTAAGTAGCTTCACACTTCCTGGTCGCCATACGTCACATGCTAAGAAGAGGAATTTTTCAGTCTTGAGTGATTACTCGTCAAAAGTTAATTCACTTAAATATTGTTGATATAAACATCACTTCATTTGCTGCTATTCCTTTTGAAATATTCATGAAAGGTTTGACATGTACCATGCAAACCGTAGGGGACTAACCCCGCCCCTGATGAATTGATTGTTTTTTTTCGACTGGTTAGTATTCTGTTAGGCTTTGACAGCAGGGACTTGATATGTTGTTACCTCTGCAGGGCTGATGAGTGGGTGTTGAAAGGAATCTCAGGCTACATCTACGGCCTCTACCTGAAGAAGACCTTTGGAGTCAATGAGTACCGCCACTGGATCAAAGAGGTACCTGCTTCTCTTTCAACTGTTATAACTCTTAACAAGGTTTCTCCAGGGAATTGGCAGCAGAGGCGCTACTAGAGGCCCAACTCCTGCAGTGCAGCAGGGAGGTTTCTTTCAGGTAACATTAAAAATGCAAAAGGCCACTCGCCTGCAATAATGAGGACTCATTTTAAGCTCTCGAAACCACAACGGTTCTTGGTTTCAGTTGATTATAATTAAAACATAGTTATGAACATTATATTCCATATCTGCGAATAGAATATTTCATAATGTATGACTGCAGATTTACAACTGCATTTAAATGACTGATTTATTTCCTGAGCTTTTGTAAGTGTTCATAAATGTTATTTTGTTGTTTACCAGGAGTTGGACAAGATTGTGGAATATGAGCTAAAGATGGGAGGAGTTCTGTTGCACCCGACTTTCAGTGGAGGCAAAGAGAAGGACAAGTAACACATTCATTTACATTTTGATACCTATGCATCAATTACAGTCATTTATTTTCAACGTTTGAAGTATAAGTACTTTTCTGGATCATAAAGTAATAACACACTGATCAAACTGTTTGTTCTCTTTAGCCCAACTCCCCACCTTCACTTCTCCATCAAGCACCCCCACACTCTGTCCTGGGAGTACTACAAGATGTTCCAGTGCAAGGCCCACCTGGTGATGAGGCTGATAGAAAACAGGATCAGCATGGAGTTCATGTTGCAGGTGAGACAAGAACGGCATTGTGTTTTCTAGTCTTCTGACTCTGCAATTGTCTCAGAAAGAATTTGTTAAAGGAATAGTTTAGATGTTTGGATGTGAGGTTGTATGAGGTATTTATCTATAGGCTGTGTATTGCCTACAGTGGATGGCGGTCGGCATGCCTCCAGTTTAGAGAAACAGACAGGAGTACAAGCAAATTAGTGTTTTTCTAATGGAGTCTGGTGCCTTTGGAGAGAGCATAGATATGGCTTCAGTTCACTGTTGGAAACATAGACTGTATAGCTGTCTCACAGCAAGGTAAACCGGCAAAAATATTCTGAATATAGTGAACTGATATTGACTAAAATACGTGTTGCTGCTGCCTCGGCCCATGGCAGTACATTGCTTTGCTCATGTGTCATAACTCCTGTATGCTTCTCCAAACTGCCCACTGCCATATACTGTGTGGACAGGTAGCTCATACAACCCCACTTCAAAACATCTGAAATATCTCTTTGACTTCATAACAAAAACTGGTTAGGTCTTCATCTTGAACTCTTGGTTTTCTGCTGCCCTCCTGTAGGTTTTCAACAAGCTTCTGAGCCTGGCGAGCACGGCTTCGTCCCAGAAGTACCAGAGTCATATGTGGAGCCAGATGCTTCTGTCCACTCACGCCTTTCTCAAATCCATCTCCAACGTCTCCGGCAAAGACATCGGCCCCCTCATCAAACAATGGGTGTATCCTTTTATCTCTACTGGATTTCTGTGATGATTATCAATGAACCAGTTGCATTTAGTCATGCCAGGCCTTAAATCCTCTTTAAAAATAAAGCACTTAATAGTAGGTTTGACAACTTTCATAAGAAATGGAAACACCTGTATGAAATTGAACTACAAGTTCATCAATTGCTCTTGAGTTGAAAATAAATGTACTACTCCAGCAGTATCACTGCAATATTATCAGTACATGTAACTTGCTGAATGTTCTCTCACCTGGTTCATTTTCCAGGCTATCCTTAGTTATCTTGGTTATCTTTAACATGTTTGTACTCAGAGATCAAAGTGCTGTGGTGAAATTCTTTGGCAGCTTTGCTTTCAATAGGAAGAGGAACGTGCTCGAGCTGGAGATCCGACAGGACTACACGTCATCGGGGACTCAGAAATATGTGGTGAGCGTTGTGATTCATGTGGAATGAATGTGTCGTCTGTGTCGAGAGCAAACTGAATGTCCATTTGTGGAAATTTCAAATTAAAATCAAGGTATACTGTTGGCCAAAAAACCTAGTCTGAATGCTTGCTGATGCTATTAGTCAATGAATGCATTAGTTATTCTTTTTACAGTGCAGAGTAAAAAGAAAAAAAATCTTCTACACATCTATAGCCCTGTTTTTGAAAACCAAAAAGCCATGACTTGAACAGATAAATAAATCTAGCGTGTCATGTTACAGATTGTCATAGAAGTACCATCACATTTACATATATGATTATTTGACAGCCAAAATCATAATACGTTGTGTATATATCCCTGCAGGGTCCCATCAAAGTGACGGTGCAGGAGCTGGATGGATCCTTCAACCATACGCTGCAGATTGAGGAGAACAGCCTCAAACACGACATCCCCTGTCACTCCAAGAGCAGACGGTATCTATTCCAGCACAACGCATGGTTCATTCTCTCATGATTAGTGAATGTTGTATGTTACACAGTTCATCTTATTTATATTAGAGAATAATACAGAGATAGTTATGTATCATATTATACTCTTTTCTAGTGTTATAGCAGTACTATTATATAATTCATTGAATTCAATAGGTGTGATATATTAACGTGTGATCAGTGGTTGACTTCCTGCTAAAATGTCGATACACTTGAGTATCGCAACGTTATTTTTTGTGATGCTGTCATCTTAAAAAAAATCTCTTTTTAAATATTAGTTTACATGCATAGATCGTTGGCAGACAGTGGCTCATTTTGTGTTGTGTTTTGATGTTGGATACTACAGGGATTGTGATAATCCCTGTAGATCCCAATGTTTTGATTGGATAAAAAAAATAACTTTGCTTAGACACTAGTGCTGTTCTAGGGAAACAGAGCTGTCAACAATAAAGAGCTAAAAAGAATGTGCCCCGTGTTCGTCATGGAGTTTTTCTATTGACTAATCACTGACTGTTCTGTTGGTTTCCTCTTCCAGAAACAAGAAAAAGAAGATCCCTCTGATGAATGGAGAGGAAGTTGACATGGATTTATCGGCCATGGAGTAAGACGTCACCGCTCATACCATCTAGGATTTTAGTTGTTGTCTTGTCACTATATGAATGTATTACGTGAAGGTAGATGTACCTGCGTGAGTTGAGGTACTTTAACTTGGTTTTTGCCTCCTGTTCCTGTCTGCAGTGCGGACTCCCCTCTCCTCTGGATCCGCATCGACCCAGACATGTCCATTCTGAGGAAAGTGGAGTTTGAGCAGGCTGACTTCATGTGGCAGTATCAGCTGCGCTATGAGAGGGATGTAGTTGCACAGGTGAGCTAACAGCATTTCTTTTTACGTTTGTTAATCATAAAACTAACTTGTTTTCTTATACATCCACCTGGCTGCAGTTTAAGTTTTTTCCCATAGCCTATTCTATTTTGGATCCGGGTCCCGATTGGCAAAGTACCCGGATTCACCAATCCTTTAATCTCTCCTCACTCACTTTTATTAGCCAAGAGCAATGAAAACATGTTGGGAACAGCTTCTCATTATTTTTTTGCTGTCATTGTTTTAAGTTACTACGAGGAACTTTTTACTGGTTATGAAACACTTCTGTTCATAGGTAACTGCCAAAAGCAACACAAGAAGAAAATTCCTTCCAGTAACCTTTATGAACATTTATGTTTTTTCTTTTCCTGCTGCTCATTTCATTTGCAGGTTGTGGCGACGGGCTGTGATCATTAGTTAATTTGGCTACTACTGTAAACTGGAGTGTTTCAGCTTTCTCAGCCGACAAAAGCTGATTAGACATCTTTGAGAAGGAGTTATTTAATCTTTAGTTATTCATGCGCCTTATCTCTCTGCTAGGAGGAGTCCATCTCAGCGTTGGAAAAGTTCCCTACTCCCGCCTCCAGACTGGCTCTGACAGACATCCTGGAGCAGGAACAGTGTTTCTACAAAGTCCGCATGCAGGCCTGCTTCTGTTTGGCCAAGGTATGCGTCGGTCAGTGTGTGCGTGTGTTTTGTATTTCAGCAACATAATCCTCACTTTATCAATTATAAGGTATGTATAGCACACCTGATTGGGTTTAAGATTCTTCTGACATTCGAATCTACGCCACTGATTAGTCGACTAAGATTTATTTCAGCGTTTAGTTGTTTTTCATGCTAAATGACTTATTTCGAAAAAAAATAATGTATCTGGTCAACACAAGATTCAAAATGGGGCTTTTGTGTGACACTTTTTGGAGAAAAGTTGTACTAATCGATTAGGTGACAAAACCGTATGAGTGTTTGTTGACTAAGAATTGCTTCGGTCGAGGAAAGCCCTAAATTTCTTTTTCGGAACTTATCACATCGCTCTCTTTCATTCACTATTTGGGTTAACATCTTTTTCTTTTGTAGTTCAAACAGTATTGTGCAAAGGGCTGCAGTATGAGAACAACATATAACCTCCCAGCCAGTAATGCCACCCACCGGTTCAACCCTCACTGCTCAGTTGACCAAATAATAATATTCTGTGGCTGCAGGAAACTCTATTCTCTGGATTCGGTCTGTTCCAGCTTTAACCCCGCTGGATTTCTGCTATTCGCGTTCCACCTGAACCAATATTTTCACAACATAATAAACTGAGTGGAGGTTGAAATGGCAGCGCTTCGCCTCTTTCAGTATGTTGCTGTGTTTTGAAAAAAGAACCCCCAACAGACTCTCATCGTAATGGCCTTTGGTATATACTGCACACACAGACCACAAAGAGAATTATGACCTCAGATGGACTTGGCTGCATTATGGTTGGTTGGGATGGCATTTGCTTGCTTGTTATTGGCAGAAAATGTGTGAAGAAAAAATGTGTGCGTGCGTGCGTGTGTTTGTAAAAACTGACAAATGCACGTTAAAATGCTTTGACACAAAGAAAGTCACAGATGTGTACGTGCATCCCTTTATTTACCTTACCAAATGACAAAATCCTGTGTCAGTGAACCGGACTCCTATATTACCACATTAACATAAATTCCCCAATATCCTGTTGGAACCCAAAGACCACTGGAGCTGCTGGTCTTTGTTCCTGTGGAAATCATGTATTCTGCTCATGTGTAAATGTGCCTTTTTGCTTTGAAGGTCAGCTCTCGCCACAGAAACAGACAGTAACATTGTTATACAAGTTACAACATGCTCGACTTGTCATTTTTCTGCCGCTGCAATATTTCCCAAACAACTCCCACAGCTCTTGAGAGAGCAGGTTATACGTCTGTTTTCATTTTACGTTCCAAAAGCTTTTCAGAAAATGTCAAATTTGGCCGTTATTTTACCGTGATGGCAACCTACGCTCCCTCAACACGTGGCAGCTTCAACAGAGCTGAACCGCAGTAATTGACTAAAGTAGAATTGCGTTCTTCTCTTCTTTCCTGTGTGTGCATGGAAACCCTGCAGATAGCCAATGCCATGGTGAGCACGTGGCAGGGTCCGCCAGCCATGAAGTCCCTGTTCACCCGAATGTTCTGCTGTAAGAGCTGCCCCAACATCGTCAAGACCAACACCTTCCTCAGCTTCCAGAGTTACTTCCTGCAAAAGGTACTGTCGAACAACAGCAAACCTTTTACAAGGTTCTTACGGTCATGGAAAACCTGGAAAAGTCCTGACAGTCCTTAAAAAATATAAAATCCCAAAAGTTTTGGTAAAGTCAAGGAAATGTGTTATATTCATGTGTTCATGACGTTCATTTACGCTGAGTTTGAAATAATAAATATGCTTTTAAAAGAAAGACGCTCAAAATATAAATAGACATACATACAGGTATCTATATAAATGTTTATTATTTTAATCAAACTATTGACTCTCATTCAGTTGTCATTTAAGGTTTACTGTATGCTTTGTATTCCCATTGTTAGTTTAAATACTACATTTTCTCATTTTTTCATGTTTACACCGAGATTTCACAAAATTTGGTTTAAAGTCATGGAAATCCATTGGTCAGAATGCGTATGAACCCTGCTTTTAGTGTTTTCTCCACCTGTCCACTGCATTGCAGAGTTGATTTTTCAGCATTAAAATGTCCCACTCAGGACATGTTTTGGCCACAATTCCTCAACATGTGCTACACTGAAGCGCAATATGAAGTAGCAATATCATCAAGTAAGAATGATCGTTTTGGCTTTGTTTTCAGACGATGCCCGTTGCCATGGCGTTGCTTAGAGACGTCCAGAACCTCTGTCCCAAAGACGTCCTCAACTTCATCCTTGATCTCATCAAGTATAACGACAACAGGAAAAACAAAGTAACGCCTCACGCACACTTTCACTCCAACGTAATAACTCAGTATGCCTAAATATGATGTGTGCTTATATGCGAGTACCTACCAATAATATAACGACATCCACTCCTCAATCAATTTGATTTAAATCCCTCTTGAAACTTTACACCGCTCAAATATTCAGTTTCACTGGGGAATATATCACAATATAGAAGCTAAAAATGCACTTGCGTCTGTTTCTCTGGGACTTTAAAGGGCCAGTGTATAGCATTTTCAGGGATCTATTAGCAGAAATAGAATGATATTCATAATTATGTTTAACCGTTGCTATTTTGTTAGAATTCTCAACTCATCGAGTGGCCTCATAAACATGTTTTAAAAGCGTTCTTTATGAAGAACCGTATGACCATAGCATATTTCCAGATGCCAACAATGCATCTTCATCCAGTCCTTCCGTCTGTCTCCAGTTTTCAGATAACTACTACCGCGCTGAGCTGATCGAAGCGCTTACCAACTCTCTGACTCCGGCCATCAGTATCAACAACGAGGTGCGGACTGTGGACAATCTGAACGCTGACGTCCGCCTCATCTTGGAGGAGATCACGCGATTCCTCAACATGGAAAAACTGCTGCCGAGCTTCAGAAACACCATCACTGTCAGGTTAAGAGTGCAGCCTGTGTGATCTCTCGAAACACACGAGTTTCAGTTGTTAAAATAATGTTGGTATATTTCTTACTACTGCTGTAAATCAAGTAAAGGAGTTTCCAACTTAACAGACCACGTTTGCACTGGGATCTTATCTCCAAAAACAAGCAGCCACTAGTTATTTTAGGAAGTTAGAATTAAGTGTTTTGCCATGAATTTTACCACAATTATTGAGGACATTGTTTTTACAGGGTACAATAATCGTTTTGGAAGACAGCAAAGTATTAATTAATCTGGATCTTAAGTTAATGCTTAAAATGTCAGAAAATGCAATTGAAGATTGGTGCCTCATATACTACAAGTAATATAGTGTTATACATCTATGGGACCACAGAAGAACTAGAGAAAGTTCTAGTATTTTTATGTATGTTGAGATGGAAGTTATGTTAATTAACATATATGACAAAATATATAATTTGTCTTTTAGTTGACAAAGTTTCCATGCTTAAACATTCCTTAGGAAATATATTTTTTTTCTCCTTTTTTTTGCCATATTAATCCCCTTGTTTATATTTTGTCAGTTTGTAATTGTCATAAGGCACCTGAAGGCAACATAGCTTAAATGTCATTGTTTTTTGGTTTTAGATTTTGCATAGCCAAGAAAGCGTGAGTCATAAGATTAGACTAATGTATTATTATATAATAATAAGGTATTATCTATATATAATTTTTCCAAAAGGAAGAGCAAACTGTGTTATTCTTTTGACGTAGAAAATGGGTATTGCCTTCTATCAGTTATGTTTTATCTTTCATTTCACTCACCTGTTCCCCTTCGCTCTCTGCAGTTGTCTGAGTGCGATCCGCCAGCTTCAGAAGAACGGTCATATTCCCAGTGACGCGTCACTCTTTAAGTCCTACGCCGAGTACGGACACTTTGTAGACGTTCGCGTCGCTGCACTGGAGGCTCTGGTGGACTATACTAGAGGTAGGACAGGAATCACAATGTGCCATTATCAGAAATAAACAGGCAGCTAGCCTAAGCCTACCAATTGTTATTTATATATATATGTATATGTATGTATGTGTGTATATATATGTATGTGTGTGTATATGTGTGTGTATATATATATATATATATATATATATATATATATATATATATATATATATATATATATATATATATATATATATATATATATATATATGCCTTTCCACATAGTGTATTGTAAACATGTAAAACAAAATGGCATATAAAACTCAGCCATTAACTTGAACGAACATTAACCCTGTTCACACTGTCTGACCAAAGAAATATGCCTCACTTTAAAATCCACAAACAACAGGATACAAGAGGCTGTGAATGGTGGGGACATTCAGGTCAAACAGCAGTAACACATTAAAAACAGGCTTTGGGAAACATGAGACCCCACTAAACCAAATGGAGGCCGACTCCTAAGAACAAAACCACACATTTTTAATGTGCTGTAGCTTTGTATTGCGTGCACGCAATACAAAGCTACAGCACATTAAAAATAAGTAATAAAAACCGTTAAAAGTAAGTAATACGAACCATTAAAAGTAAGTAAAAAAACATTAAAAGTAAATGATACAAACTATAATAATGTTGCTCAATGAGTACAGCGCTGACCAGCTTTCAACAGATTTTTGAAACTTTTAAAAGTGCTGATAGAGCTGCAGCTCTTCAGCACGTCAGGCAGGGTGTTCCACTGATTTGTGGCTTCCACAGAAAAGGATGATTGGCCAAATGCAGTGCGGCGAAATGGAATAGTGCAGTCTCGTATGGAGGCTATTCTAGTGGATCTGATTGAAGTCACTGAGCGACTGTACACAAGGTCATGCAGTGGAGGAGGGGCCAAGCCATTTAGAATTTTATAAACCATGCACACATTTGCAAATATTCTAAAGTTCACAAAGCTCAGCAGATTGTATTTCTCCAGTATCCTACAGTGATGGAAATCCACTGGCTTTTTGTCCAATGTTTTAGGATATATATATATATATATATATATATATATATATATATATATATATATATATATATATATATATATATATATATATATATATAGGGATTCCAGTGGTCTTATTGTTGTTTCACCAGCCTGCCCCCAACATGTGATGCAATATGATATATGTGAAAGGATCATGGCAAGCATAAAAAGAGACAGTTTCTAATATGTTTAAAGTTAGCCAGATTGTACTTTATAGTTTTAATCATTCTCTTAACATGTTTTGAATTTTGTGACGGGCAGCATTTTCATTTTTTCAACTATTTGACCTTTTATTCTCAGTCGCTGAGAATTGAGAATGACTAAAAACTTAAAAAAGTGTTTATATGAGCAAGTTTAGCATAAATCTATCATACCTATTGTTTTAGGTTTGCCTCTTGTTTACATTAATTGATTAAACTTTTTCTAATTTTTAAAACTCCTTGCACACAGTGCCTTTATTAAACTGATCTACGGAAATCAAAAATCAATTATGAATCAAATCTTGACCCCCAAGAATCAAAATCAGTTTGTGGGAGACTGAACGATGCATAACCTTAATGTTTGTTGAAAGAAACAGTGTTTGTTCAATTTGATTTTGAAACATTTAGGACCAGGAGGCTGTCATGTGTCTTTTTTGTTTTGTCCCGTAGTTGAACGAAGCTCAGCGGACCTGCAGTGGTTGCTCAACATGGTCCAGAATGACCCAGCTCATTATGTCAGGTCAGCTCACGCCCCTGCTCTCAGTTAACACACACTCAAACTGTTACTAATGAAACATTTGTATGACATTCAATCTTATCTTTCTGTCGCACGTTATAACAGCCATGCAGCTAGGATAGGAATTGCTTGAAGCCTGACCGCTGTTAATGAGGCTCTGACAGTCTGAGGGGACAGATCCTCTCTGCTGCAGTTCAGCAAGAAAACACCGTCCACGGAAGCACAAGGGAACTTGATACTAACCGGCTCTGACTTTGTCGACCTCAAACTGCTGGAGCCTGAACTTAGCTTTGCCTGAACTGTGAGACTGAAATCGCTTTAGGAAGGGATGTCTTTGTGGCAGGAATAATGCCAGCAACCAGTATACCTCCTCTGCTGTTCAAAGAAGGCTGTAGTTAATGCTAAATGACTGACGAACAGCCAGCGTGACGTTTCATTTTCATGTCTGCATTTCTTGTTTGTTGTCCAATCAGACATCAGATCCTGGGCATGCTCTGCAAGAATCCACCTTTCACCAAGACAACAGACTCGGCTCTGTGTAATGAAGCTCTGGTCGACCAGCTCTGGAAACTTATGAACTCAGGTGAGAGAGAGAGAGAGACATACAGCCCTTTCCAACGGGGAAGCAGTTGGAAAAGGACATATATGCTCACCAAAGCCACGTCATTGTTGATCAGATGCCAGTGACAGTGTGTCAGGAATGGAGTGAACAAAGCGGTGCCATGATGGAGAGGTTTTTCTAGCCTGCCTCTGCACTGTGACATCAAAAACAAACAAGGCATTTCCTGTCTGTTCCCGTCTTTTCCTTTTTCCTACCAAATTCCCAAACGGCTGGTGCTGTCTGAATGTTTTCGGACACTAGATTAACTTCAGAAAGTACCAAGACCCTTTCCAGATTTGTTCTGTTCCAGGCTTCATTTCAAGCACATTTTCTAAGAATTTCTAAAGCAGTGTGCTCAATCTGTCACAAGGACTGAACCAAAATAGCTTTGGAGCTTCATTCATGACGTTCTTGAGTTGACTCAGAAACCAGGCAGGAAGTTGAATCATGTGATCATGACAAATAATTCACTACCCCTTTGCTCTATGAAATACTATTGTCAGTCTTCAGGGTCCTGAAATACTATTGTCAGTCTTCAGGGTCCTGGTTTTTTGGTTCTCTGTGTTGTTCAATAAACAGAGAGAAGCACTTACATTGCGACAGCATCCATTCCAACCAGAGCCCCTAGAGTAAGGTATATATACAACAATGCTACATCTGTTATCATCTCATTGATAAAAAAAGAGCTGATAGCAGATGGCTTTCTGTCAGAGATAAAGTGTCCACATGTGTACCACTTGATAGGTTTCTATCAGACTGCTATGCTGCTGTTGCACAACTCACTGACACGTTTGGACGTTCGCTGTAATCCTCTATAATTTATCCCAAGAGGCTGAATGAGCTCTAAAGGAATCACTTGTGTGTCTCAATCAGCTTGTTTTCAGACATTTCCTCTGTTCTCATAGAGGAAAAAGGACAAACCGTTGCTACAGTTCGTCATGTGGTAAAAAGAGCAGCTGCAGTTCCATTTGCTTACATCCATATACATTGCTGTACATTCACTTCCAGCCACGTATATTGTGCACGTGGCGGTGTGATTTGAATTTATTCTATAAAATGTGGACGAAACTGAAAGATGCCTTTCACAAGTTTTTAAAGCCAAAGGTGACTTCTTTAAATATCTTGTTTTGTGCGAGCAACAATCAAACTTTTATTACAGACTCAAGGTCCAGATGACACAAAAGACATACAATAAAATACATAAAAGCACAATTAAAATGCATAGACCTGTCAATGGATAGTTGTACCATCGTCTCCACAGATGGGACTGGTAGCATGTGGTACTATACTTTATGTTTGATAAAACCAAGATGATCTTGAGTCATTACCTCGACAGATACATTTATACATCAAATGTCGTAAAACGGCTTGGGAAGTATTAACCCCTGCAGCCACAAGCATTTCACTGCCACTACACCATCTCGGTCTCAACAGTCCAGAAACACAAAGATATCCCTGTTGCTATTATATGAAACGGTGGTAAACTTCCTTTATTTGGCTTTTTACAGGAACACTACTGCTTTGTCCTGAATGCATGTTGTAAATGTGTCTTACTGCTACCTCCAACATAACACTGTAATTCTGTTGAGAAGATGACCCTACTTCTCACTTGATTCATTACCTCAGTAAATCTGAGTTTTTGGTCTCCTTCAAACCAGCATGATGTTCATTTAGTAAATGATATTCCCATTTAGAGTCAAACAGAGTATAGACCATTAAGCAGGGAATGCTTTAGGGTAGGGCTATCTTGTGATTGACAGTTTGCTACCACATTGTTTTCCCATTTGGGAATTGTCATGAGAGACATTAATTTACATTAATTGTTACATTTTAGTCACCTAAAAATGTCTTCAGCATTTGGTTGTACTTAGCTCCACCCTCTCATGTTCTTTATGGTTTAAAAAAAGAAAAGGAGATGGCTATGGCGGCACCGACAAAGTCAAACTCAAGGCTTCAAAATGTCCACGAACCAATGGGTGACGATGTCCACTTCTTATAAACCGTCTGTGGTTACAATATAAGATGTCCACATGCCAGGTCCAAGTACAAATATACATCTTGCAGCACTTGTTTTTTCTCTCTAAATTAGTAGTATTATCATGTTATAGTCAGAGCCATTTGGTGGGTTGTTGTTGGCTCCACTGTCCGCCTTGTTCATTGTCATCTCATACACCTCATATTCTTACGAGCTAACCACCGTCGGCATTGGGAGCAGTGGAAGTGATAGCACATTGCAGTTATAATAATATGCAATATTCAGCTTCGTTATTATCTGGTCAAAGGATACACTCTACTTTTTGGTGATGGGCCTCCGCCATGTACTCACACTGTTCTGCCGTGTATTGTGTCCATTGGTTTCATTATTTTTCTCTCTTCCAGTGGGTCCTATGTGTCTCTCAGCCAATCCAAATACACACCATCTCAAAAGCCCACTGACAAGTATACGTTCACAATTCCATATTCCTGAAGGACACTGGGCTCTAGTTGCGTCGTGTTATCGAATTTATTTACTTACAAGCTTGAAGGACGACCAAAAATGTTAAAGTTCATTATTCCCAGTTAACTTCTGTTTGTCGGTCAGTCCGTGTGGGTGGCTGCTGGACTGTGCTGACGGCAGATTACAAATACTTTAACCGCGGCCTGCACGTTGTGTGCAAAGTGGTCACGGCGCTTGATTGTGCGCCTCTGAATTCAAATATAGTAATAGTTGACTGATAAAAGCTTTGTCAACATGTTTTTAAATGCTTTCAACACCCTTTCCCCCCCTCAGGCACCTCCCACGACTGGCGGCTGCGCTGCGACGCCGTGAACCTCTACTACACCCTGTTTGGTTTGACTCGGCCCTCCTGCCTCCCCCTGCCAGAACTGGGCCTCGTGCTCAACCTGAAGGAGAAGAAAGCCGTCCTGAACCCCACCATCAAGCCCGAGCCGGGGGTCGGCTCTGTCGTGGACACGCCCGCCAGCATAGGCATCCATGGCGTGGGCATGAGCTACTCCGCTGTAAGTGGTGTTAGACAGTTAGTGGAGTGTTAATAGGAAATGCACTTTACGAACTACTGACTGAACTAGATTATTAGCTATTTCTTGGCAGGGCGTCGGCCTGGTTTCTCTGCTAATGGAGATGTAATCAGCGAGCTGCTTAGCGGTTCTTTTTTAACTTAACATAACACATCTTTTCCGATGGCAGATAAATAATAACTACCTTAAGTTGGATCTGTTTAACTATATGTACTGTAGTGCTGCCAACTGTATTTGGCTGCACCTCATTCCCATTGTCATTTCTAAGAGCACAATGAAAGATCTCTCTGACTGCTGATTAAATCAGTATGACCAGCAAAACTCTCACATGGAAGCAGGTTAAAGGGTGTGCGCTTTTATGAGGTACTTGTCCATAGTCCGACAGGAGTTGGCGGTCAACAAAATGGAACAAACAATTATTTTAGACACTTTTATCAATATAAGCTATTTCGCTACATATTAAAGTTTGTGTTTGTGTCTGCCAGATGGACGAAGAGCCCGATCCTATCTCATTGGGGGTGTGCGGGGTGGGCCAGCCCTCCCTGGGCCTGAAGAGGAAGGCTGAGACCCCGCTGGGCTCCCCTCCAGAGCCAGGACAGGTACTGCAGCAGCAGCAGGAGGAGGATGCACGAGGAGGACGCTTCAAGATCAGGGTAACGCACTTTCAGTCTTTCTTTTTGATTCAGACTGACTATTCAAGTGTTTTACTGCCATCTGCCATGTTCTGTTATAGCAACGTCTCTGCCACTACAAAGATAAAGTCAACAAGAAAAAAAATATAAGAGTCACGGTGATCTGTTTTTGTCAACATATGTTATATGGTATTGACATGTAGTTCTGGTTTGTTGTAGTTCAACACAATGGAAGATGAAGATATTGATATGGAGACAGTTCATGACAGTCAGGCCTTCATTCACCATCATCTCAATTTGTTAGAGAGGCCCTCCACGCCAGGTGAGCACACACACACACACACACACACACACACACACACACACACACAGGCCGATCATTCAGAAAAATAATGAAAACCCCAATAACCTGGTAACACACACCTGCTCTCTTTCTCTTCCCAGGTAAAGAGCCTCCGTCAGTGGAACAGTCCATGCTGTCCATGCCCGCCACGCCCGTGCCGTCCTTCCCCAAGGAGGCCACATCCTCGTCCTCCAAACACGGTGGCGAGCACGGCCACCACCACCATCACCACCACCACCACGAGCACAAGAAGAAGAAGAAGAAGCACAAGCACAAGCACAAGCACAAACACAAACACGAGAGCAAGGACAAGGAGAAGGACAACTCGCACGCCTACAGCAACAGCCCGGCCAGCGGCAGGTCCCTGCGCTCGCCATCCCTGTCAGAATAAAACATCTGGGGGCAAAGTTCGACTTCCTACTGCTACTTTGGGTTAACTGGTTGCATCCGTCCTGCAGTAGCAGGCGTGCATCTCAAGTAAACACAGACACAAAACAGAACGCGAAAGGTGTGAAGTTGATCTAAATATTCTCGACTCAGTGCTATCAACCAACAGGAAGAGTCGTGTGGAGAAAGTGTGAAGGAAAAGGAAGCTGTTCACTGTGTCGTGTTCCCCAGATACATTTCAGCGCTGGATTCCTCAGCAGAAGCAGTGGTCTGCATTGGTTTGAGAGGAAACACAGACTTTTGAACTGAGGCTGCAGGGTCGTTAAGGTAAACCCTCTAGAGGCTTCCTTGTTTTCTCTCACTCTCCTGATGAAAATTAAAACATTGGAATTTCCTGTACAATTGAAACTCAATTAATGTTAGTGTGTTTCCCAACTGCTGTCATGGAGGATGAAAGAGACTTTTGTGCTCATAAATGTTTTAACTAGATAAAATCCAGCTCCATTTAAAAAAAAAAAAAAAAGTCTGGGCACTATTTCCTAGATTTGATTAGATGTTTTAAACAATGGAAAGAACATGCATAATTCAATGTTACCCATTTAGGGTACCGAAGTAGTAATGCAAAGTTTTAAAGTATGGTTTTCTTGTTCATGTAGCCTACTAAATTAGGCTTGCCTTTCCTAAATATGACAAACAAAAGACAAAGTCCTACATTGTTTAAATAGTCCCTGTCAGCAGTTATTCCTAGCCAGTACCTTGTCTCCAGCATGCTGTGACATTTCTCATGACAGAACTTGTTAAATGTTTATTCCTCTTTGACACAATAATCTACTGAAAGCTTTAAAGATGGTATTGGTTTCACAAATGTACAGTAGATCCAAACCAGTCATGCAAGAAATGTAGAGGAACGAAAGATTGAGTAGAATTCATGGAGAATTAGGGATGCTTAACTTAGGAATTTTCTACGCTGTCATTTGTTTTGTAAGATTTGTTGATTTAATTGTTTTTTAAATAAATTGAATGCAATTTCATTTGTATTATTAATATTATTATTATTTGTGCCGAAAGCAAAACGGACAGTACTAATGCCGTTGTGTAAAATGGGTTGTGGCAACTTTTAAAGCTACATGGAAGACTTTCGATTTTTTTTCTTTCTTCTGTGTTTATGTCTGGGTAGAATGTGTTGCTACTTGTCAACTGAGTCAGGTGGCTTTGAATAGAGTATAGATCTGTTTCACTTTCAGTTCAGTTCCTCGTTGCATTAGTACCTGATCCAACCTCACTTCAGGTCCAGTTAGAGTATTTTCTTCATTGCAAAGGATCACAATAGCATCACAATAATGTCTAACTTGCGCTATTAGTCCCATACATATTGAAGTAGCCTATAGTTGTATTAACGTCTGTATGTAGTCTACAGCTGATTATCAAATACAGAAAGTTTGGTTGAATAATTTCTCAACAATATTTATCATTGGTTTTCAAATTGAACTCAAGTCTCAACAAAGGAAGGAAGGAAGGAAGAAACGCTGTGTGTTTATTGGTTGTTCTTTACAGATGTACTATAATCATTATTATTTCATATTTTTGAAAAGGAATTATTGAATTGATGCATATTACCAATGCCTCAGAGGGCTTTACATCTGTACACACGACATCCTCTGTCCCAGGACCTCAAGTCGGTTCAGGAAAAACTCCCCCAAAAAAAGCTTTCACGCGGAATGAGCTCTTGACCCAAGCTATATGCTAATTTCCATTGGGTGAATACTTACCTCCTCTTATCGACAGCAAGCCACCTCGTAAGTACTATATATCAGGATTTTCTGATGGTGAATTTCAAAATAAGAGCTCGAGAAAATCACATTCATGAGCCAATTTATCTATAATTTCAGATTAGATTTGAAACGAAATGGTCCATAGTTAGGAACTAATTTCCTGTCAGATTAATAGTAGACAACTAGAATGTGTCACTCGGACACAATCAAGACATTCTGATTAAAATTAAAGCCCTTCAAAATCTCCTTCATGAGCGAACTTCAAATCACATTCATTAGCCAATTTTAGATTATATTTTAGATTATATTTCAAAGGAAATGGTCCATAGTTACAAACTAATTCCACTTCAAGGTATTATGATGTAGGGAAATGAAAGCCCTTCAAAACCTTATTCATAAAATAGCTTCAAATCCTATTCATGAGTAAATTTACCTCTAATTTCATATTAGATTTGAAAGGAAATGGTCCAAAATTATAAACTAATTTCACTTCAGATTAAGAGTAGACAATCTCAAGGTGTCTGACATTCTGATGTAGGATTTCAAAATTAAAGCCTGCGTGGTATTTTTTTTTTTCAAGTTATCATTCATAAGATTGATACTTTTTTCTCTTCTATCACGTTCACCGGAACTCTTATTTTGAACTCAGTTCAGCTCTTACCGTAATGCCTTGTATACGCGTATCAAACAAACCGCGCTGGCCGGCTTGACTGCAGTATCCCGGCCGAGATGAGAGCCCTCCTTCAACCCAACCCCAATAAGAATCCGGTGCGCTCCTTTCCGTCTCCTCCCCTCCGTCTCCCTCCTGTTCCTTTCAACGGTCCTCCTCTCCGGTGGTCCTCTCGGCTGTGGAGTCAGCATCACTCACTCGCCGACCTACAGCGCAGTGCTACGCTCAGCCCGGCGGAGGAACATGTTGCTTCAGAAACTGGTACGGTAAGAGTCCGCGTCCGCAAGTTTGAGCTGTGCGTAAATCCGTGCGCAATTACGCATTTACGCGTGAATTTTTGGTAGTTTGAATAATTTATTGTGGCCGAAAGGGTGTTTAACTAGTTGTCTAAGCTTGTATCCCCCAACACTTCTCTACCCTTCCTGTTGCTAAGCATTTGCAGAACAATTGTAGAGCCAAACGATCAAAGGCGGTAGTTATGCGGATGCAGGAGGTCCCGATTCACTTTGCGCTGCACCAGTCTGGACAGGTCATCGAGACGATGCCGTTGTTGATGACCGATGCTAAGAAAGGCAGAGTTCCGTGTATCGGTTTGGTTCTGCCCCCACTTTTATATTTGAATGCCGAACAAACTTTTGAAAATATTAAATCAAGTTGAGAATTAATTTTCGCAGTGGCTTGGCCCCCTTTGAGGCGTTGTTTTCTTTAATGAAGCTAGGATAGAAAGTCAAAACATTTGAGCGCATTTTTTGCTCTCAAAGCACAGCAAAGTGTAGCGTTGCTTATACTCAGGAAGACCTGACAGGCTTTGCATAAAAATCATGTCAAGGGCTCTCATAAGATGCTGGTGTTTCTGTTTTGTCATTGACTCTCTAATGGAGAATACATCTCATGACAAGCAGTACAATACATGGATATTCTAATGTGTTGTCGTCGTTATCGTCTCAGTTTGTTTGGATCCTGTCCGTCCTGTGTGGCACCGACGTGTGTCGGGGTTTTGTGTTCGACCGGCCCAGACGCGCGGGAGAGGACGGGACTTCCGCCAGATCAGAGTGTGAGTACGACCTTGGTCCTGGGGGAGAAATAGATAACCGCTTGTGAACTGCTCGACCCGAGCCGCAGAGCATTCGCACGACTGAGGTGGCCTTGAAAAATAAAAAAATTAAAAAGACCATCAGGGTGGCTGTTTTGCAAAAGACCCTGACCTCTGACCTCCATGTGGATAGAAGGAAGAGAAACGGCTTCTACAGGAAACAGTATCAAGTGGGAGCCTGGGAGACGGTCCTTTTTCTTTTGGTGTGCTATCATTTCAACAAAAAGGGTGTTTCCTTCCCTCCAGGCATTCACAAAGTTATGAATGCCTATTATGACAATAATAGGACAATACATATAAAACAGGCAGAGTGATCATAACGACACCATGGCTTTGGTTTGTGAAGCTTTGAATTGAAAAAATGATGTTTGTGACGCCAATACATTCATTATTAACTTATTAATATTATGTCTGTCTTTATGATATAATGGCGGGGTCAAAAGTGAAATTGGAAACAAATTGGGGTGAGGGTTGTGATGTGATTGTGGGTTAGTGGTTAGAATACCCGTCCTTCAGTCCGAGGCTCCGTGGTTTGAGCCTCAGCTCTGCTAGTCCGTGTTGTCTCCATTTTATTAATTTTTAGAAAAATAAGAACTTTTCCACAGTGCTGGGCTTTTTGAGACTATTTTGCTTGCTTTATAAAATACCCTTTCACAGGCACAGATGAAGCTGGGTACAGAGAGGAGGGGGGGAATTCATTGAGTTTCGCTGCCTCTTATATTTCAAATCACACTGCAAACCCACAAACCATTAGGCTCGTTCGTTAGAGCTGCGCCTCGCCTGGAATCCAGACGAGAGCAGCGGCCGCAGCAGGACAGGAGGCGTTGACAATAGGCTCGTTCGAGATGAACCAGTTCTGCGCAGAATCGATCGGCGGCGATCGGCGCGCAATGCATGCCGGTTAGATTTGTGTCCGACTTGCTCTGACGTCATGCACACGTGGTCAACGATACTCTCACGAGACCAAGACGGCTGTCGATTTCAGAGTCAGCCGCCGCAGTTGCTCTCAAACGACTGCGTGGCCCAGTGCATGATGGGAAATGCCTGGCTCTCGCCACATCAGAGAGCTGATTGGCTCTTAGATCTGACAGCAAACACCACGTGTTGTAGAAAATCCTTATTGTATGTGTAGTTGTAATACTTAACACTGGATTATTGACTATTAGTCTCATGTTTGATCTAAAAACACATCTTGTGTGGTTGATAATACAACATCTTATTTATATAACACATATCAAAACTAGTAGTAATGAATTTCACAGGCAGACATAAAAATACCAAAGGATGCAGCTACACAGTCATTTCTACATAAATATATATTTATAAACACATATAATAAATCCAAACGTGATCTGTAAACTACAAATAAACAAAAGTTCGGAACTAACAGGAAGTACTTTTTTCTGTGACTTCCTGTGTTTACTTTGAAGGCAGCTGACAACTGTCCGACTTGATTGCAGTTTTTTGTCAACGCCTCCTGCTGCGGCCGCTGCTCTCGTCTGGATTCCAGGCGAGGCGCAGCTCTAACGGACGAGCCTAATAACCTGCGATCGGTTGTCAGTTGTCAGCTGCCTTCAAAGTAAACACAGGAAGTCACAGAAAAAAGTACTTCCTGTTAGTTCCGAACTTTTGTCTACTTGTAGTTTACAGATCACGTTTGGATTTATTCATATGTGTTTGTAAATATATATTTTTGTAGAAATGTGTGTGTAGCTGCATCCTTTGGTCTTTTTATGTCTGCCTGTGAAATACATTGCTAGTAGTTTTGATATGTGTTATATAAATACGATTTTGTATTACAAGAAATGTTTTTAGATCAAGTACAGAGAAGAACGCATATTGAGAAACGGCCAGACACAAATCTAACCGGCATGCATTGCGCGCCGATCGCCGCCGATCGATTCTGCGCAGAACTGGCTCATCTAGAACGAGCCTATTTTCTGAATCGGTCACGTGGTACGGCCGGCTCGCGAGGCTTCGAACGTCACCACATACGTCATCGACACAAGCCTCGATACGCGCTTCTCCAAAATCTACCTGGATTACTCGACACGCATCGAAGCCTCGACACGAAAGGACACATA
The DNA here is from genome assembly GCF_910589615.1 of Taurulus bubalis. NCBI lineage: Eukaryota > Metazoa > Chordata > Actinopteri > Perciformes > Cottidae > Taurulus > Taurulus bubalis. Next base: position 5,449,772 of record NC_136600.1, read on the forward strand.
ATATAGTATATATATATATATATATGTATATATATATATATATATATATATATATATATATATATATATGTATATATGTATGTATGTATGTATGTATGTATGTATATATACGTGTATATATATATGTGTATGTGTATATATATATATATATATGTGTTTTTATATATATATATATATATATATATATGTGTATATATATATGTGTGTATGTATATATATATATATATATATATATATATATATGTGTGTGTATATATATATATATATATATATATATATATATATGTGTATATATACAGTATATATGCATATATATGTATATACAGTATATATGTATATACAGTATATATGTATATATATATGTATGTATGTATATATATGTGTATATATGTATATATGTATGTGTATATGTGTATGTATATGTATATATATAAATATATTAATGAAAAAGATTCAGAAAAAATAGGGTGTTTCCCTTTTCCAACCCTCTTATTCATCTTGTAACACTTTACATGAATTTGTGACCCTTAGTTTTTTTTAGTGGGGCTGCAACTAAAGATTATTTTTGACTCAGCGATTCATCATTTAGTCGATGAACAAGTGAACAAACCCCAACCAATTGACATCTTCAATTTGCTTATTCTGTCTAACCAACAGTCCAAAACCCAAATATAGTCAGGTTACTATCATTCATGTCTTTGGGTTTTTAACTGTTGGTTGGACAGAATAAAAACATTTAAGATGTCACATTGACATTTCTTTGTGCGCAAAGATTAATTGAACGATAAATTGATTCAGCAATAATGAAAATAATTGTTAGTCTCGCCCCCACACTCCACAAGTATCGTGTGGTTATTTGCTGTCCAATGAATGAGAACAATGCTGAGGTGCAGTGAGCTTCAGCACCTCAGAACTGTGTTCATGAAGCAAACCCCAGCAAAAAAAATAATCATACAAAATGTTGCTGCCAAAGTGGCTGGGTACAGGCTATGTGAAGTGTACTTTGGACCCGCGTTAATGTATCTTGGCCAAGTATTCGTGGGACATGAAGCTGCGCTCCAAATCCAAGACACACGCAGAAAACTACTCTTTTTTTTAAACTAGAGTTCATCTTGAACTCTATGTGAGCTTCAAGGACAATCAGGCACTCCGACATCAACCGGAGTGACACGCCTCCACCCCCCAGCCCGTCTCCAAGATCCCTCCCCTAACGGACAACATGAGAACTCACTTTCCACACAAGCCACTCCAGAGGAATGTCTCCTGCTCAGTTTGTTTGCCGGGTTGTTTTCTATACGAAGCGTCTGCCAGAGCATATGAAGTAAGCGAGCAGAGAGTTTGTGGTAGTGGTGGAGAGGCGTTACAACGGATCACTGTGACCCTGCAAGGTCGTGATTGGGCAGCCCATGTGTTGTTGTTTTTAGGGGGAGAGAGAGTGTTTGTGTTGCTCCACCTTGAGCCAATATTAAGAGAGCGTTGGAGCTCATTTTCGGAGTCAAATTCTCAAACGCTGTCGGCCTAAGGAGGCCGAGGTTCGCTTAGATTGTCATCGCAACAGGCGGCAGGCCATTCTGGACTATACTTGCTGTATATTTTGCAACATCTTTGCATTTTGCACATCACAGTAGAAAAAAAAGAATAGGTGTAAAATGATGACACAAATGATGGCCGGATTCCATTCAGCTGCTTCAGTTTCAAGGTCTGAGTGTTGTTCGTGGCTCACTGTCACACCGTCCTCATTTCTTACTGGGACACTTGAATAGAACGGAGCCATGTTGAAAATAGTAACACCTGTGCTCGACAGTTTTATATGTGAATATTTGATCCCAAAAATCTTTTAAATTTGGGCACGACCAAAACATATGGGTATGGTTGGCGGGTGACTGTTTGCACCTATTGCAGCTGTCGTTCATATTTGGGTAAATTTTAGCCAGACGGGCATTTGTGTAGTGAACACGAAACAAAACCTTGCATTGCAACAGCCCGTGTCTCGCACAAATTGAGGAGGAGTGGGATAAATCCAGAATGCGAACCCATCGATTGTCAGATATGGGTTTACCAATTTATTTTTCCCAGACCTGTTTCAGATGAGATGTCTGGTCTGGGTTAAGTGAGTCCATGGAGCCATACATAGTTGAAATGGAGCCCTTTTGCATAGGGGCCAGAGTAAGCAAGGAGTCCATCAGAGATCCAGGGGGCTGGTTAGGAAACAGGGGATATTCTGATTTAACGAAGTGTCTAATCTGTAGAAAGCGGAAAAAGTCAGATTTAGGCAGATCAAATGTAGATGACAGTTCTGCGAAATCCATAAAGTCCCCATCCTTATAAAGGTCTTTAATACTACGTAGGCATTTGTCACGCCACGTACGAAAAGTAGGGTCTGTCTGACACGAAGGGTGAGTGGTTTCTAAAGACTGGAGCCAAAGTAGAAGGCTTGTCCAGTCCAAAAATGTTTACGGAATTGTATCCAGATGTTAAGGGAGTTGGAAACTATTGGATTTTCCAAGATCCCGTGTTTTTTTTTAAGTGGCAGTTGTGACGTGATAAGGGATTGTAGGGAGACCTTGGAAGAGGATAGTTCCATTTGGAACCCCCTTTAGACAATAAGGCATTTATTTGATGTTTTTTATGCTGAATGACTTATTATTAAACGTATGAGCCCATCTCTGGTAAACACGAGAAGAAAGTGGCGCTTTTGTGTGATTCCATGTAGGGGAATTCAATTCTGTCATTTCAATCAAAAAATCGATATCCACTGAGAGACGGTCAAATTTTTTTTTCCAGTGTCGCATTGGTCTGTAATTTGTCAGTTATCTTTGTGTCTACTGTGACACTAATGCAGGCTTTACAGTCCTTGTACGGTTTGACAGTTTGTGTATTGGATTAAATCCGAAGTGGCAGAAATGAGAAAACCAAGCGCACTGTAAACTGTTAACTGAAGGTCCGTCTACCAGACCTGCTGCCCGCTGTCTAGAATCGTCATGGCAGGGAGGACAAAAAAAAAATACGAGACACTGGACTTTGGATTTAATCCAATAAACACATTTTCACGGTGTACAAGGACCCTGTACCTTCAAGTCCTTGGGTCAGCTCTACTTCTTCGTCCTCTCAAATTGGACTGAGGGCAGGCAGTGACTCACTATCGCCTCTCCAGGTACAAGCGGTATTGCAAGACAGGACGGGCCTGACTAGCTGGTTAGCATTTCAGTAGATATCCCTGCAACACAATACTTAGACATCTTTGACAGAACGTCAACACTGTAACTTCACATTCACGCTGATAAATGTGAACTCATTGAGCCACGAGGACGTTGTATGTGCTCTAGGTCAGCGGTCCCCAACCTTTTTTGAGCCACGGACCGGTTTTGTGTCAGACAATATTTTCACGGACCGGCCTTCACGGTGTGGGCGAAAAATATGATGTAATAAATATGACGTAATACGACCAGCATATTTACAATTATAAAGTGCATAAAGATACAACTCACGATTACGCCAAATTAGAGGAGCCCTTAAACCTTTATGTGCACTGTAACTTAATTAAAACCCGCTTCACAAAGACAGGATGTTGGAATGGAGGCAGGGTTTCAGAGCTTTTTTGGTGATCTCAGTAACTCTGCCTTGATTTTAATCCAGAACACCGAGTTGAAACAGACTTTTAAGTTTCATTTTGGGGGAAACGTATCACGGAACCTCTTGATATGTGTCAAGATGTTACGTTTGAGGCTACGCACAGACGGATGTATCCGGTCTTTTTTCAAAATAATTAAAAAAAAATGTCGACTTTATTTTTTCATAAATTCTTTCTCTGCTGCCCGGTACCAAGGGACCCACGGACCGGTACGGGGCCGCGGCCCGGGGGTTGGGGACCGCTGCTCTAGTGGACAAAAAAGACATCCAGGGTTTTCACCTTTGACCTGGAGGCCTCACTTGCTCTGACAGAGCAGGAGTGAGTCTCGCAGCAAAGAGGCTTTTGATGCTGCAACACACTCCGAGTCCACACTGGTGGCATAAATTATTCAAAATGTAACGCCTCGGTTCCTTCACATAGCGTATATATGCACTTGTACTTGCATAAAGACGCACACACACACACACACACAAACACACACACACACACACACACACACACACACATACACATAAGTCCACACAAGTGCGCCGTGTTGTATAACTCCCGTTTGCATCCCCTGAACTTTCTCTGTGAGCGAAGTTCTTTTTTTCTGGACAAGTAGCGTGTTGTTAGAAATGTAGCAAAAAGGTTCACTCACTCTCAGACCTCCAGGATGTCTTCAGTTAAGCCAGGGGGTTCTCACATTGCGGGTTGGGTTCCACTACCGTCCTCTGGGATCTCAGAGGACAAGAGTGTTATTATGTCTGAGGAAACCTGTCCACATAGTGAGATATAATTGCCACAGTTTGGGTCCCAAGAGAGGATTCAAAGTTTAGTAACTGTTGAGTTTGTCCCATGGCTTAAAGGCCTTTTGTCACAGTCCTTACCAGTTATTATGAAATACAATTTGAATGTGCCGACCACATTTATTGCTGTTGACAAAGTAGTATGTTCTACTTATAAAGTGTTTATGTTTGCAGGTCCGTACGGGTTGATAGACATTTGAACAGTGCAGCCATTCATTCACTTTTTGGACAATATGCCAAAATGTCCCCCAGTTCACTGTTAATGTTTTTGGAACTGTGAAAGGTGTGGAGTTCAAGGACATTTGTGGTCGCGGTGACCACAATGGTGTGTGTGTGTGTGTGTGTGTGTGTGTGTGTGTGTGTGTGTGTGTGTGTGTGTGTGTGTGTGTGTGTGTGTGTGTGTGGGTGTGTGGGAGCTTTACTAAAACCAGGGATTGTGGTTTAAAGTCACAGCAAAAGTGTCTTAAGATTTCATAATAAAGGGGTCAGTTTGAGAGGGAACATTTTTGCCATTTGATATCTAAACACACAGGCAAATACCCACAATAAAGAAATTAGGGATATGATATATACTGTATAGCAAAATGACTAGTGACTTCACTATCATCTAATCACATTCATATGCATCAAGATATCCTTGTCAAAGAAAAACAACTCATTCCAATGTGATGTTTTTGAATCCAGATTGGTTCAGGCTGCAACCTGGAACCTCCGGTTCAATGCGGAAGTGCCTTCAAGTTGTATTCTTTCTAATGGCCACCAGGGGGTGGCTCCTCAGGTTGCAAAAATAAATCGGGTTGTATAGAAGTCTAGGAGAAAATGACTTTACTTCTCACTTGATTTATAACCTCAGTAAACATTGTAAACATGACTTTATGGTCTCAATCTCTAGTTTCAATCGTGTTAATTAAAGCGTGATGTTGATTTTAGTAAATTATGGTCCCATTTAGAGTCAAATAGACCATAAAGCTGGGTATGCTTTAGGGTGGGGCTACAAGGTGATTGACAGGTAGCTTCCACGGAGTTGTCGAAGTTTCTGTCTGATGGAAAACATCGAGATAAAAACATAAAAAGCAAAAATGGCATGGGACAAATGTCTAACTTGACTTCAGAACCATAGTTTACAAATGGTTCACGGCGCATACGTCCACTTCCTATAAAGAGGATTTCAATAGAATATCAATAGACTTAGGAAGAATCAGTGCCATACCATTTCACTATCATGACTATTTCACTATCATGCAAAAATACCATTTCAAAACAATTTAGAACTATTGATCACATATCAAACAAAGGGCTTATACAGATACATTATAATCATACACCTGGGAACACATCAATATTAAATTGTACACTTCAATCAATTATCAAATATATGTTAGCATTGTATAGAAATTTATGCCGTTATCCGAGGGATTTGGGAAAATAATAATATTTTTGACTTTTGTTTGGTCGACTTTACTGATGCAGGTTACCATTTCTGCGTATTGACCTTCAAACCATCACCAAAACACAGATAACATTAATGTGTCCACTCATTGAATCTGTGTTTGTCCCCGTCAGCTCGCTCTGCGTCTCAGTACACGCCAACCTCCGGCTCCTGCAGGAACAGGTGTTTCGAGCTGGTTGAGCAGGAGCCGCCAAACTGCCGCTGTGACAACCTCTGCAAGACCTTCAACGGCTGCTGCTTTGACTTTGATCAGCTCTGTCTGAGGACAGGTACTCAATCTCCCTCCACCGCTTGTGGTCTGATTTGTTTGTTTTTCCTTCCCACCTAGCTTTTTTACATTTTTTATATCCTCGGCCTTAGAGAGCGACAGGAAAGGACAGGAATAGACATTGTGCTGTGATTTGAAAGAAAGAAAATGACTCCCAGATTCTTCGCGTGTGTGTGATACCAGAGGAAAGGGACTCATGGTGGTGCAGGTCTGGTCAGAGAGGCAAGGCATGTAATGTTAATCAAGTCGTCAAGAGTCTTTGATGTGTTGCTGTGACTGCTGTTTGTGTGTGTGTGTGTGTGTGTGTGTGTGTGTGTGTGTGTGTGTGTGTGTGTGTGTGTGTGTGAGTGAGTTGATTTACAGTATTATTCCACATTTCATCGTGACTGTCAACAGACATAACACACGCTTCATATATCAGTGAACAATTTTTCAAATATGACAAAAAAACACATATTTGTGCTCCTTTAATTACTGATAAGTTACTTGGTGGAGTGTAACTAAGAACATTTAGTCATGTTCTGTACTCACAAATTTGGGGTACTTGAAGTGTTATCTTCTGCCAGCTTATAGTTCGTCGCTGCTACAATTCAGAGGGGAAACATTTATGTTTATCTGACCGTTGCAGTGGCTAGATCTTAATAATTTAAGATGTATGTGTTTGGTAGTGAAATCCAACGTTGAAACGGGTACTTATGAAGGATCTTGTGAAACCGTTTTGGCTGCCGTGGCAAGCTGACGTAGGGTCGTACCCAAACTTAACGGTTACTTTAATTATTTTTTTTTGTACTTTAACACAAATATTCATGAAAGATAGTGCAACAAGTTTTCGCACCAGAAAACATAGGCACCAGTCAAATTGTGTGGAACGGATATATTCAAAACATACACTATAGTGCACAACAACTCGGCCTCAACTTTATAACTCCTATCAACAAAGGCAACGCAGACCAGATCCACTCTTTCCGCTCTTACCTTTCACAATAAAAGGCCTAGACATATGCAACTGTTTACCAGAGGGAACTACAATTTACTCTGAACATTTTGCTACAAAGAAACTCAATAAACCATCCTACAATACCTTAGGCTATACAACAGTTGACCTCAGACAGACTGCCAGACGCTGCTCTGATCCTGGTAGATCCCGTCATGTGAACATTCTTTCACGTTCTTGTATACAGAGGGGGGTTACGAGTGCCGCAAAGATCGGTGTGGGGAGACTCGGAATGAACAACATGCCTGCCACTGCTCTGATGACTGTCTGGCCAGAGGAGACTGTTGTACCAACTACAAGACACTGTGCAAAGGTTTGTACCTTGAAATATTAAACTTCATCCAATGAGTTGCATGTAAAGGCTTATTGATCAGGTTTTCTTTCAGGACATATGTGTTATCATGACCCCAAAATGTTTTTGTAGAAGTTGCACGTTGAGGAAGAGCTCTGTTCAGAATCAGAATCCGTTTATTTGCCAAGAATGTTTACACAAACGAGGAATTTTTCTAGGCGAAAGGTGCATACATTAGACATGAGACGTTAGACGAGACAAACAACAATCAACAATCACTGTCAATCTGCTCAGACACACACACACACACACGCGCAGCAATGAAAAAAAACACATTTTAACTTTAATTACAGTTCAAATAAGTTAACCATGTTTGCAAAATATGGTTTGAGAATTCTGATCGCTGACCTACTGCGTGTATATGCAGCATTAAGAGAAATACATTTCAAGACCTGTCTATAATACAAAGTCAGTAGTTTTTTTATTTGCTACGTTCAGCAACATTTTGTCTCTCAGTCCCTCTTCTGATTGTGTTCTTTTAGGGGACACTTCATGGCTGCAAGACGAGTGTGAGGAGATCAAGACATCTCAATGTCCTGCTGGGTACGTTTACATCTGAGCAGTGAAGGAGATTAAAATGTTTATATATATATGCCACATAACTAAATTATTATCAGAACTCTGATTTGCTCTTGAACTAGGTTGACCAAATTGGATTTCATATAACGGCATTTTGATCTTCCTCTTATGTGTGTGTGTGTGTGTGTGTGTGTGTGTGTGTGTGTGTGTGTGTGTGTGTGTGTGTGTGTGTGTGTGTGTGTGTGGTGCAGGTTTGTGCGCCCGCCACTCATCATGCTGTCAGTGGATGGATTTAGAGCTTCTTATGTGAAGAGAGGAAACACAGTACTCCCCAACATCGAGAAACTGAGTAAGACCTGGATGGGAGTAAGAGAAAGGTGTTTTTTTAGCTGTAAGAGGGAAGACTATGTCGATGTGCTTATTTATGGAGCCGAGAGCATTGACAGACGATCAATAACTGATTTAGTGCTATTCATGGGTGCTAATATCAGGATTTCCTTTGCTCTGTTTTCCCTTGCAGGAACATGTGGAACCCATGCGCCATACATGAGGCCTGTTTATCCCTCAAAAACCTTCCCCAACCTCTACTCACTGGCTACGGTATGGCACAGCAGCATGTTGCTATCAATGATCAGGTTGTCAGTTGTTGTTGTGATAAAAAAAATATTTACTGGCAATAATCTCGGCTGCATCTTAAAATGGTCTGATAGCATTAGCGTTAAGATCAAAGTAAAACTAAGGCTAGCTAAATATAAATTAGCATGTTTGCTAATGTTCACAGTTCTAATGTTGTAATTTTGACATTTCAGAAGTACTTTTTCGCCAGGTGATTGTGATATCTAGTATTGGTAACATAAGGAAGTACAGCATGCTAACATTTGTATCAAGTTCAAAAGTAAGTAACTATGTATGCGTAACAACGTAGCGTAACAATGAAACGTAACTAGCATGAATAAATAACAGCAGACTTTCTTACATAACATTACATAATAACGTAGCGTAACAACGTAGCGTAACAACGTAGCGTAACAATGTAGCGTAACGACGTAGCGTAACAACGTAGCGTAACAATGAAACGTAGCTAGCATGAATAAATAACAGCAGATTCTCTTACATAACATTATGTAACAAGGTAGCGTCACATTGTAGTGTAACAATGAAATGTAACTAATGTAACTAGCATGGATAAATAACAGCAGCCTTTCTTATATAATATTATGTAATAACGTAGCGTAATAACGTATCATAATAACGTAGCATAATAACGTAGCATAATAACGTAGCATAATAACGTAGCGTAACAACCTAGTGTAACAACCTAGCGTAACAACCTAGCGTAACTAGCATGAATAAATAACAGCAACCTTTCTTATATAATATTATGTAACAACGTAGCGTAACAATGTAGCGTAACAATGTAGCGTAACAACCTAGCGTAACAACCTAACGTAACTAATGTAACTAGCATGAATAAATAACAGCAGACTTTCTTGCATAACATTATGTAATAACATTATGTAATAACATTATGTAATAACGTAGCGTAACAATGTAGCGTAACAACGTAGCGTAACAACGTAGCGTAACAACGTAGCGTAACAACGTAGCGTAACAACGTAGCGTAACAATGAAATGTAACTAGCATGAATAAATAACAACCACACCTAGCGGACGTTCTTGCGTAGCATCATGTAACAAATATCACAACGTTACTTACCAATTGCAAACTCAACGTTTATTTTCGGTTTCACACGGAACATGAACAGCAGATACCCAGGTGAAAAGCCCTTAATTTATTCCTCACCAAGATGTAGTTAATAAGAAAGAAGATCCTTTCAATTAGATACACAATTCAATTAACAGTACCTCAGTGACAGTTTGAGTAAAAATTACAAAAAACTAAGTTACCAACTCTAGCTTTAAATATTTTTTAAGGCAACACTGAGAAAAGAAGACCAATTAAGTACAGCTATGAAGTGACAAATGTTATTGGCCTCGGGCATAATCTCAGTGTTAATCGTTGTCAGGGTCTCTATCCAGAGTCTCATGGTATCATCGGCAACTCCATGCATGACCCCGTGTTTGATGCCACCTTCACCTTGAGAGGCAGAGAGAAGCTCAATCATCGCTGGTGGGGAGGACAGCCGGTAAGTAAAGTCACTTCTCTCTGTAATCTCTAGTTCATCAACACAATGATTGTATTTTATTCGTGAGCTGACATGAATACATTTTTTTCTGTTCTCATTTTGTGTATGACTTTGAATATGTTTTTTAAATCCATCTGAAGGTCACAGATCAGAGGCAAACAAAGGCAGTAAAGAGTTTTATTTTGAAGCCACTCACAGTATGAGTGGCGGGACTCAGATCTAACAAAATCACAATTGATAAACTTTATAATCCAGTGATTAATAACAGATGTTAATATGAAATCGGCCTTGGGATTACTTTTAGTTCTTGCAAGACCAAAGCGTTGACACTAGGTAGTCTGGAACGTTTTAGGGTTTTGCTTTAGTGGTTTTACTTAAAAAATAAACCTGCATTAAAATTTTATATGAAAGAATAATAGAGTCAGGATGCACTGCTAACCAACAAGGCTTTACCAGTGTCTTCCAAAATAGTTGACAAACCGAAGAAAACCAACCTACTATATGTTTTTGTTGTTCAGTGTAACACTCCGATAGCATCCTCCTAAAATATATCAGACTGATAAAATAATAGGACTGCACTGTTTCTCTCCTAGATCTGGATTACAGCGCTCAAACAGGGAGTGAAGGCTGCCACCTTCTTCTGGCCTGTGTGAGTCTACATTTGCAGCTCTAATTGATTTTCTGAATGCATTTTCTATACTTTTGTAGTATTATTTTCCCTTATTAATACTTAGGAAATTACAGCTGGGTAGATGCTTTGAAAAGACAGCCTCTCCTCTCTGTGCCACACAGCGGCTTAGTCAGCACAATTTAAAGCTTTAAAGCATACATTACTTTTAAACTCTGCTCTCTTTGGTCTGAGCTGTTTTGTACGGTAGTCGAGAGTATTAGTCATGCACAAGGGGGAAAAAAGGAGAGGTGGTTTTTTTATTTAGTTTTGCCTTTTTAGAATAAAGTCAAAGTTCTAGTAGTTTGATTTATTCAAATTTCAAGTTTATTCTTGAAATTGTGTCTTTATTCTTGAAATGGTATTTCAACTGTATTCTTAATATTTTTACATGTTTTTGAAATGCTAAATAAAATAATCTTCCCCCTGGCAATAATACTGAAAGTTTGACCTTAATCTCGACTTTGTTCTTGAATTGCAAAAAATAAATACAATTCTTCCTCCTGGCGTAATGCAGAAAACAGAACTTTATTTCCAACATTTTGACTTTATTATCAAGTTGAAAAATAAATCTAATTATTGTCCTTATGCCTGGCCCTAGCGCTCTGCTGCAGATCTGGAATAGTTGTCTTTGGCAGTTTAAAAATGTTGCATGTTGCCTGGATTGAATCAGACGTTGTAAACAAAACTCACAGGGAGTCAGATGTCAGGTTGTTTAATATACTCAATGCACTCTTTGTTCATGTATGTACTCTGGCACCAGGTAAGAACACATTAATAAATTGCCAACAATTTGCTTTCTCGCCTGTATTGATATTGGAAGCTTTACAACCATGAGACATCTCGGCCAATCACGTGGCAACATCAGTGTCCTCATACCTATGACATGATGTTATGTTGTTAATGTACCTTAAATGCCACTGCATATGCATTGTCTTATAACGAATATTTCAGGAAATGTAAATTATTTGGTGGGAAAGTTCCCAAAGGAAGTCACAAGAGCTTCATGTTCCCGCTGCTCACTCGGGCTGCAGCAGCAGAACCTTTAGCCTGTGTGTTGAACACAAAAGAGCCCACATCTATCGGCACAGAGGCGGCTTTGATGGAGCGAGAGGCAGATCTCAGCAGAGGGCTGTTTTCACAGCAATTTGGGCAAATGGGCCTGTTTACACTAAGCAGGGTTCCTCTGTGAGCCGGTGTCGCAGACATGCGAGGAAGAAAAAAAAGCCCCACGGAAGCCTGGGGGCTGGAGCATGTGGTTAACTTTACAGGGCTTTTCTTGCACTTGGCACTGACAAGAGGTGCGTGAGAAAGAAAGGGAGCGGTAGGAGAAGGAGACAGACAGGACTGTGCCCATGCCCAATTTATTTTACACAATTTAGCTCTCTAGTACCACGGTAATGGGGTCCAGAGATTATTGTAAATGATTGGCTGGCTGGTTGACGGTGTGTTTTGGGTTCAGCTTTCTGGGAGGCCCACCCCTTAACCACAAGAAGAGAATAGAAAGAGGAGAAGAAAGAGAGTATATAAAACAAGAGGACGGGAAATGTTGTTGAAAGTGTGAACATAGACAAAAGTGCAGAGAGGGATCAAACCTGCTGTCAAGTGTTCACACAGAGAGACCCCCCCCCCCTCGTACATCAAGTCCCACTCAGGGTTTGATAGTTGACAGCTGTGGACTGTTTGACAGCCAGCGTCTTGGTTGGTGGCCTCATCACCACACAGGCAGCGTTTTGACTTTTAGACACTTTAAACAGTGAGAGGGCTCCAAGTGTGCTCTACTTTATGGGGCTCTTTGAGAGTCAGAGGGAACAGTTTGGAGTTTAATGGTGGTTTCATGGGTCATGAAGGGCACCTGAATCGGAGTCTATCACTATTATTCTGTGCTTATGCCATGGCTTGTTAACATTTCGTTGAGTTTGTGTTTGTGTTCCAGTACTATCCCTCTGGAGAGGCGAATACTGACCATGCTGCAGTGGCTCCACCTCCCTGAAGGGGAGAGGTGAGATCTGTTTTTATTTTTATTTGTGTGTGTGTGTGTGTGTGTGTGTGCGCGCATCGAATTGTGCATGACTTTCCCCTCTAGTGATAGAGATCTGACTCAGCAGTTAGCACTATAGTGTATGTTTTGAATATGTCCGTTCCACACAATTTGACTGGTGCCTATGTTTTCTGGTGCGAAAACTTGTTGCACTATCTTTCATAAATATTTTATTATTTATTATTTTATTACAAAAATACAATTTTGAAAAAAGTGTGTGTGTGGGGTGGGGGGGGGGCTGCTGCTACTAATATCTCCACTGCTACTCCTTCACTTGTACTGCTGTAACGGTTACAGCTACTACTGTTTCTATGAAGATCTAACATTTTTATCTACAGTTAGGGTCACCAGATTAATTTGAAGGTTGTGAGCCGATTGGTAGATGAAAAAACAAAGCTCTGATACACAAATATATATATATATGTATATATATATACACATATATATATATATGTAATGTTTTTCTTTTTCACACACACCATTAAGCAATATATATATATATATATATATATATATATATATATATATATATATATATATATATATATATATATATTTAATAACAAGGTGTTGGATTTTCCTGTCAAATTGATAGCGATTGTACTGGCTATCTAACATCCAACTATCCCTTGATGTAAAATCTCAATCTGAAAAGTAACTATACCTGTCAAATAAATGAAGTAGAGGGAAAGCTACAATCATTTCCAGTTGAAGTGCTGTATTTGAGTTAATTGACTTTGTCTTCACCACTGCAAGTGATGCACTTTAAAGCACCTGTTTTTGTCGATTATTACTATCACTACAACTACAACCAGCACATCTCCATCTTTTTGTTTCAGGCCCTACGTTTACGCCATGCACTCTGAACAACCAGACACATATGGACACAAAGTGGGGCCCATGAGCACAGAAGTGAGTACCGTGTATCTGCTGTGTTTGTGTGTGGGGATGTGTGCGTTTGCGTGGAAAGCGCATGTTAACTGTACACATACAAACCCCTATAGTGTCTCTTAGTGTGTATTGTGTATCAAAACACACACACACACACACACACACACACACACAGTGGGTTCTCACTCCCTTTCTGTGTTTCAGTTGAACAACCCTCTGCGGATGATTGACAGGATTGTCGGCCAAATGATGGATGGACTCAAACAGATGAAACTGCACCGCTGTGTCAACATCATCCTGGTGGGGGATCATGGTACAGAAACACACACACACACACACTGATGTAAGGTCACCATGCTGGAAGAGCATGACATGCATGCTCCACTGAAGCAATTTGGGATGAAATGCTTTGCTCAAAGTCTCGCTGCAGAGGCAGTTCCCTTCATTCTAGGTTTCACCAGCCACCCACTCGTTCCTCATTGTTCTCAGGTATGGAAGAGGCGCACTGTGATCGCACCGAGTTCCTCAGCAACTACCTGACCAACGTTGATGACATCATCCTCATCCCCGGGTCTCTGGGCAGAATACGCTCAAGATACACCAACAACCCTAAATGTGAGAAGAGACAAGCTCATACAATTGCATTTTATTTAACGTTCCATTCTTTTTTCCTACAGGCAAAGACATTGCTTTTTCACGCACTATTTTTGGGCTATTTTGACCTGTAGAAAGAAAACATCCAAAATACACATTCAGGTGTTTATTTCACTACTTTCTTTATATACATAACATTTCAGAAAACTTGTAATACAAAAAAGTATTGTCTTAATATAAGTAATTAACTGGGAAAGTTTCATTGTGGTATCTATTTGTGATTTTGTTTTACTTACTGTAGTGTATCCCTCTTATTCATGCAGACCTTGTATTTGGAGCGTTTGGTCTTATTTGTCCTACTTATCAGTACCAGTTGAAGTTCATTGATTTTTAAGATATACAGAACAGTATGTTGCTTTGTTGTACTTTACAGTTTTTTCTCCTCTGACCATTGTTCTTTATTTCAGATGACCCAAAGACTGTTGTTGCAAACCTAACAGTGAGTATTAGGCTTGCATGAAAAATACTCAAACTTCTGTGAAGTTTCAACTGTCAACTTAATGACATTTTGTAAAAATATGATAATAATAATAATACTTTTTAATAATATAAATACAATTGTATTTATATAGCACCTTTCATTACATAAAATGCAGCTCAAAGTGCTTCACAAGAGAAACAAATAAATAACACAGGTGTTAAAAACAGAAAACACCAGTAAAGCCACTAGAATATTTAAGTCCTAAGGAGATCAAATCAAATGGGATAACCCTAGTAATAAAAACAAGTTAATAACCAATTTTAAGATATAAAAAACACACAAAAGTATGAGAAAATAAAATAGATATCCAAGCTTTTAAGTAAAATCATTTTAAAGTCAATCCTCAACCCTACACATTTCCAGTGTAATGATGCTAGTGGTGGTTTGAGATGTTCTCTCTTCTTGGTTGTTATATAGTAGTAGTGCTGTGCTTTTGTTCCCCTGGTTTTGTTTGTATATTTTATTTATTTGTTTGTTTTGGTTATTGTAGTATTCATTGCCTATATGGTCCTTTTTGTTTACCGATAGTTAAGTTATGTCTTCTTTGCTTCTCTGTAGAGCACTTTGTGAACTTTGTTTTTAAAGGTGCTATATACAGTAAATAAAGTTATTATTATTATTATTATTATTATTATTATTATTAATCTAGACTAGAAAATACAAAGGCAACCATTTGGCATCTTTCAAAAAGAGGTAGGGTCTTACTCTTGCGATATTTTGGTGATATTGGAGCAAAATACCAATGATTGTGTTACAGTGTAAGAAGGCAGACCAGCACTTTAAGCCGTACTTGAAGCAGCACCTGCCTAAGAGGCTGCACTACGCCAACAACCGGCGCATCGAAGAGATTCACCTGCTGGTGGACAGGAAGTGGCACGTTGCCAGGTACAGAACTGCCCCTACAACAGGAAGTACGAATAACACCAGACGTTTACAAGCAGAACTGGTCAAATGTAAAAAAAAAAAAGAAAGCAAGAAAAAATGTTCCTTTCAATATGTCCAATTAAGAGTAATGACTAGTCAGCAGTCAATGATATATGTTAATATATAACAGTCAGTAGAATATGTTGTTGATAAAAAATGTATTGACATTTACAGCAACCATGAGAGATGCTTGAGCATGCAGTTATAAATGAGCTCAACAAATATAATGCTGATGGGTCCAGCAGTGTGCAAGATTGCCACAGACACAGAAAAAGACTGAATACATAATCTCCTGGCGGAAGTTCACTGAGTGCACACAAAGACATGCACTGAAGCGTTGAGTGTTTAAAAGGGTGTCAATGAATCTTCGATCATTTAGATTGATTTAGATCACAGGTTTTTTCAAACCAGGGAGAATAAACTCTGATGTGCAGGTGATGTCTACCCCCACTGTGAATGAATGAATATATACTTTATTAATCCCCAAGGGGAACATTTTTTTGTCGTCATCAAACCCAGAACTATGGGCTGAGATATCTCTCTCTTTACACCTTTAACCTGTAACGATATAACACGAGGTCCAACTTAAAATATGTGTGATATCCCGAGTTTAATACAAGAAAGATTGTCTCATAGTAAATTCTAATTGTGGATGTGTTATTGGAACCTTCATGAAGTTCACAGATTAGGTGAAGCATTGTCTCTCATTGATTTTTATTATTAATCCTTTGCATCTTTCATTCCTTCTTAGAGCCATACCTCGGCCGAACAGACTCCATATAAATACTGTAAGTCAGTGACTTACTATTTGCACTGATTATGTGCATATAATGACAAATGGGCTCCTAACTTATTTGTTATTTAATAATTAATAGATAGGCTAGTTTTTTTCATTTCTTTTAGATGATCTGAATTTCTCTGGAATATCTAGCTAATTTAGTTTTAATTTGTTGCTGGAAGTGCTCTAATGTTCTGTGCAGTCGATGTAAGTACGTGGCATTTTCAGCCCACCCACCCATCAGTGAGGCTTTTCACTGCACATCTTGCTTTACTTAAAAACACATTTTATACTAACGTGGGCTGCTATCAACGCATCATTAACACGTCTATTGCTGAAAGGTTTTAGGATGTCCCGTTCTGAGCCTGTTTAAAAAAAATATTTTTCCAAAAGTGCAGCTGCTGAAAGGTTAATGACGCGCTACAATGTAGTCTGATGTAGAGCAGCGAAAAGTCTTATTGCAGCGAGTCAGTGATAAAGTAAACCATGAGGTCATCAGGACTCAGAGAGAAAACAAACCACCTCGGCACACCTCGGCACACCTCGGTGTGTGTGTGTGTGTGTGTGTGTGTGTGTGTGTGTGTGTGTGTGTGTGTGTGTGTGTGTGTACGTGTGTGAACGTGGTAAGAGTTACAGCCTCTTTGCGTTGAGCTGCCATGCTGTTTTGGCTTGGTGAACCATGGGACATCTCCGTTCTGTCTCAGGACGCATGCACACGCAGAGCTGCTAAATGAAAGACATCTTTGAGGTTTCAGTGCAGCTCAGATAGACAGACGGGTTAATCGTTGGCACCGGCGCTTTGAGCAGAGTGTTTGAGCGTTTACAATCTCTCACTCATACATACACACTACACACTACACACTGCACAGGCACATTAACAGAGTACGTAAGGCGATGTCTGCGTAAATCCCAAACCAACTAACTGTTTACCAAATGAAACACTGAGTTTGTCTCATTTCCCTGTCAGATAATCATTGACATTTTTAACATGCTTGTGGCTTCACCCTCTAGACATACACACACACACACACACACACACACACGCACACACACACATTTATTAAGGTGTATAACTGGAAGTAGTGTTTTAATGGACACTTAGTTAAAAGTGGCTGTTTTTCAATCAGAGGAATGTAGCTTGGGTTGTGTGAAGGAGTGCTTGTCCTTGGGCCTAAAGGGCCAAAGTAGGTACTGACAACATGCTGCAGTTCAGTTTAAACCGTAAAAACCTGTGTGGACCTGATGCCGCACTGCATCAGGTCTTTCTAAACCACCTTGGAAGTTAATGTAGCGATTTTTGAAACCCCTTTTGATTGGTTAGACTCCAGATTTCTACCATGCTCAAACACATTTTAAACTTACTGCCCGAAGAAAAAAAACCAAAGATTGTTTATGTATGTAAGAAGTGGACGCAGTCACCACAACATCACCCATTGGTTTATTGCTGTCTTGGTTTCTGGCCATTGCCATCTTGTTTTTTTTGCAACCAGAAGTGAACCGTATAACTTAGTACAACTGAATGCTGAATAAGACATTTGTGTTTTATGAACGGAAAACCAAGGGGTAAAGCTGTAACACAAAAACATGGACAACGCCATGGTAGCGACCTGTCCATCACAAGTTAGCCCGCCCTAAAGCCTACCCTACGTTATTTGACTCTAAATGACCATAATTACTAAATGAACATCATGCTTTATTGAAGAAGACTTAAAACTAGAGTTTGAGACATAAACTCATGTTCACAATGTTTACTGAGGTAATAAATCAAGAGAGAAGTAGAGGGATTTTCTGAAAGTTGGTCTTTCATTCTCCTTCTCGATTCAGCTGATTTGACCACAGTTTGGCCATCTTTAAGAATTACCAAAAGAAACTTGAATACAACAAATTAGCTCAGCAGCAAAAAACAGCGGTATAAAACAAAATTGGTTAATGTGGTATGCAATATTTTAGCCTTTGACTTGACTGAGTCATATGACACAATAATCTGAACCTTCCAGCCAGGTTTTGTAACGTATGATCAATGTAAGTTTTTGCCAGAGACATCACATAGCCTTTGCCGGTCGACACTGCTCTGGTCTACTGCACATAGACAACCAAGTTCTGATTGATTCATTCATATTGTTCATTACAGGAAAGTTCCTGAAGGGAAGAGGCACTGTGGCTTCTCTGGTGACCATGGATATGACAATAAAATCAACAGCATGCAGGTACTCTTGATAATCTACAGTCAGCCACAGGACACAAGTATTAGGTCTTCAATCTAAAACAGTGACTTACTAACTAGAGTGACCAGACGTCCTGAAGAATTTGTGACATATCCTGTTTGTCCAGAAAATTAGACTTAACCTGTGTTTTGATTAGTTCTAGCCTCATAAAACATTAGATACTGTCTGTTGTGAAACACATTTTTGGTGTTATCTCCCTAACACTTAATTGTCATTATTTTAACAGTGTTAAAAACAGTGCAGTTTAATACTGCAGCAAATTGAGAAACAACTATGCATAGGGGCGATGCATAGCAATGACGTTGTTGAATTAAAACATCTTCTGAGAGAAAGTAAACCACCCATTGCTGACATGAAGCATGGTGAACAAAAAGCCAAATAGTTATGTCAGGTACCAGGTCGAGTGGGAGAGGAGTCCCCATAGATCATTGATTGCTCACGATTTCTCAACAAAACGTTTTTTGTAAAGTCTGCAGGAAAGAATACTACAATTATTATCGCTCCTGTTCGCTGACATGAATGTAATCTACTGGAGGCTCCACCTACTGTCCCCAGTTTCACCCATTCTCACCTGGTCACCTGGTTATTTACTTGTGCCATCAACTCTCATTTTCAGACTATTTTCTTGGGGTACGGACCTACATTTAAATTCAAGACTAAAGTTCCAGCCTTTGAAAACATTGAGCTTTATAATGTCATGTGTGGTAAGGCATTTTCTCTTTTTGTCTTCCTGTGTTTGGTTCTGATTGCATGTCTATGATTCTAGCCAAAATGTGTTTGAATGAATATGTGAGTATGAGTCACAACATAAGTGGTGTTGTATGTGTGACAGCCTCCACTAATTATTTTGGCTGACATGAAACTGATTTCTCCCGCTCTTAGATCTTCTGGGTCTGAAACCAGCCCCCAATAATGGAACCCATGGCAGTCTGAACCACCTGCTGAGAAGCCCCCCCTACAGGCCCACCATGCCAGAGGAGCTTTCCAGGCCAGCAGCATCTGGTCTTGGTCCTGCAGGAACAGACGACCTGGGCTGCAGCTGTGAAGACAAGGTCAGCCATGATGACTCAGTGGCAGACCCAGACCCGGCTTCCTGTCCACTGCTGAAAGGAATACCAGTTTTTAGGAGATTGGCTTGTCTGTCAAGCTCACTTACATCAGTGATAACAACAGTGAACTCTAAATCCTTCTGATCTTTATCACCGGCCTTGGAACTTCACGCAGACACTATGCCGTACATGAGATTGGCCGATAGCACATACATTTATTTCAAAAGTGTCAATAATTCACTAAGTTGATTAGTAAGTAATGAATTGCAAGTTTAAGCAGCTGTAAAGCTAAGTAGTAATAAGTAGTTAAGATACAAATATAGTGGTTATCTGATTTGGATGGCAGCTAGTGAATGTTATGCTCCTAAAGGATAATTCCAGTTCATTACAACTTGGATCTAATATTTAGAAGTTTGAACATTGGTTCTATGGTTTTGATAGTATTGTATTCACCAACATAACTGCTAAGTTCTAGGGATACTTTGATATTGTGCTTTGGTGAGTAAAATATTATCACAACTACAAGACGTAGGCCATGTTCACACCAGGCATTGACATGCGTCTTGGGTGATCCAATCACAAGTGGACAGATTTAAGAATGTCAGTTCTCACCAGACGGCAACCTCTGGGTCTGAAAGTGAAGCCAATGTACAAGTGCCTTAAACTTGCATTATCTTTAATGCCCATCAGGGGGCGACTCCTCTGGTTGTATAGAAGTCTGATTGTATAGAAGTCTATGAGTAAATGACCCTACACTTAATTTATTACCTCGGTAAACATTGTAAACATGAGTGACGCAAACGCTAGTTTCAAGCCTTTTTCAATACAGCATGATACATTATATAATAATTATAGTAAAGTATGGTCCATTTAGAGTAAAATATACCATAAGCAGGCTATGCTTTTGACAGGTAGCTACCGCAACGTTTTCCAGTCTGGTAGTCGTCCGTGTTTGAAGTGCTTGTTAAAAAAAAAAGAAAAAAAGATGGCGACGGCCAAAATGCTGTTTTTAGTCCACAAACCGATGAGTGACATCACAGTGTCTACTTCTTATAGAGTGTCTAAGGTTCACACCTGGCATTAGAATCTCCCCATGCGTCTCGAGTGATCACTTATGAACGGATCTCACTTCCCCGCTCTCAAAAACCAAATGCATTGTTATTTTACAGCAATGTAAAGTGCAATGCACTTCCAGTGCCTACACATTTAAAATAGAAACTAAACTAAAATAAAGAAAAAATACACCAGGGGTCCTCATTAATAGCCTTGTTGCGATATTGATCTCTCTGTTTCCGTAGAACTGACTCAAATGAAAATCAGACAGTATGTTTTGCGTGTGCTCTATCCAAGAGAATCCCTTTTGCCGGTTGTCGCTCTTTAATAAGACACCATTGGCGTGTAAATGACTACATTCTTTTGCAGACATAGAGGATGTCAGCTAAGTAGGTGGACCTTCAATGTGGCCCTAAGGCCATAATGAGTAAAATTACAAAAATAACATGAAAGTTGTAATATACTGGAGTGTAAAACTTATAGGCATAATATATGACATCAGTAGGATTTCTAAACTGAAACCATCACTGGAAACACAACAAAAGCAGTGTATTTTGGTCTGATGTTACTGAGAGTGAATGTCCCTAAGCATAGTGTAGCGTGTTGGCATGGAGCACTAAAGTGATTAGGGACACATGGATACTTTTGGTATCTATTGCATTCAATTGAAGGTAAGTTGATCAACAAGCCAATCTACAAAAATGACACTGTATTACTTTAATGTGATGACAAAGATGCAAGGACAACTTTTTGAGTCCATGCAACAAGGCAGTTTTGCTGTGGTAACCATACATCTGTAGCACATGTGCTACTGTCACCTACCCTATCAGTTATTATCTGATAGAGTATAGAAACGATAAAATGCTTAAATATAAGTAAAACTGTCAGTTAGCATGTTTTCAAAAGGTTACCTGTTGAACCCCTCTTGGGGTTGCACCTTATGTAACTGCCCTCTCCTCTGTGAGAGAGCTGCAAAGTCAATTAAGAATGATCTGATGCTGATTTTACCTGGCCAACCTGGACCCTCACAGAGTTCAACAGAGTATGGCTGTGTTGCTGGCCAGAGGCCAACCATTCTCCTTTTCTTGACTGTGTTTACCATGAGACCACTCAAGAAAAGAATCTCTGCTCAGTCTCCCTGTGTTCGTGCTGAGGCTTAATCCACACACACACACACACACACACACACACACACACACACACACACACACACACACACACACACACACACACACATTTTTGTAAACACAGTTTTGTCAAACACTGTTTTAAAAAGAAATCTCTGTCAATATATAAATGTGAAAACACAATTCAAGCGTTGTGCAGTGCAATGTGCAAGTTGGATCAAATACACACCGTTGTTGGAGTGTGGGGTAATATAGCAGTGAGTGACTTCCATAGACTTGCATTGGAAAAGAGACCTCTGTAACTCGGAGGTACATTTTTTGGGGGGTAAATTAACTTGACTAAGCCTCAGTATGTATGTATGTATTTTATGTATGTTTTTATTTAACAGTGACAATGCACTAAACATTTACTGTACCAGTTTGACTTGTAAAAAGTATGTAAGTAACCTGATTGCTTTGATGTGTCTGTGGCCGTGGTTCACTTCTCTTTTCAATGTGACTTTTGTCATCCGACCGTGCCAGGACATTACCTATCAGGTCTGGGCGCTCCGAGATCTGATCTTGGCTGCATCGGGATCCGATCAGCCAGACAATATACTGAGGTGGCCTGACTGACGATGAGATCAGACCTCAGTGTGTTTGTCACTGTATTTGTTGGCAGCTATTTGTCTTCCAAAACAAGCCTTCTGACACTGCAGAAACGAAGAATAGGACTACAGAAAATGAAATGAGTTCATCCATTGTTTTAAAGACGCTCCTTTGAACATAAAATGATATCTGATCAGGCACGGGGACACAACAAGTGTCAGGTGTGATCTGGCGCATCTGATCACAAAAGTCCCATTCAGAAAGACAAAGTCTTACCACGGCCCTATTCAGCTTCCTTAAAAACTGAAACAACTGTGTTACATTTCTGCTGCAGAGCTGGACTCAGTTCACCTCCAAGTCAAGCCGTTCAAACAAAATCCGTAGATAACAAACCAACAAAAAGGAAACCTCTCATTCCATCAAGGTCTAATGTCGACATTTGACGCCCTTTTTGGTCTAGACACATTCTGTGTGTATTTTTTTAGATGTACATCCCGAATAGCTTGGATTGGAAGTGAATGAAACTCAGCCCCTCTCTGCAGCGTTTCACTTTATACTGTGTTTTTGATTCCCATGAAGATCTCAAGAGATTGTTTCAATCTCCGATCTTTTTGCAGTTGCGTGTAAAAAGTAGGGGCCAGAGAGGTTTGAAAGTGACCCTCGTACGAGGCTATAACCTGGAGTCACTCTGGCTCTGTCTCTTACAGAACAAAGTGGAGGAGTTAAACCAGCGACTCAGGCAAGCTATGGATGGTCAGTCTTTCACGATGTTACTGAAAATTTAATTTGGTATATGTAAACTTGTTTAAATTGTAAAAATACAGTAAATCAGCCCCAGTGTATCGAGTAAACCCGCATCACGATCCTATCCCTGTAGATACATCACCCGTCACCGTCACATGTTGCTGTTCTTTCACTCCTTTGTAAATATATTTGTAAATGTCCACACCTCTGCTATGTGTCTCCCCCTCTCTGCTTCTTCTCTCTCAGACAGCAGGAACTTGCCGTATGGCCGACCTGCTGTACTCTTCCGTACAAAGTACTCTATCCTCCACCACAGTGACTACATCAGCGGCTACAGCGAGGCGCTCTCTATGCCTCTCTGGACATCATACGCCGTCAGCAGACAGGTACTCTTCGTCCTGTGCTCTTCTAGTGTGGATATTTACTGTCAGCAAACAGGCACCTCATCCAGAGGACAGCAGAGTTTCAGTCTTAAACACCAATATCACGACTCTTCTTTGACTGCGGGTTACGGAAATACAGGGCTATTCATTAGACCCTTCATTTTGAAATATGTTCAAATTATTAGTTGCTATCATTTCCGACAATGCATAAAATAATGTAATATATAAAATAGTTTCTAACATAGTGAATAACAAAATCTCCATTTCAGAAACCAAAGATACAACCAAGCACACACGCAATCCACCCCCAACACCACCGCCCAAAATACAAGAATTAGGGTGACACACTTCAGTTCAAGTTGATCAATAATGTTATAGTATTGAAAATAAAAAATATATATTTTGGATGTTGCTTCTTATAGTGAAGTTTTAAGACATGAAAGTATTCCAAGAGCAGTGGATGTGGCTCAAAGCTACAAATGCAAAACTTCACACGCCCTCTGTCCTCATGACATCTGATCACATCCCTGACTGTTAATTGTAAAAATTAATACAATAATTTGTATCCAGATTCCATCCTTCTCCTCATCCATCAGACCACTGAAAACCACCGATAGTTTAAACTAGAAGTCAGCTGACCTCTCTGTGTGTGTGTGTGTGTGTGTGTGTGTGTGTGTGTGTGTGTGTGTGTGTGTGTGTGTGTGTGTGTGTGTGTGTGTGTGTGTGTGTCTCTCATCCTCTAGGTCGAGGTATCCCCTCTTCCTGAAGCCCTGTCCAACTGTGTGAGACCTGATACCAGAGTCCCTCCCGCCTACAGTCAGTCTTGTACCAACTACAGAGCAGAGAAGCAGATCACCTACGCCTTCCTGTACCCGCCACGTGAGTTTACCACCACTGGATTACACTAACAAAACTAAAAAGGTGCACTCATTAGAGCAGATCTCTGCGTCTGCAACGACCACAACAAACTACAGTTGTCTAACTCCCAGTCTAGACGGCAAATGTGTCAGACAAGTATATTTTCTCAACAATACGCACGTAAAAATGAAATGTTGATGACCAATGAATGTCATAGAATAAATATTTGTATCTACATTTGGCCAATAGAAGATAAGTAAATGACATGTGTTTTTACTTCAACCATGAAAGGTTCATACAGTCATACATGAGACCAACAATGATAAGGCTGATGGGTCCAGTAGTATGCAAAGTTGTCCGTGGCCAGACAGACAGACACACAGCGCCCGCACACACACTGCCGAATACATTATCTCCTCTCGGAGATAATAAAATGGATATTTTGTTGCTGGTTCATTTTCATGTTAAACTAAATATTATTATTTTTTACAATAAATGATTGGAATCCACTGAGAAAAATAAAACATCCGTTAGTTGATTGTAGAAATAGTCAATAGTTACTTTGATAAATTGCCTCATATTATTTTATGTCTTGAACAAAGACACTTATAGACCTTATGCTAGCTGTTTCATTCTCATATTTACAGTTTTAGTTGGGAGAAATTACATAATGTCATTTTGGACAGATGTGGATTCAACCTGCAATTTGACTAGTTGGAGAAGGCATACAACTGTGAAGCGATTATTCTAGTTAATCATGTTCTGTTTTTTATTATTGGCAGAATTCCCCACAACCATGGACAAAAAATATGATGCTGTCCTCATCACCAACACCGTCCCTATGTTTCCTGCATTCAAGAGTAAGTCCATCAGTAATTCCAAGTTTCTTCAAGGGAGTGCTTGGAGTCCGTATATTGTGAATTCTTATATTGTGAATTTGAAGGAATAAAATCCAAATCAGTGCTGATATATTCACTGATATATTCACCGCTTTTCTGTATCTTCTATCACCTCCCATCCCATCGTCCCTGTTTCATTTCCCCCTCGCTTCCACCTTTCTCTCCCAGGAATATGGAGTTACTTCCAGAGAGCGCTGGTGAAGAAATACGCCACTGAGAGAAATGGAGTGAACGTGCTCGTTGGACCCATATTTGACTACAACTACGATGGCGTCAGGGACTCTGCTGAGAAGATAAAAGAGTAAGAGCATTCTTTTTCCTCCACTTCTGATTCAGCTTCAATACACACACAGTTTAAATGTATGCTAGTCACAGTGACGTGCGGTGAGGTTCGTGGCTGGTGAGGCACGGACTCTTTCAAAGTCAGATTACAAAATATATGACCCCAATAGAGTAGCTTAAATCACCATTCAGTTGGCAGCTTGCCCATTGATTACTGGTTGTTTTTCATATTGCATGTCAACATCCTTGCACACACATAAGTAAGGTACATATTTGATTCCACCAATTCATAACGGCTCAGAGAAAGAGTGCATTTCCTCTGCAACCTCATTGTGCTTTTCATTTGCCAATGCAATTCCACAATTCATACTCATTCAATACAAATACAAAATAGGCTATATAGCCTACTGCATTATATGCATGGTCCTACCTTTACTTGTAAATTAAGGCCATTCGTCTATCCTTCAGGACAAAAATCCCCATGACTTTGTTGTAAAAGTCCTCCTTATATTCTTTTAGTTTTAAAAGTGCAGAAGAAGAGCAACGGCAGAACAAGCATAAACCCGACCTGTGGGCTCTTGCACTTCATTGAGGCAGAGGTACTGTTTGCCTCCCCTTTGTGCTTTTTCACTGCGGTTCTATGTCACAGGTTCTACACATGTGAAATACACTACCTATGCTATGCCTCAGCTGACCGCATGTCCCTGGCTGGGCATTGTTTATAGAGAAAGTAGGAGGAAAAAATTATTCCTGGCTGAATGTTTGTCCGTTTGTTACAAATGAAACAAGTTGAGTCTTTTGTGATTGCAGGTACGTGAGTGGGATGATGCCGGTCCCCACACACTTCTTTGTGGTTCTGACAAGTTGCTTAGACTTCACGCAGGCCGCAGACTCGTGTAGCGGTCCGCTCAACAGCGCGGCCTTCATCCTGCCGCACAGAGCCAGCAACGACGAGACATGCAACGTAAGGAACTATCACATGTTCATCACCACATTGTAATAACACTCATACATACATATACTAGAGATTGCTATTCGCTATTACAGAACTGTCCTTATTTAGGGATTCCCCAAGTTAGGAATCCTAAGTAAGGATGGCATAGACACTATCCTAAATCTAAAATAACTGTTATTAGGTCTGTATGACAATAAAGATGGGGAACAACATAAGGAACCAAACTATGATGATTAATACACTGCTGAATCCATATATACAATATGTAATACTTTTTTGGATGCCATTGGGAAACATTGAGGGCATACGTTTTTAGATTCTGATTAAAAGATAAATAGCAGTGTGCGCGTCAACTCGCTGTCGGTGAGAGCAGAAAGTGCTTTCATGTGCCGATGCTGCGGGAAATAGATATTGAAACCGTTTCAAATAATCAGTTTTGATATGTATAAATAGATTTGTGATGACACGGATGGGTATATATGTTAGTCTAGCTCGGTATAGAGTAGAAACAGGGGGAAACAGCTATTATTTACCTACATTTAAGTCGAAACAGAATAGACTTTATTTTGTATAGCATATCTTGAGTCTCATATGAGTTGAGTTATCAACTTTTGGAGAAATGCAACCCAACAACACGCTGCTGTGGCCAATCACATAACCCTGAATCCAGTGCGGTGAAACCCAGCATGAAGGCACGCTTAGCTTTGAATGGGCCCTTAAGCGATTCAACGCCACACAGGCCTGCGCTAATTGCCTCAATGCCTGATTTGATGTGAATGCAGCCTATTTTCCACTAAAACTATTAATTGTTCTTTATATTTCTGTTTGTGTGGAGATCAAACAAACGAGATATACAACATGTTTTTAAGTTAGCTATTTGTAGGTGTATTTAACCATTTTAGACATAGACAGGCCAGCTGTTTCCCCATGGTTAAAGTTTTTTTTTTTAAATCCAAGATGACGATGGATAAAATACTGTATTCAAGGTTTAAAAATCACAGTCCTCAAACCAATGGGTGACGTCACGACGACTACGTCCACTTCTCCATGATCTTCATGCTAAGTAGGCTAACTGACTCCAGCTCTGTACTCACAAACATGAGAGTGGTATTTATTTTCTCATCTCACTCTCATGACAATGCGGACTGTGTTTCTTCAAAGCCAAATCGCTTGGGGGTTGCGAGCGACGGAGGGTTTCAAACTTACTAACGTTTCAAGGTAACTAACGTTTCTGTTCTCCTCGCTGCTTCCCTGCAGAGCTCCGAGGAGGAGTCTCGCTGGGTGGAAGACCTGATAAAGATGCACACGGCTCGAGTCAGAGATGTGGAGATCCTGGCAGGCTTGGATCTGTACCGCAGAACAACGCGGAGCTACGGCGAAATCCTGTCGCTCAAGACCTACATGCACACGTACGAGAGCGAGATCTGACATCTCCTGTCAACACTGATGTTGCTGATTCCTTTTTTTTTTTTTTACCGTGGTGGATGTGGTACAAGGAAGAGGTGCTGTCACCTACGTTACACTGACCTACGCCAGCTTCAGGCTCTCGCTGGACGCTATGGCTGCCGTGTGCACCTGCTCTGTTGTGGCCCTTTACTCTCCTCTCATTCATCTCTTCCATCTGTTAAGACATAGCATTGAACACCACTGAGGCTGAGCTACTAGCTGTGTCACTGTCCACTTTATTCTGTTGAGCAGCTTGGTCGGCACAGATTCAATGAAATTACATCAGACTGAACAACATGACCTATATGAGTAAATCTAAAGGGCTCGAATTCAATCTAAACCAGTACCTTTTGTTTATCATAATGTGCAAATAACAGTGCAATCAAGTGTTTTGTTTGCTATAATATCTTCATCTGCTCTTTGAGATTTCTGATGTTTACGTTGTTTTCTCTCCAGCAGTAAGGCTGGTCAGGAGTTGTCTAGTACAGATGGATTTACTAACCAGAGAAACCCACACTAATCCTATGCTGGAATATTAAAGGACACACGTTTTATTTTGTTTTTAAGGGCAATTTTATTAAACACACCTTCATTTACAAAAATTGTATCATGGTAGCATAACAAGATGAGTCTTAAAACTATATTTTGATGTAGGGCCTTAGTACAAGGCAGAACCACAAGATCAAATAATAATGCGGGACTGATTGCCCTGTATACTCTAACATGCTTTGTATTAATTGTCATCATCTAGCAGTACCAAGAACAAGTTGTTGCATACAATATTCTGTGTGTTTTAAAGTGTTTGAATAATCTTTAATTGCACTACAAAACCATCAACAGAATCCGTCCCAGACAAAACTATCACTTCAGTATCAAGGCCGGACTGTTAAACATTCAGTTACCTAGCAATATGACATTGATCCACTTTGTATACTCTACACTATGAACAGATTATGTTCAGTGATTAAGAAGAAATTGTCTTTGTTTTATTTGTATGAAATGATAATGCAATGGTGTATGTGTGTGTGTGTGTGTGTGTGTGTGTGTGTGTGTGTGTGTGTGTGTGTGTGTGTGTGTGTGTGTGTGTGTGTATATTGAATTTAATTCCATATATTTTCTGATCATGTTTGACTGTTTGTGTGTGTGTGTGTTGACTTTTTGTTCCGTGCACGATAACAATAATGTCAGTGATGATGATGAATTGATGTGTTCCCTACAACATTTACCACCTGCTTGCTTTGTGTAAATGTCATCACAATAAACAAGTGTTTTTACTAAATGAAGTGTGTTGCATATTGAAGTTAGTCTCCCAGCTGTGAGCTGTACATATAGAGAGGAGAGGAGACCGGGGTTGGTTGGTAACATGTCTTTAATAGTATTATTGTATCGACAGTAAAAAAGTGACCAAACTTATGATAAAACTTATTATAAAGCTGTGTGTACTGAGATATTTGAAAGATATTGCTTCTAGTTCATAGGCATAGGAATCCGTTTACATTTTGATAGAAGATTTGAAAGTCTGTAATGAGTGATGGAAGGTTGCTAACATCATTTGACCACAAAGCTGTCTCAAATGTGAGCCAGTTGGTTGGCACGTGTGGGCATTTTGGTTGTCATCATTTTGTTTTTTTGCAACCAGAAATAGGGGAGCTAAGTACAACCGAACGCTGAGTAAGATATTCGTAGGCGACCAAAATGTTACAAATAACTTTCATGAACTAAAAACACACTGTGAAATGATTAAAGTTGTAAGACGAGGGAATGTTGGGATTGTGGGTGGGGTGGGTGGGTTGGTATGATGTCCTTCGTCTTTCTTGGTGTTGTTTTTATTTTTATTTTTTGTTTCCCCCCCCCACTACCAATACTTATGGCAGGGCTGGGCACCTTCCTTATTGACAGATCCCTGGCGTATTACAAATGACAAATGCTAATATGACACCAGGCGGTTTAAATGGGCATCATCTTAAGGTAGTTTACCTGGAACGTGCGCGGTTGGACACATTTTTCACTCCAATTTTAATAGCAAATCCAGAGGCACTGCCATTTTAATACACAAGCGAATCAAGTTTATCCCAGACCATGTGTACTGTGATTCTGGTGGTCGATATGTCATAGTTTCAGGAAAGCTTTTCCAAACACCTGTTGTTTTAGCAAACGTATATGCTCCCAGCTGGGACAGCCCAGACTTTATATCCACAATGTTCTCTAATCTTCCAAATTTAGATACCCAGAATTTAATTTTGGGAGGAGACTTCAACTGTGTTACAAATCCTGCATTGGATCGCTCTCACTCTAAATCAGTCAATTAATACTGGACATAGACAGACAACAGGTCTTGACAATTAACCCAGATTTAACAACCAATCGTCTGCAATTACAAACCGAATTTGATTTACTATGAACAGGGAAGGCAGAATATCTACTAAGATGTACAAGGGTGATTTACTATGAGCATAGGGATAAGGCTGGCCGCCTTCTAGCTTCACAACTTAGACATCAATATGCCTCCCGTTTTATACCACAAATCTCTGATTCATCTCATACTCTGACTACCGACCCATCAAAAATAAACTCAGAGTTTGCTTCCTTCTATTCTACGCTCTACAAATGACAACCCTCTCTTGACACATCTGTTATGGATGCTTTTCTTAATAATCTGGACTTTCCAACTTTAAGTGAAGAACTTTCAAAACGATTAGATGAACCCCTGAGTTTGGGAGAAATGACTTCCTGTATTTCTCAAATGCAGAGTAACAAGAGCCCTGGCCCAGACGGTTATCCAGTGGAATTTTACAAAAAATTCTCAACACAACTTGCTCCTATACTATTAGAAGTCTATAATGATTCTCTAGAAAAGGGTGTTTTGCCCCCTACACTCAACCAAGCGTTGATTTCTCTTATCTTAAAGAAGGACAAGGACCCTCATTTATGTGGTAGCTATAGGCCTATAAACGTATTGAACAATGATGTAAAGCTGTTGGCAAAAGTGCTTTTAATTTCAGAAGACCAATCAGGTTTTATCCTTGGCCGTCAACTGTCATCTAGTGTGCGTAGACTTTTGAGTGTGGTTCTATGTCCCTCTGCTTGTCCCCAGAGATGGTGATTTCTTTAGATGCGGAGAAGGCGTTTGACCGCGTCGAGTGGCAGTATCTGTTTACTGTACTACACAAATTTGGTTTTGGCTCCAAATTCATCTCCTGGATTCGCCTATTATACTCTGCACCTGTAGCTAGCGTTAAAACTAACTCTGAAATTTCTTCTCCCTTCTCTCTCACACGTGGCACACGTCAGGGATGCCCCCTGTCACCTTCACTATTTGCTTTGGCCATTGAACACCTGTCCATAGCCCTTAAAGGCTCTTTAGCATTCTCAGGTATAGTCAGAGGAGGCATGGAGCACAGAGTGTCATTGTATGTGGATGACCTATTGCTATATGTGTAGGATCCTGTGAACTGGGTTGATGAAATAGTGAATCTGCTGAAGATGTTTGGTACTTTTTCAGGGTACAAACTGAATATTGCTAAGAGGCTCTGTTTCCCAATTAATCAACCAGCCAAATTCATTGCCCCAGGGACTTTGCCCTTTCACTTTTCCCCCAACGGTTTTAAGTATCTTGGTGTCAATATTTCCCACTCTCTCAAGTCCCTGCATAAAGATAATTTCATAAAGCTGACTGAAAATATCAAATCAGACCTTCAAAGATGGCACAAATTACCCCTTTCACTTGTTGGCCGAATTGAAACCATCAAAATGAACGTGTTACCTCGAATCCTATTTCTTTTTCAGACCCTCCCTCTTTTTCTTCCCAAATCATTTTTTAAGTCATTGGACACTGTTATACTGTCTTTCATTTGGGCTGGCAAGATCCCAAGAATTCAGAAAAGACATTAAGAAAGACCCAAAGTAGCAGGGGGTTTTGCCCTACCCAATATGCTGTTGTATTACTGGGCCGCTAACATTCAAATGCTGAAAAAATGGTGCCATCGTCCAAATATTATCTGGTGTGTCTTGGAAGCTAACTCTTGTACTTCCACCTCACTCCCTGCTCTACTCTTTGCACCCCTCCCAATACACTAATAATCCTGTTGTTCTCTCCTCACTAAAAATTTGGAAACAGTTCAGATACCATTATGGGCTAAAATCCCCCTCTGCCCTTACTCCCATATGCAATAATCACCTGTTTCTACCGTCAAGCATAGACAAAACCTTTGCACACTGGAAAAATATGGGCCTTGTCTCTTTTAAGTACCTTTATGTAGGTGGGACCTTCGGAAACTTCACTGACCTAACCACAAAATTTGGTATTTCTAATTTAGGTCTATTCAGATATTTTCAGTTGCGCAATTTCACCAAAACACAATTCACTTCATTCCCTGTTTTGCATGAAAAAACTTTGTTAGAAGACATCATGTCCTCCCCAGATTCACAAAATAGTATCTCTTCGATCCATGGTCTTCTCTCATCTCAAATTCCTCCTCTTGTAGGGCTGATGAATATTTGGGAAAAGGAACTAGGTCTTACACTAGATGAATTCTGGTGGAGTGATGTTTTGCTCAGAATTAATACTACTTGTATTTGTGCACGTATGCGTCTCATCCAATTCAAGGTTGTCTTCAGAATTCACTACACAAGGGCCAGGCTGAAAAAGCTGTTTCCTGAAACAGATGAACTCTGTATTAGGTGCTCTCAATCTCCAGCAGACCACACACACACTTTTTTCTCCTGCCCCAAACTACACTCTTTCTGGACATCCTTTTTGATACCCTTTCTGCAGTCTTTAATATTCGCATGTCTCCATGCCCTTTGATTGCTGTATTTGGTGTGTCTCCTGTTGTGGGAAGGTTTACTAGTCGTCAGGCGGATGTTATTGCATTTGCTGCTCTGATAGCCAAGCGTCAGATACTGCTACATTGGAAGGACCCAAAGCCGCCTAGCACATACTCCTGGTCTGAAGAGGTAATGCCATTTTTACACCTTGAAAAAATCAAACATACTGTCAGAGGATCTCTGAAGAAATTTTATAAAACCTGGGACCCTTTCCTTTCTTATGCAAATAGCCAGCCCTCTGCCAACAGCTACCCCCACACTCCTCCCCTTTTCATTTGTTTGCTTGTTTGCTTGTTGTTTTTGTTTTGTTCATTCTACTACTTTGTATTTTTGTTTTATTTTACGATGTAGTTTTATTTTTCCTCTGTTTGCCATTTCCTTTGAATTTGTGGGTTTAAAAAAAAAACTGAAATGAACCTCAAGAATATTCTAACATTATGACAGAGAAATAGGGCAGAGAGTGAAAAGTGTGACAACCAAACCCGGTCTCCCCTGCTCAGCAGCAGTGAAGTAGCTCATGGAAATGGTTGTCTAATGTCAGTTTCAATTTCAACAGGAAATACACCTTCGTTAAAGTCTTACTGCATATAGCAGCTTCTCGTGCCATACATATCTGTCCGGTAGTGCCACCATGTGGACGCTGACTGGTAGAACATGTTGACAAAGTAATAGAGGAAAATGAATGAAAGCGCTTAACCTCCACCGAAGTTTCACACATTGGAGCATCCACAAGCAGCTCAGGTGGGTCAGATGTGACTTTTTTTTATTCATAAAGTACATATCAGTCTGAATTTCAATGAATACACACAATACGTTGTTATAGATCAGTGGATATGTGA
The DNA here is from genome assembly GCF_910589615.1 of Taurulus bubalis. Taxonomy (NCBI): domain Eukaryota; kingdom Metazoa; phylum Chordata; class Actinopteri; order Perciformes; family Cottidae; genus Taurulus; species Taurulus bubalis. The sequence continues at coordinate 5,483,632 of NC_136600.1, forward strand.
GAAAAGCACAGGTACTTTTTCATCCATTACGCATTCCACAGTGAAGGCTTGAGTTTATATACTGTCAAATTGTACAAACAAGTAGCCAGAATATTCCAATTGGATATGTTTTTACTGGTTGGCGTTTGTAGATTGATATAGAGTACATAATAGCGCTAAGATGTCCTGGACAGGAGATTAGGTTATCAGTAAATGATCTGATTCTGAGTTATTGTAGGTCATAGGCGCAACACATGGCTATATTACACTATAAGGAGGATGTTGAAGCGAAAAGGAAATATTGTTGGGCACAGTTTGCAGAGAGCCAGAAACTAACCAATCCATGTTGGAATAACACTGACTGGCTCCAGATGTTCTATATTTCAGTGACTGCGAGGTCATTTCATTAAATCACAACATCATATGTATGTATTATCTTATTGTTCAAGAAAGGTAAACAAAAATACCACCTGTTTTGATTTTGATTTGAATTCCCTCATTTCCGTGAGGACATGAATGCAGCAAGTTGCGAAATGACGCGTCGCAACTTTCGCTTCCTAAAACAGAAGAAACAGGCCTGTGGACTGTTAATACCGGGGAGTGTACACAACGGACATCCCGTGGTAACTTGATATCAACAACAGTTAGTTCCTTTTAACATCGGGCTTTTGTTTTATTTGAAAGTGTAGTGTTTGTTGGTGTGGGCGTAGCACCATGGTCGGACTCACTTCATTAATGTGACAGTTGACACAGACCGGTTCTTCTTCACTGACACCAACAGATCAAGGAAACAGCCGTGTCACCAAAAGGAGGAGGACTATGTACAAATGCTGGTCATTACTTGACGACGAGATCAATTTCAGATGTTTATAGCGTTGGATGTCAAAATGATAACCCAGTAAAGGACTAGTGGTTAACGCTTGAGCCACCGCTGATCAGCAGTGTTTTATAGACTAGTCTTGCATCAGAGGACACATATTTGTCCCATGAGGATTCTTATTCAGACGTCTAAGAATAGTATCTGGACTCCTCAAAAACGTCACCAATTTCTGCAATTCTCATTGTGAGTACAATTGTGATATCAGTGTAAACACTTTATTGTTGTAGCTGCTCCTACTGTAATGTGTTAAATGGCTCACGCTACAGTCTGGCTGTCTTGTCTTGACTGTAATCCCACACAGGTGACCGTTCTGCAGTAAATATGGGTCAGATGGAAGAGGCCCAGGTGCTGTGCCTTAGCATCCTCACCTCCCACAGGGAGCTGCTGGTGTCCCGACTGAGGAGTATTCAGTGCATCCTGGACAACCTGTTGGGCTGCGGCTTCGTCTGTGAAGAGGATGTGGAGATCGTACAGCGATCTGCCACCAAGACGGATCAGGCAGGAACACCAAAGACATCTGTTAAAAGTTTCATTTTCATTAATTGGAGAAATAAAAATAATATATATATATATATATATATATATATATATATATATATATATATATATATATATATATATAGAAATATATATATATACAGTATATATTCTTATCTGTCTCTCTGTATAATATCTTCTGGTCAAATGATAACCAACAGAGACGCTCTTTCACATGCTCATTTTCCAGGTTCGTAAAATCTTGGATTTGGTCCAGTGCAAAGGGGAGGAGGCCTGTGAATACTTTATTTACATCATATATAAAGTATGTGACGCATACATAGACTTCCAGCCATGGTTGAAAGAGATCAACTACAGCCCAAGCAGTGATGTAAGGGCGATGATGGTGGTCAACACCGATCCCAGTAAGTATTACAGTCACTAATGCTGTTCTGTGCCACCAAGATGTTCTTGTTTTATGCTTCATAAATGTAATTTACTGTAAAGGTGTCTGTGCCACTAAAATGCCCATATTGTGTGTTCTGATGTCTAAATGTTAGCTGAGTTTGAACAGTTGTTGTGTTGTATTCTATTGCATCATACATAGAGGTAGTGATGGCGAGATGAAGCTTCCTGAAGCTTTGAAGCTTTCCATCCAATTGGGCCAAAGCTTCATGGGGCTTCATTTGCTCTACTGCGCCACAAGTGGACAATAAATGTAAAACAGGCAGAGCGATCATAGCGACACCATGGCTTTGGTGTGTGAAGCTTTGAATTGAAAGAATGATGTTTGTGACGGCAATACATCAATTATAAACTTTGTAATATTGTGTCCATCTTTATGATATAATGGCGGGGTCAGAAGTGAAATTGGAAACAAATTGGGGAGTGGATTGTGATGTGACTGTGGGTCAGTGGTTAGAATACCCATCCTTCAGTCCAAGGCTCCGTGGTTCGAGCCTCAGCTCCGTGTTGATGTCTCCATTTTATTAATTTTTATAAAAATAAGAACTTTTCCACAGTGCTGGGCTTTTGAAGACTATTTCGCCTGCTTTATAAAATACCCTTTCCCAGACACAGATGAAGCTGGGTACAGAGAGGAAGGGGGAATTCATTAAGTTTCGCTGCCTCTTATATTTCAAATCGCACGGCAAACCCACAAACCATTTTCTGAATCAGTCACGTGGTACGGCCGGCTCGCGAGGCTTCGAACGTCAACGCATACGTCATCGACACAAGCCTCGATACGCGCTTCACCAAAATCTACCTGGATTACTCGACACGAAGCCTCGACACGAAAGGACACATCACTACATAGAGGTGTTTCTTCTATTCTGTCCACACCATTTATTGTACATCGAGTGTAGAATTGCGTAGAAATGTCAAATACCCATTTGCAAGATTAAATCCTCCATTTCAAAATGCTTAAATGGAAGAATCTATGTAAAATCTTAAGATTAGAACAGTCGTCATGCAATGATGGAAACATTACACACCCTAGGAGTATGAAAGTGTCATCAAATGGCTGGGGAGATCTGTAGTCTTTTCTACTTATTTTACCAGATCAATTTAGCTCTTTTAAGACGAACGGTGCTGATTTGTGAAGCTGCAGCTCAGGTGTTGTAAGCACTTCTTTCCACTTAAAGGAAACGTATGCTCATTTATAGGTTCATGCTTGTGTTTTGGGTTTCTGACTTCAACATGTTTACATGCTTTAGTGTTTAAAGAACCCTTTTATTATTGTTTCATACTGAATATATTTGTATTCACCCTCTGTCTGGAACACTCAGTTTTAGTGCCTGTCTCTTTAAGCCCGCCTCCGAAGAAGCCTAGTCTGCTCTCATTTGTCGGTGTTCCTGGGACTTGCTTGTCTTGGGGCGGCTGTAGCTCATTGGGAGAGTGGTCCTCCTGAAACCACAAGGTAGCCGGTTCGATCCCTGGTCTCCCCATAGTTCGCGTGTCTCAGTGTCCTTGAGCAAGACACTGAACCCCCAGTTGCTCCCTGGGTTCCTCACGGCAGCAAACTGCTCCTTAATTATTTAGGATTAGGTTAAATGCAGATAATAATTTCCCCAAGGGGATTAATAAAGGATACTTTCTTTCTTGATTTAGGACTTTGGAACTCAGGATAGTATATTATTTTCCAACACTTTAGAACTAGATTTACACCACACGCTATCTATTATGTCAAGTAAAGTTCATAGACAACGTTTCTGAACATTTAGTGAATGAGTGTTTATCCACAACATGTTAGCTAGCACACTCACCTGCTATCACCACCACCAATCTCCTCCTCCCCCTCCTGTATGCTGTAACTTGTTTTATTACATTATTTACTCTTATTGTGAAGAGCATGGAAACAGGAAGTGCTTTTACTTTGAAGGCAGAAAGTACAATGATACGTGCTTGTTGACGCTAACTTATGTTGAATGTTACGTGTGGAAAATATATACATGTCGGGTGCAAGAGCGCGTTCTCAATGCTTTAACAGTTGTAATACTGCAGTTCACCAGTAGAGGGAGTCCGTTCATACCAGACGTGTCTTGTCCTCATTAGAAGCTCCACTTCATGACACTGTGCCACCATGGCAGCGGGAGCCTCACTTTCACTGTCCGACACCTCCTGAGAGGGACCCGCCGCGCCCGGCGCAGCCAAAGCCCCGGAGCCGGAGGCTACGCCACCGCCGCCGGCCCCCGCAGCAGCAGACATGTTTATTATATTTCTGCTCTTAGCAGCATCAGTTGCGAGAGCTTTTTTCTTCTTTTCCCTCAGTTTTTCTGCACCGCCTTTTCGTTTTTTCTCCATTTTTGCTTTCTCTTCTCTCTCACAGATTGCTAATGATGTGTCATTAGCTCATCATTAAAGGTGATTGGACAAGGGGGGTCTGGAAAATGCGTGGGCGCATGCATGTTGACGTACTTCCAGGCCAATTCGCAGGCCAGCATGTCAAACTAAAGATCTGATTGGTTCAAGACTATGACAATCAATAATAAGATCTGCAAAGGCCAGCTAGAAGGCCACAGGCCTCTCTTCTTCCAAAGAGACATAGAGGTGAAATCTGATTGGATAAAAGCTCTCCTTTAAAAAAAGCTGCAATAGAAGCAGCGCTGCAGGCTGGAAGCAGAGCAACAGACGAAGACACGAGCTGTGCAATGAGAAAATAAGCTAATACGGAAAAATAATTATAATACATATAGTGTATTTGTCAAAAATTAAATGATAAAATAGCTATACTTTTGTGATTCTCTTTAGGCCAGTAGAGAAGGCTTAGCTGGCTCTGATGGCCCACCACTGACCACCAAAAGCTTCTGTATCGCACTAATTCGCTGTCTGCCTCCTCTAAGTCAGCAGATATTGTGAGAAGTTGAGGCATGAGATGAGCCGGGACACCTGCTTCATCATGTCATACGGCCAGCGAGAGGAGACCCGTCTGGAGGAGCTATACACTGAAACGCAGATGGAACTGCTGAATGACTGCAATGAAAGTTTGGGCTTCTTAGAAAGTCCAGAGCAGCTCCTCGGAGACCATGCAGTCTTCAATCCTCAAGGTGAAACCATCTATGTGATGGGGGATGCCGGTGTGGGAAAATCCATCCTCCTGCAGAAGCTCCAGAACCTTTGGTCCAAGAAAGAGCTGAAGACGGATGCCATCTTCTGCTTTAAGTTCCGCTGCAGGATGTTCAGCGTCTTCAAGGACACCGATCAGATCTCCCTCGAAGACCTTTTGTTCAAATACAACTGCTACCCAGATCACGATCCAGATAATGAGGTGTTGGACTACATCCTGCGCTTCCCGGAGAAGGTTCTTTTCACATTTGATGGCTATGATGAGATTGAGATGCATGACCTGATGAATGTTCCTGAAGTGGTGTCACCAGAAGTCAAGGCACACCCCGTCCAGCTGCTTATCAGCTTGCTCTGTGGGAAACTACTCAAGGGCTCCCAGAAGGTGCTGACGGCCCGGACGGGGACCACGATCCAGAGTAGGGTGATCAGAAAGAAGGTGGCTCTGCGGGGGTTCTCACCGGCTCACCTGAAGACCTACATTGATCTTCACTTCAAAGAGCAGGAGCACCGAGCACTGGTGTCGGCTCAGCTGGATGCCAGCCCCCACCTCTGTGGCCTCTGCTCCACCCCACTGTTCTGCTGGATCGTGCTGAAGAGCTTTAGGCACCTGCACACCATGCACGATAGCTTTCATCTACCTGAGACGTGCATCACCCTCACGGACATCTTCCTCTTGCTGTCTGAGGTGTTCCTCAGCCATGCAGGCTCACCTGCACCGTCTCTGCTGAAGAAAAGCACTCGGTGTGTCTCGGAGACCTTCAGAGCGGGGCTCAAGCCTCTCGTGGCATTTGCCAAACTGGCCCTTCAGGGCATGGAGAGAGGCAGCTTCATTTACAGCCAAGAGGAGATCACTGAGTGTGGACTGGTAGAGGAGGACTTGACCCTGGGCTTTCTCAGACCTGTCAGTGAGTGCGATGCCAGCGGGAGCCCCGCTACATTTGAATTCCTCCATATCATCCTCCAGTCTTTCTTGGCGGCGTTTGCTCTAGTGTTAGATGAACAGGCTGCTGCCGGCTCCATCCTCAAGTTCTTCACGGAGTGCAGCAGGAAAAGTGAACCCGCCTGTCTGCCTTTTGGCTTCTGCATCTGTGGCTCCCCAAAGTCCAACGAGAAGACGCCATTTGAAACTAATGAACACCTCCAGTTCACTAATCTGTTCTTGTGTGGACTGCTGTCCAAGGCCCACACTGGCCTGATGGAGCACCTGGTGTCCCCTGTGTTGTTAAAGAAAAAACGGGCCTTGCTGAAATCGTACCTCTCCACCAGCGTAAAGTCCCACCTCATTGGCTTACCCCACTACAACAGTGAAGAGGGGAAGAAAGTTCACGTTTTGCCCAACTTCCTGTGGATGCTGAGGTGCATCTTCGAGACAGGGAGCAAAGACATCGCTCGGATGACGGCAAAAGGCATCACAGCCAGCTTCATCAAGCTGGGTTACTGCAATGTGTTCTCAGGTGACTGCACCGCCCTGAACTTTGTACTGCAGCACCGTCGGAAGCTCTTGGGCCTTGACATGGACAACAACAACATCAGTGACTATGGGGTGAAGCAGCTGAGGCCCTCCTTCTGCAAGATGACAGTAGTGAGGTAAGCCAATATGCACGTTTTAACCACCGTCAAATCATCCATTGGTGGATATTCAGACTGCTATTATGATGTACACACTAATCTAGCTGCTTGTCTTCAGATTGTGTGTCAATCACCTGTCTGACAGCAGCATCGAGGTTCTTGCAGAAGAGCTGTGTAAGCACAAAGTTGTGGAGGTCTTAGGGTGAGTAAACAAGGCAATCGCTCCAAGATACATGTGTTCCAGTGATGGAAGAAGTATTCAGAGGTGCAAAAGCCAAAACAATCTAAATATATTTTGATTTACTCTTACACGTTTGTGTATCAGTAAAGTACTTTTACTACACCATTATATGTTATTATTTTGTTAATACTGATACATCAATGCAAAAGCAGAGTTTTACTGTTTACTGTAGGTTGGTTGTTCAAGGTTGAGATTATTGATTTGCTTTCGATACAGTTTGGTAATTATGTGATTCGCAACTGAGCGGTCGGGTCCATCCTAAAGGTCACAAGATAAATCTGAGTTATCATGAGGTGATTAATGGAGGAGTGGAGAGCAACTAGTTCATTTGTTGGGATTTTCTCTCATCTGTGGGACTCTTTAAAACTACTAAAACCTCTTTAGTACTTTCCACATTCTGAACTTTATGCTCATTCTTTTAAACACATTTTTGTTCTAGTTTTTTTTTTTTATGAAAGTTAACTACTGGAGCGGTTGAGAATATGTGCAGATGTGTGTGCCCTTAAGCCTTAAGCAGCAGCAGGACTTGCAGTGGCAGAGGAAATTTAAATTGGAAGAAAAGGGGACCTGTGGGTAAAAGGGTACTGATTATTTTAAGGCTACATTTTGGTCATTGGGTACATAATTGTATTTCAAACATGCGTCAATAAACAATTGTCAGTGCTCTATAAAAAAACTCTGCTTTGTTATTCTAAAAGACAAACTGAATCCTTAACCTTAATTATCTTTTTTGTCTTTAGGCTTTACAACAATTACATCACAGATGCTGGAGCCAAGCTAGTTGCTCAGATAATTGAAGAATGCCCAAAGCTGCGAGTTGTCAAGTATGTTTCTAACCTGTGCCAATATAAAGTTTAAACACTATAATGATTATAATATTTATAAAATTAATGTGTCTTGTGTTTCTTATATTGTTGACATTACTTTGTCCTTAGGATTGGGAAAAACAAGATCACAAGTGTTGGTGGGAGGCATTTGGCCAGCGCAATTCAGAGGAGCACTTCTATATTTGACGTGGGGTAAGACACTGCACAGCGTCTCGGCTGGTTGACATCACTTACCTATTCTTATGCTCATGAAAGAAATGGTATCTCAAGTGACACAATATATACAACATGTTATCTGAAAACATAATTGTTTAAATTGGACGATTGAACCCAAATTCTGCAAACCATTAGAACACCTCCGCCAAGTCTTAGCGAGTTGCGCAATTTGTTTTCGGCTAGCTTGACAGGTTAAAAGCCGTATCCAAAATCCATTGCATGGTAGATTACAGCAGAGAGGAGACGTTTGACTTGTTTAATCTTGATGTTTGTGTGCATTTTAATAATGTGACATTACAGGTGCATCGTGTAGCATTTGACGGCGTGATTGCAGATTGCAATCAACTGAAACTTCTCCCGTGGGCCAGAGGTTTTGGGGAACTACAGTGGCCAAAGCCTAAAACATGAACGTGCAAATGGCCCTATATAGAGCCAGTGTTTGGTTTGTCCGTTCTGGGCCACTGTAGAAACATGGTAGCCTGTTATATCTCTTTTTGTAGATATAAAAAGTACATACTAAAGTAAAGAAAACCCAACTATTAGTTCCTAGTGATTATACACCAAAGAAAAACATACTGTCATGTTAATACATTCCATTTCTGCCAATTGATCTCCCTAAATCGTACACGCTGTACCTTTTTATTACATTTTTTAGTATGGGACAAGTATGAGAACTTGTCCCATACAATTCTCTTGGAGGATATTGCAGGCCCTTTGTGTTTGTTTGCTTTCTGACACCGCCCGATGACTGTTTTGATATTTCTGTTTGCAGGATGTGGGGGAACAGCATCGGCGATGACGGAGCTATCGCATTTGCGGAAGCTCTGAGGCAACACCCGAGACTTACCAACCTCAGGTGAGAAGGCAGCTATCTTACAAAGACAATAAACACCTGCTTATTTAAAATCATTGATTCAATTGCGTAATTTCTGTGTTCTAGTCTCTCAGCCAATGGCATTACATCTAAAGGTGGGCGGCGCCTGGCAGAAGCGCTGAAGGAGAACTGCGTCCTCAGGATACTCTGGTAGGCAGGTCACCCAGTTTAAGCTCAGTGATTTTGTCAGTTCTAACAAAACGGTTCTCTGTTTTGAAGTGCGGGTCTGTGCTGTTGTAGGTTAGTGCAGAATGAGTTGACTGACGATGCAGCGCCACACATGGCTGAGCTGATCCAAGCGAACACAGGTTTAAGCCACCTCTGGTAAAGAAAACATACACACACACACACACACACACACACACACACACGAACACGCTCTGTATTCACTCACATGATGTGAAGACCTGGGGTGTAATTTATACGGTGCGTGGGATTCACACTAAATATTTCTGTACATACAAATTAGGAAGTGTATCTCTGCCCAAAAATATTCAGATTTGATCAAACCTCGCATATTGATACACATCGGATAGCTGTTTTCACTGTGTGTACAGTATCTGTCTCTATACATTAATCAATGAAGTCGAGTTCACTGCAGCAATTGTACAAACAAAAATGATATGAAATCTAAAATCATTCTTGGTGATATTAGAAGATTATTGAGACTATTGACGGTCCGTTCTTCCATTCTATTTGACGTTGTCTTACACTGATCATTTCATCAGCTGTTGAAATGATCAGTGTCCTCCAGTGGCGCTCATGGGTGCAGACAACACTGTATTTACTGGGCAAATTGAAATGTGCTCATAGTTATGCTCACTAGCACAAGCACAAATAACCTTCCTGATTTGAATGTTTATGATGAAGAGAATGTATAGGTACAAAGTAACGTTTGATATGAGGCATCATTTTATAGATCACAATGTTTACGTGGGAAGTGCCTCTCGCTCTCTCTCTCTCTCTCGCTCTCTCTCTCTCTCTCTCTCGGGTTATGAATAAGACCCCTTGTTGAATACCATGGTCAGACATTGACTGTCAGGAAGTCACCTGCTTTGTATATTTGTCTGCAGGTTAATCAACAACCAGTTCACTATGGATGGGATGAAGAACCTTGCAGCAGCCCTAATCCACAACACAGCCCTCAAAGAGATATGGTGAGGATCAAGTATCTTTTCAGAAGGAAAGAAATCACGGTTTTATTATAGTCAAAGTGAAACTATGTAGTGATGAATTTACACAGAATTATAAGATGAATCTGCAGCTCCCCTCGAGTTTCAGTTCATTGTTGAGCTGTCTGACCAGCGACTTGACTGTTTTGTCTCGCTCTCAGTTTCAGAGCGTTGCTCTGCAGGCAGCAGAGTGGCCCCAAAAATCTGTTATTACAGGTTTTATATTGATAACATCTTAAATGTTATTGATTCTTTTATGAGATATTTTGTTGAAACGGCAACAACTGCTTTTGATATTGTGTATGACAAAACTTTTCTTCTTTTTTTTAAAGATTTTTTTTTTGTTTAACTGTAAAGTCAAATATATGTATCCTGAAAGACAATATGGTTTGGAATAGATAAACATAGTTATATTTCATGTGCTTGTGTTATTATGATGGTGCTCACATGCTTTACTGTTTCTGTTCATTGAACTTCAGGTACTCACTGTAGTAGTTTGTAGAATTATTTAGGGTAACCCTTCAACGAGGCCATTTCCATCTATTGAGAGCATGAATGTCTGATGGTCTCTGGTCGTGTGCTTACAGTGTGAAAGGAAACCAGCTCTCTGAAGAGGAAGAGAAACAGTTTGAAGGAGAGAAAAGGCTGCGGTTCCACTGATTGCAAAACAAGTTGAAACCAGAGCTCCGTTCCACTCCACTCCGTTGCATAAAAAAGTCCGTTCCCAGGCTAAGGCCCACTAAAAACGGGTCCAACTCTGTTACGTTGTTCATTTGGGTCACATGACATCTATTGCTTCTGTCCATCCAGGGAGAGGGATCCTCCTCTGTTGCTCCTGAAGTTTTTTTGGGGAGTTTTTCCTGATCCGATGTGAGGTCCTGGGGCAGGATGTCATATGTGTACAGAATGTAAAGCCCTCCGAGGCAAAATTTATTGATTTTGGGCTATACAAAATAAACTGAAATTTTAATTAAAGAACAAGGACAAAAACATGGCACTTAGTTCAATCATGAAGACTGCTCTCTTTATTCTCAAATAGATCTTTTTCACAGCAAACTTTTCCTTGCAGGGAAAGTGGTTATAATGAAATGTTCCAGTAAGCTACTGCATGCGCTAGCATGACAGCATCCTGAAACTGACACACCCTTTGAACTTCTTTCATTGCTTACTCTATATTTTGCATCCAACATCACTTTCCAAACTATCCATACTGCTGCAACAGTTTTTTTAATGCATTTAACTAAAATGTAAAGGTTCCATTCAAACATCAACATTCCACATCTCTCATACATTAAGAGTTTTATCAAAATGTAATCCCATTAATACTTTTTGAAAATATTCAACACAGCTGATTGATAATTTGAACTCATCCATATACCACTTTTTCAACTCATCGATACTCCTTCAGCAGCCTCTTCCTCCAAATTAAAGCCGGCAATTCAGTTTAGCCTTTCAACAGTCAGTATTGCTATCCCAATGTCTTCAGGAATTGCCTTCTAGTTTTATTTGGGTGTATATACACACATACACACACACACAGTAATATTTCAGACACTGTGCAATGTAAATAATAAAACATGTTGTGCTCTCTTACAATAAACAGAATGCCTGGATATTTATCATCATCTATTCAATAGTTACAAGGAAAACTTCTTGATACTTGAGTATTTTATGATACGCATCACCTACTGTGAAAATGTGGCAACATGTACAACACAGTGATTATCAGTAGTCATAAACCAATACAAATATAGCCTCTCAGCATCATACATACTGATACACAGATCTGTCAAGAATACAACATGCCAGCTCTCTCTCTACTTTCAGTGTTTAGTATTATAATGTTTTTACGTTGGTGAAACAACTGCATTAAATGCAATTCTTCATCCCAGTGGGGTTAATAAAAGTACTCTACCTTTCTAACTTTCTGTTTGACACTCGAAGGCCACATGTTATCATGTCATGTGTAGACAGATGCTTTTATTATATGTAGTGATTAAAGATGGATTCATATTTTTCTTGCTTGCCTGATGTTACGCTTGGCTCACCGTTCTGCTTGATGAAGGTCTGAGAAAACAAAACGCATAACCTTATATATTTGAGACCATCATCTCATTATCTGCATACTGGCATGTGTGCACAATTTGTTTTCATTGTATTTACTTTATCCATTGTTTCAGACAGTTCATAGATTGGTTCAATCAGAAAGAGTGGGATTTTTCTCTGTAGTTTTGCTTGCATTCATTCAGTATATGATAATAGAAGAGACAGAATGTCAGGGTCATAGTGAACACAAATATGAACTTTTCTCAAATAACGAGAGAGAAATACTTTTCCTGCTTGTAAAGGAAAGACGGATAAACTAGCTTTCATATCCACGTCACTCCCAAATCCAATGGATGGAGAACGGACCTGACAGTGTCAACTTCTGAGTTGTTTACTTGTTTTATTTTGAGCAGAAGGGAATAAGATTTTGATCTATTTTGTTGTCTGTGTAGTTTTTACAAACCAATGATATTTTATGCTAATTTGGACACTATCACTGAGATAAAGATGAACTAGTTCAGTGTCAAATATACCATGCAATAGTAAAAAAAACATGAATATAAAAAATAAAAACATTTCAAGTACATCTTAATTATCGAATGATAAATATTGTATGATGGTGCTCCTTGGTATAGTTTACTATGAGATAAACTCCTTGGTATAGTTTACTATGTGCAGTATTGAAATGAAAATAGCTGCCTAAACACTGTAAGACTGCTCACGGCCAGCATAGATTCTGTTCTAACCCAAGAACAAATCCCCAAATTTGAAAATTTAAGAAATAAGTTCACCTTCATGACCAAGGTGGCGTTCCTGATGTCCATGGGGAACTCATCGGTGTCCCACCCCAGGTCAGGAGAGCCAGTGTTTGAGTCAACTGAACCCAGCGTGCCAAACCTGTCCACCAGCGGGCGAGGATGATGCAGAATGTAAAACAGTCATAGCTTTAAGATGCTGTGGATGTGCCAAAATTGTGATGCAACAACATTTTGCAACACTTAGATATTATTCATAATGTCTCACACAGACACCATGACCACGTCGTGTTCATACGAGTGTCCTGCCAGGGTGGTGTGGTTGGGCTCAATGTTCAACTTAAAGTGATTCGCCAGACCGTAATGCTTAAGGAATCCGATGACGCTCATAGCATCTAAGGAAGAGAGTGACATCAAATGCATCATTAGGACTGTTAGACTACAGAGCACATTTGTGTTGACAAACCTTACCGTAGTCATACTGGTGTTTGCAGGGCTCCTTAGGCTTGGGTTCAATAAGAAACTGACACTTCAGCCCAATCTTCTCTTTGTACTCTAATGACAAATAACACACACATGAAATTGAAAGTGTGACGCATCCCGATCCAAAACTCTGATTTGGAATTAATCCCGTATTCACGTGCACACTTACGGGCGGCCATTTTGAAGAAGTTGGCCATGTGCTTCAGTTCCGCAGCAACGTCTGTGTTGTGGACGGAGAGGAAACCTTCCCTTGCTCCCCAAAATACTGAGGAGACAAATATATACACAATGACAACACTGCTGAGCATGTAGACACGTGTGGCACCAACAAGTCACTCCTCGTACCAAATTTTTCTGTCCCCAGCTTCTTGGCGGTATCGAGCCCCTTCTTAACCTGAGCGCCAGCGTAGGCCAGAAGGTGACAGTCCGGGTTGGTGGCTACACCATTCATGTACCTGTCACATGGATAAAATGTATATAAAGTGTAGTGAGAAAGAACTTTTTTTCCTGTTTACCTTGGGTGGGCAAAGAGGTTGCAGGTTACCCACAGCACCTTGATTCCAGTCTGGCTCTGCAGGTGGAGAGCCAGGTCTGTTATTTCATCCAAATTCCTGTTGGACACCTCCAGGGTGGAGCCCTCAGGAGCCATATCCCTGCAGAAAACAGAAGATAGATATAATAATAATAATAATAATAACAAAAAAATCAAACTTTTATAGTGCTTTTCTAAGTACACGAATACGCTTTACATTGGAGACAAGAGACAGAGACAAATGGAACAAAACAAAAATGGAAAGACAAAGCAAACAAAAATAAACAAACAGAACATTTTTGTAACAAAAAAACTGGAGAAGCGGTGTGGGTCATAGTGGAGGATAGGTGCAGGGGTTTAGCAGGTGAAGGAGAGTTGGAAGAGGTGGGTTTTGAGGTCTTGCTTAAATTAAGATATAAGATGCCACTACTTTTAAATATTATTAAATCAAATTAATTCCAGCGACTTTAAGGCGCCACTGGAGCAAATCTGGCCGGTACTAGATAGATAATGCAACAATCCACTTAAAACAATATTCACAGACATGTAAAGTACAGGTAGTTTGATGCTGCAAGCCCAGAAAATAAATATAAATAACAAACCTATCAAAAACAATGAAATGTGTAGTATTTCACCTGGGAAAAGAAGAAGAAGAAGAAGAAGAAGAAGAAGAAGAAGAAGAAGAAGAAGAAGAAGAAGAAGAAGAAGAAGAAGAAGAAAAGGTCACAGGGGAAACACACAGCATCATTTACTTTGTGTAACTGGAACTGTTATTGTAAAAGTGAGGTGATTTCCCCTCACACCAAGCTTGGCGAAAAACTCAAAAGCGGCCCGGAGTCGCTTCTTGGCGGATTCCATAGGAGCTCCTTTGTTCCAGGGCCGGTGGAGGGTCGGAGACCCAAAAGGATCAGCGCCTAAAAAAAGAAGATGACAATTCAAGGAAAGAACAGAACTTTTGTTGGGCTCAATAAAAAATAAAAAAAATCTGTATATGAATCTAAAAAGACAAAAACGATAGATATATGTATATATATATATATCAGACTTTTCAAGTTTATAATCAATCAGTAGTTATTGTCAAACAATATCTTCCCAATCTCTACATGATGTTTTTGTCAACCTTAATTATTTTGTGATGGATTCTTTCTCATGCATTGCTGTTACTGACTTTTCATTATTTGCTTTATTTGTGATGACTATCCTTGACCATTAAGTGCATATGCATATATATATATATATATATATATATATATATATATATATATATATATATATATATATATATATATATGTATATATATATAAAATAGTACATTAAGTACTATTAAGTAAAATAGTACATTAAGTACTATTAAGTAAAATAGTACATTAAGTTAGAGTAGTCTAAACACCCTTCTAAGTGATCTGTACATCATGCAATATGCCTCAGAAAACATCTGTGTGTTTGTTTGTTATACCTACCTCCTCTGCATTGTAGTGTTTGAAGCACATGACTCCAGGCACAGCATTGGGTGAGTATGGGATCTTGGGAATGCCTGTGTGCACCATACGTGTTGTGCAATATTCAATGAGAAAAAACAGCATATTGACTTCTTTTAGTCATGTGACATGAGGAACACGTGCCATTAAAGTGACATGGACATGAGAGCACAGAATACCACACTGTAATACAGCATGCTAGATGTATTAATATACACACACACCGATTTCAAATATAGTAATACATATATGAGAGATTCCTGGACTGCATGCATACTGTCATACTGTCTCAGACGGAGTGGTTCCAGTGTGCTCTGCTACAGACAGACAGACGTGGTAGTTTTGTTTGGGCAAACTCTACATGGTGTTGGGATGCACTGCACTTTTGCACAACTAGACCTTCGTTGTTCGCGAGTTGCTGCGTTGCAACACTCCGGATACTTTATGTCCACAACACACAACACACATACACACAGCAGACGCTGAAAACAGAACTTGAAATAATGTGATTTACCCACGAAGAATTCCTCCTGCGTTGCCATTTCTGGATCACAACTTCTACGGTTCCTGCAAGCAGACTGCGAGTTTGTCCACGTCCTTCCTCCCAAACAAAGCGCGCAGTTCCCTGTTTAAACACAGGGTGTCGCCAGATCCCCTTTTAAACGCGACTCTGGTCGATGACCATGCAAATTATACATGTATATATATATATATATATATATATATATATATATATATATATATATATATATATATATATATATATATATATATATATATATATAATCCATTTTTTTCTTAACCACCACACTATTAGTATTATTTCCATTATTTATTATTAGTGTTGTTGTTGGGATTTAAAATTGCACACACAGAGTTTGACAAACATCCTAAAATATATCATTTCGAATGAAAAAACATATTACTTTTCCATACCTTCCCCCCCCCCCCCCCCCCCCCCCCCCCCCTACCTTTGTGTACTGTAATAGAATATCTTTGATAATGAATTAATTATGTTTTCAATTATTTTGCCAAAAAACTACTTAACATTCCATTTTACTTCTGTATCCCTGTGGGCTACTTACTGTTGTTAATACATAACTGTCCGCATCTATACAGTGTTATGTGTAGCCTTAATTAGCCATATGTTCATTATACAAAATACATATGCGAAATTATTTATATATATTACAATAATATAATATAATATTTATATATTTACAATAATTGTGAAAAACTGAAATATCTTTAATATACGTTTCCATTTTTTTTTACTCACTATCTAATTGCCATTTGGAATTTTCAGGAAATGTGTCCTTTCAACATTTTGACAGGAGTTACAATAATAATATAAGAATATATGATTGATTGTAATGTGCAGGTCAAAATCAAAGTCACCTTCAGGTTTTGTGCACCACATGTAGCCGGAGCAAACTTCCAGGAGACCTGAGGTCTGCTCTATTGCTTCATTCGTTGGCTTCAAGACTTTTACATTGTCATCCCCACGGCAACGCCTCTTTGTTCTCCACAGTGAGAACATCAATATATATTTTCACTCCTGCTACATCAACTCCCATGTACTCTCCTCACATGACCTCTGTGCAAAGACAAAAGTGAAGTAATGCGCCATGAAATGACAATGTCTCCCACAAACACTCTTATGCTCGTTCAATACAGTGTGTTTATTTCAATTACAATGTCGCTTTTATAAAATATCTGATGCAGAAACATCAACAGAAATGTACTGATAACAGGATACCATACACACCTAACCCATAAATACACATTAATACACTTTAGAAAAGTACACATTACCTTTTAGAAGCCTTTGGTCTGGAACGTATGCCAGGTGGAAACAACAACCATTTGCTGAAGAAAAGTTCTCTGCACACCATTGGAGCCCTATCATGTTTCACTTATCGGTGCACACATGAAACTGTTTGCTTTCTCCCATTATCAAAGAATGCTTTGCATTGTTTTAAGGGATCCACAACCCTGTCCATTTTCGTAATGCTAAACATGTTTTGCATAAGATAAAGATAGAATGGAAGGCAAAACAAATACAACCAGGCACTGTAGAGTGAGGCACTTAAGCACCTAACACTTCTGGTTTGGCATCATGACATTTGGCACATGGGGGTGGCGTTGCACTTTGAACTGTGTGTGCGTGTGCGTGTGCGTGTGTGTTAGAGATAACAGAAGCCCTGTCCTGTCTCACAGCCTGTCCATCTGAAAACAACTGGGTGAGTTACATTCATTCTCCATATTTACACTTCCACCGTATAAAGTAAATACTCTTGAAAATCAAAAGGGACTTTTGAGCAGCGCTCGTTCCGAGGTGCAGGTCCTTATTGAGCTCAACAATCATTCTGAGCCACTGGCGAGGCTTCCAGTCTGTCGAGTCATGAAAAAGTACTCCATGCAGCGCTTGCTCTCTCCTGGCTTTCTTGGGCTTCTCCAGATCAGCGGGGTGATCCTGGGTTGGCTGATGAGAAGGGGAGCTGCTATGACGTGTAGGAGTCTGGCTGGTCCTTCTTTGTCATCTTGATCTTCTTCGTCTTCTTCTTCTTCTTCCCGCTGCAGGGTTTGCAGACGCAGCACAGGATGCATGGCGAGGCCAGCAAGAGAAGCGGAGACGTCACCAGCACGATGATGCTGACCCCAACCAGGATACCCACCACCTGCAGGACAACACAGCGACATCCTTGAGCTGCACCGATCAATATTTATGTCAACAAAGGATCGAGTGACTATGTGTGATGTGAAAGGGGTTGCTCTTTGAGAAGAATTATCAATTATCTTTACAGTTCAGTTCAGTTTTAGCATATTTCAGTCCATTGCTTTGATTTTATAGCCTCCAACTTTACAGTTTTGGTTCAGTCTAACCACTCTCATCCATCTTGTTTCAAGCTGCAGGCGGCTGTTTTAATAATAATAATAATAATATAAAGCCACTGTGCACTAGCTGTCCTGCGCTTAACAGTTAAGAGACAAAGTTAGCACTTAACAGCAGCTAAAGAGACAAATATATTTCGAACAAAACAGGGCTTAAAGGAATATTGAACTACCATTCATCAGGTGGACAAAGACACAACTTAAAAACAAATAAAAAAACAATGTCACTGTTATTGAGAAAACAGGCACGTAAGTATATAATGTGTGTTTTATGTTATTGCGAGGCGTCAGGTCCACATACTGCCGCGAATAAAGCACCAGTATATGGACCTGAAGCTTATTTTTTAAACCAATGTCAGATGGGGGAAATGAAACATTGATGGAAAAACCAGACACAAACAATGTACTGTTTATGAAGGGTGCAGGTGGGATTATGGGTAATCTACTGTAATCATTTTGAACCATTCGAATCAAAGCAGAGCCACATAGACTCATTACAGGATATTAGTATTCATTTCATTTGACACCCCTGTCCACATGCTTTTGTGTACGCTTCGTCAATGGATGTATTTTATTATTTGGACTATGCTCCTTAGCTTCAAGTAAAGGGCTTCTTACATAATATACAGTGATTCCTTCGACAATAGTGTATTTCCAGTATTGTGGTCACAGTATGGAGCCCTTTCCTCCTTCAACATGAAAATGCCCCTGTGTACAAAAACATGGTTTTCCGATGTGGACCTGAACAAAGCACTGATCCAACACCTTTGGGATTTCAGTGTATTTACGTCCTGGTGCGGGTTTCCACATACTTTTGTCCAAAGTAAATTCAGGTCACATCATTTAAAATAAAAAAACGTGCGACACAAATGCTGTACACAGTAAATGCACTTTTCCCACAGCAATATTTACAGGCAGCTAAGAAGAAAGTTAGGACAAGCAGATTGTAAAACGTATACGACCTATAACCTGGAACCAAATTTGTCATCAGAGTGGTGGAAGTGAAAATGGTGGAAGTGAAAATGAAGTGGATTTGGCAGCCGATCATTTTGTGGAACGAACAATGTTATAAAAGGGCAGGCATTTTAGATTAGCGCTGGGATTAGTCAGTTTAATGTCTGATACAGGACTATCTGGGCACACTGACGTAAAAAACAAAGCACTAAAACTGAGTTAACAAGACTTTATGGGTCGTTAAAGGAAAAGTTGAGCGTTGAGTTGTGCACGTATTTAAACTTTTGTTTACATTTTCCATTAAAAAAGTGCCAGCATGGAAGCTTTACTGTCCTGCGTAGGTTCCTTCAACGTCCTCACCGGAGACAGTGACTCATTGATTTGACAGCAAAACAGTGCAGCTGGGATGGAGTCCAAAATCTTTACGTCCAATCACGGTAGAGTGATGCCACAGTTTTACTAAATCAAACCCATGCACGCAATAATTGACCACACGCGGATGATTGGCTATGCAGGCTAATCCATTCAGACAATGACAGCATCATCACAAGCCTGAAATGAATACTGTACATCTGGTCTGCTGTCTGGTGAGTGACCTCACCTGCGTTCTGTTCCACATAACCGAGGCCCTGGAGTGTCCCAGCTTGTTTCTGCACGGACCCCTATCATAATGCCTCAGGAAGATGTCCCCCTGCAATGACAAAAACACACACGAGAAGGTGAGAAATCTGCCATCCAGCAATCACCAAGGAAATGTAAACACAGACTAATGATAGTGGTGCAGAAGCTGAGAGATTTTGAGCTTAGCTGTAAAAAGCAGGTG
Organism: Taurulus bubalis; assembly: GCF_910589615.1. Lineage (NCBI taxonomy): Eukaryota > Metazoa > Chordata > Actinopteri > Perciformes > Cottidae > Taurulus > Taurulus bubalis. The sequence continues at coordinate 5,503,401 of NC_136600.1, forward strand.
GCGAGGTAGTGTAGATACTTTTCATCCAGTGCATGTAACAAGGGAGACTCACATCCAGATTCTGCAGACAGTACCAGCAGAAGGTGTGTTTGCAGCTCTTGCACAGCATCTGTGCACAGCCCTGGTTCCTCTCGATGTAGATACCGCACATAGGGCACTGCTTGATGGGCGTGTCAGAGTCGCTGTTGGTGCACACAGACATGCAGTCAGCTGGGTTATGGTGGAGGATGAGGCCACGAAGGCCTCCGGGCAGTGTGTGCATTCTTTATTTAGCAGCAGAGTGAAGTGTCAGTGCTCACTTTGAACTGGGTTCATTCTTTTGGGATTCAAAAATGTATGAGGGGAGTATTCTGTGCATACAATACATTGAAAACCCCTAAAGTTGTGTTTGAGGGTTTCAACAACCTGAGTAGTTTATATTCTATAATTTAAACAAATAGCATAAAGCTAACTCTGACCGAACCACTGATCCTTTGATTGAAGGACGACCTGCTCAATCACTGAGCCACAGTCGAAGAAGAAGAAGAAGAAGCAACATTAGCAGTCTTTACGACCATTACGAATTACGAACGTAACACTAACTCTCCTTTTAGCACTGCTTTGGTCTCCACTAGCTGAGGGTGGTACTTCTCTGCTAGTTGCTAACTTTGTCTTTCCCAATTTTTGCAGTGGTTGTGGCTGGAATACATGATTGAACCAAAATAGAAAAGATGTCAAAACAAAAATCAATCAGCTCTTAGATGCTACAAAAACTTTATAGAGATCATGTGGAACTGCAGGTGATACTCTCCAAGGGTCTTGGCAACACCAGTGACTCCTTTCACATTATACATAGTCTTTTTTCTTCCTTTTTAAAATAAAAACATTGATCAAAGCAGGTTTCAATTTGAGGGGAAAAGAGGGATCATGGAAATGCTATCAAGTCAGTCAGTGGGAGATTAGGAATGCTCATGTAATGTTCCTGTGCCAGCATCAGAAGAACTGTAACAAAAAGTATGTGTGTGATGAGAAATAACCTTTTTATATATAATCTACAGTCTGCTGATGGATTGAGAAAAAAACCCCAATATGATTATCAAGCTACTGTAGAGTGGGCTTAGAAACAACAATTTGTTCATTATGTCGGGAGATCAAATTAATCCAATTAAAAGGCAAAATGAGAAAATCTTGAAAAAAATATATTTTTTAAATATTTTTCTAAACCCCTGGCTATAGACCTGGTACTAAACCTGCAGGCAATTGCAGATCATGCTCTCAAGTTCAAACTTAAAGTTGATCTCCCTTCATTCCCCTCATGCCTGCACCCTCCTCCACAGCACACTGCAGACACTTCACTGCAGTGCACAGGCTCCTTCTATAGAGTGAACCGAGTGGCCTCCTCCTCCCTTTGGCACAGTGACAATAGAGTTCCAATATAAATCAGTGACTCCCCAATGACATCAGTCAGTCTGGCAGAGCCACAGCTCAGCGGCATGCTGTACAACGGGGACTACACCGAGGGCACTGCTGAGAAATACCAATAGCATCCTGGATTCATGTTTATTGTATATTCAGCTCAAGGCCTCTGCTGAGAGATGAGGAACTACACATCATGTCATAATCCAGTCAATGAAAATATCATGCCACAATAACTTCACATTTGATGGAAGGATGGGATTTGAATAGGATGAAATGAAAATAATCCTGCTTTTAGCATCGTATAATTTTCAAAGTCCAACTGACCAAACAGCTTGATCACTGACCGGCTTTCACGAGAGGGCGAAGGCGCCATCATGGGCTGGCGCTCCGGGCAGGTGTGGCCGTCCCGCCAGGGCGCTCTGCACCCGGAGCAGAAGACGGTGTGACAGGTTGGGCAGGGCACGGCGTTGGGACGGCCCTCAGTGCTCAGCTGCACACTGCACACTGCTTGGCATTCAAGCACCGGGCACCAGGCTTTACTGGGGTCCAACTTCACTCCTGCAGAAAAGCAAAGACGGGATGTGGTTGTGCATTTCTAAAGCAGATATCAAGCAGATGTAGATGCTAAAAAACAAATAAACACATGTTTTTCTATTTTCTAAATCCAAAGTAATGGCATGCTGGCAATACTATCAGTACGATCAGTACAGACAGTAATACTATTGATCTGGAAGAAACAGAATTAGTGCTGAAAGAAGAAGTTCTCCTTCAACTGAAATTAATTAAAAACAGAAAAGCCAAACATTCACCCAAAAGAACACTGGCTACTCTGAGCATATAGACTAGTCAGTTACCACATTGTGGGACGTGGGGGAAGTAAAAGCGCGTGGACTGAACTTAATTACATTTGTCATATTACATATTTTAAAATACATGCATAAAAATGTGTCTCTGCATTTAACCCATCCATAGAAATGTAGGAGCAGTGGGCTGCTGTTAAGCACCAGGGGATTCAGTGTCTTGCTCAAGGACACGTCAACATGCAAACTATGGGGAGACCAGGAATCAAACTGTGAACCTTGCGGTCGCAAGACAATCACTCTACCCATGAGCCACTGCTGCCAATCTATCATATGACACACAACCATTCACGCTCACATTCACACCGACGGGCCATTTAGAGTCTCCAATTAACCTGCATGTCCTTGGACTGGGGGATAAAGCCGGAGAACCCACGCTCCCCATGGCACCGTGGGTTCCGTGGGTTCCGTTGGTTCCGACCCCGGGTTGGGCGGTGGAGTTTGCACAGAACGTGCAAACTCCACCGCCCAAACCGAACCCCAGCCCCTCTTGCTGTAAGGTGACAGTTTAGAATACAAAACAACCATCAAAACACAGTAAATCACAAAACTAACCGTCGCCATGCGCTACAGACTGTGGCTGTACTTAACCCTATTGGGGCGTGGCCCGCGTCGACGCGGCCAGGCAGGTGTTTTAGTTTTAGTTGCCCCTATCACCGTTAACTTTCTTACAGTGAACTTAGTACGACTAGTCATGTTGGACCTCCATTATGTGTTTGTAAGACCGTAACTAACATTTGTTTGTTGACGATAGCTTAGCGTTAGCACATCACTACATAGTGCTGTGTTGGATGTCTCTTACGTGTCTACGACTGAACGGTGCATACTCAACTGTTGTCTCTATCACCGTTAACTTTCTTACAGTGAACTTAGTAAGCCCAGTAGTGCTGGATCTCCGTTAATCGTTACTACAGTAGTGTTTATGTCACGTTAGGTGCTGCTAACACGGCGCGAGCTAACGAGAGCTAACGGAGATAGCTGACTACAGCTATGAACGGTGGGTAATCAACTGTTGTCTCTATCACCGTTAACTTTATTTCAGTGAACTCATACTGACTTGTATTAATGTATTTTACAGAGTGGATTCAGAGCTGCGAGGGTCCAGAGGACAACATGCAGCATCGCTGCAGCAGTCTCCCTGTCCGTCTGCCTGCCAACACATCACCATAGCAGGCCTCAAAGCCAGCCACAGCTCATCATCCCCACCATATAATAATACGTTTGGTTTTTGCCATTTATCTACATGTGTCTACCATTTTATTCATATATTCCACTGCTTTTGTGAACCTAAGACCTTTGGTAAACCAATTTCCATCACCAAAACCGATATACCACATGAGTAAAGTTATGGTTTCACAACAAATATGAAACATTTCCAAAATCAAGATTCAATTTTTCAGCTTTAGTCATATTTTCTCTTTACATTGTGCTTTTGGACAATGGTGCCTCATTTTATAGATAGCTGAGATTCTTCTGTAATTTTTGTATGTATGTATCATATGCAAGTGACTTCAAAAAGAGACATTTAAAAATGACCCCAGAGTGTTGGTGCAGCTGTTATTGTTTTCGGCTAAACGCTAACATGCATCCTCACAGCAAGAATGTTAACATGTTGATGTTTAGCAGGCAATGTTTACCATGCTCACCATCCTGATTTAGCATGTTAGCATACTGACACATTTGTACTAAACAGGCACAGAGGCTGATGGTGACGTCATTAGTTTTACACATATGACGTCACCATCAGTTCTCCACAAAAAGTCAGGGTATCCAACCAAAGTTATTACAATTTATCCTGAGAGGGACATGAAAGTATGGCAATATGTCCAATACCAAAAAAGATATTTAAGTCTGGACCAAAGTGGTTGGCCATCCCTGGCTAGCATGGCCAAAAACATCTAATAAGTTCATTGTTGTCATTTTAATGGGTCATCTATGAAGGCAAACAACTCTCTAAGCAGCTTACGGGGACAGAAGGAATGCTTCCACACAATACATCTGGCATGTTTTACAACCATAACAAAAAACTGGAGCTTTCATGGTCTGATCCATCATCAACTCATACTTTCATTGGGAATCCTTACAGAAGGGTACGGTACTGGGTACTGCTGCAAAACACTTTACTGTACTGTACTTTGCACTTCTTTATACTTTCAACATTATGAGGCTCATGATTTATGGCCAGAGTAAACAATGTTGTGCTACTGGAAAAAATACAATATAGCAAGAAGGCATACCTCCGTTTGCAATTTGTAAATGTCAACAGAAACCAATTTGAACTGTTTTTGTTCCTTCCTGTTCCCAGGCCTCCAGTGCAAGACAGACACATTTCACAATAATTTCCACAACAAAAGGTGCAAACGGCAACATATAGGCCATACAATTAATGAGCACTGAAACGATCATTGCTTCAAATTGAAAAGAATGGAAACATGGACCTCTTGCAGAATGTGTTATTGAATTCCCTGCTGGTAATGTTTGGTTTAACTGAAGATATTAAAGCCACAGTGTCAATGACCTCAGGGGTAAAACTGGACCACAGCAGAAGAGAAAAAGAGATACAAAAGAGCAGGAGGCCCCACGTTATCCCAGATATGAGAAGCTCAGCACTCTGCGGTGCTGCTTAGGTAATGGCACACCAGCAAAGTGAGACCTGAAATAGCCCAATGCTGTCACCGGTCATCAGCATGCTAATGCAACAATCCCTACCTCGCTCGAACTTCAGACGTTGGTACAGCTCCGCCTGGTCGTCTGGGGCCAAGCCAGCTATCTGCAAGCACACAGCACAGAGAGGAGACGTGTTGTAGTCACTCTTGAGACTTTGGATAAATTGTGTGCATGAAGAATCCAAAATCTTTTTCAAACCCTAATGGAAGAATGTACATGATTGGGTTTAAAATGAGGCTATTTTGTGTGGTTGCCGAGAAGATCATCCAGGATCAACTGGTCACCTCGCAACTGCAATTTGTTTTTCATTATTCTTAAAACACTTCAGTAGTAAGAGAATAGCCATTGAAAGAAAAAACATTGATGCAACATTTTGTAAATGGAAAAAAAAGCTGCAAAGCAACAATTCTACTGTCACAGTAAAATATGCAAGTTGGCATCTGCATCTTGTCAGCAAGACAGATGTTGCAAAGGTTTGCAAATAGTTGTTCAAACCAACATTATCTTACAGTCAATTGGCCAAAAAAAGAGACTAAAATGAAGAACATGTAATTTCCCCCCAGTAATACTGGTTGCATGTTTAACAGATGCCTATTTTGGATAACAGGGGATACAACTTCAACAATCAAACCACTACTAATCAGACAGGAGACCAATGAGCTCAAGTTAAAGAGTTGTTTTTATCATATAGAATCCAGTTGCAGTCAGACAAAACATTACAAATGAGGAACTGAGGAGCAGAATTTCCATTTGCTAGTGAATCAGCAGTTTAAGCTTCTTCTGTGACATGTTTCCTGACTGGTTGGTATCTCCGGTGTGTGACAGCTCATTAAGTTTCACTTTCTGTCTGACTGCTCGCATTGTCTCATTCTCTGCTCCTCACACTGGAACAAGAATTCCCTCAGAAATGTCATTAAGGCTTCGGCCACTGCATTTTCACAACACGTAATCTTAGTAATCCAGCCCACACAATTGTAACAACACGAGGGGGAAAATCCAACTTTATATTTATTGAGAAGTTTGCTTGCAGCATTCTGGACAAAAAAATTGAAGCAAATTATTAGAAAGAAATTCAAATGTATCTTCCCCAAAGACATGAAACAGTTTGTTGTTGTTCAGGGCGTGTTTCTGTGATAAATTTATTTTGTATTTTATAACCTCTAAATACTCTTTTCGTGTTTTTATCACTCTGTGGTTGGGCTTAAGCAGGGCATACCTCAGAGTCCAGTAGCACTCCGGTGTTCAGGCAGGCCATATCTGGGCAGGTGATGGGTGCCCCCCCACCCTCCATGATGGCCAGATGAACATACTGCTCCAAACACTGGAGAGGGAGAAAACACGGCAGAATTAGTGACACGGCAATCCTCTCATGACAAATCCAATAAGCAAAGAAAGCAGAGGGGAAATGAGCTGATGTACAAACATACCACACAAACATGAGTTCGCTATCGCCGTGTCTCATCAAAGTCATATGTTGCCTCAGCTATGAAATATGGAAGGGTGGGGGAACTACGTAAACATTGCTCAAAGGCAGACAGTTTTGAGGAATATTTAAAAAACATTTACGTGTCCCGACTTTTCCCTACAAATCTATCCTAGAGAGACGGAACGTGTCATTGAGACCCATTTGTACACACAAACTTGTGCATGTCATGTACTTTTCTCATAAAGTGTGATGTACAGTTCATCCAAATACTGAGCTGGAATAACAATAAAAAACACAAATACACAAAAACACAAGCAATAGTCTGTGTTCAGGTTGATAAAACAGAGTTAAACTGATAAGCGAGGTTTACAGTATCCCTTTTCCTCTTTCGTCTCTAGTGTGTGTGTGTGTGTGTGTGTGTGTGTGTGTGTGTGTGTGTGTGTGTGTGTTTGTTATCTCTCTGACCTCGTGCAACAGAAACAACTTTGCTACCTCGAACAGAACTTACCTGCCACTGTATAGCAAACTCGCTCTGCGTGGCAGCAGACATCTGGATTTCTGTTGGTAACGACACAGCTCTGTATTCTAACTATAACACAAGACTGGCAAAGATTCCCAGGAAATGTTTGTGAGATCCAGTGAGTTGCCAACAGCTTTGGTTAACACAAGAATTTCCAAGGACTCGACCAAATAAAAGTGAATGTGAGAGGAATAAGCCAAGCCCTGTGCTGAAAACCCCTTCAAGCTGCAACGTGCCAGTTTGGCATTACATGACCTATTTAAAGGTTATTAAAACAGGAAGCAACGTTGGAATAAAAAAAAAGGGAGCATCCCATTTCAAATGATTTTGTGAAATCTTAAAAGTAAGAAGCACGAGCGATACGAGCACGCATATGATCAAAACACAGCCTTGAGGCACCGCTGCTCCGTCTCCAGGAACTAAAGCACCAGCTGTGTTTGGCTTTTCTTACCGCTGTGCAGAAGACACAGTCACAGCCCTGCAGCTCCCTGGTGGCGGCGGACGGCTGCTGGCTGAGGCACAGCTTGCAGTAGGCCTCGGGCCCCGGTTGGGGGGTTCTGGCGCCGGGGGTCCCGGGTGTTGAACCCGGGTTTTCCCGGCTCAGCGTGGGACTCCTGCTGGCCATGGTAGGGCGAAGCAAGGGAGGGGGGTGAGGTCTGATCCTAGCCCTTCTGCTGCTGTCGGAGAGCAGCTACGTCCTCCATGTTCCTGACAGTGAATAAACAAAAAAAAACAGCACTGATCTATTTGTCTCTTCAGTGTATGTCAGGGTTCATACACATTTTGACCAATGGATTTCCATGACTTTTCCATGACTTCCATGACCAAACATTTTGTGAAATCTTGGTGTAAACATGAAAAAGTGAGAAAATGTAGTATTAAACTAACAATGAGAATTCCAAAGCATACAGTAAACCTTAAATGACACAAATGAATGAGAGAGAATAGTTTGATTAAAAGAATAAACATTTATATAGATGCCTGCTTATATTTTGAGCGTCTTTCTTTTAGAAGCATATTAATTATTTCAAACTCAGCGTAAATGAACACATGAATAAAACACATTTCCATGACTTTTCCAAAACTTTTGGGATTTTATTTTTTTCAAGGACTTTTCCAGGCCTGGAAATAACCATTTTAAAATTCCATGACTTTTCCAGGTTTTCCATGACCGTAAGAACCCTGTATTTGTCTCTTCAGTGTATGCGTGGCCCTCTTTTTCCTCGTTGCCACACGAACAGTGGACCTGTCATCTCTTCTTTGTAACTCTTGCGCCACCCGCGATGACCTCACCTTTCCCTGAGGCTTTGCGTTGTCACCGTCTCGTTACCTGAGAAACGTATTAGTCACTGTTCAAAGCGCGAGGCTCAACATAATTATGTGTAATTACTGCAGTCTTATTGATTACTCATCATGTCATTTTTACAGCCGAAGTCCAAGATCTGTGTTTACTGTTATTGTTACATGGACCGGCTCCTCATTTATCCTGACAGGAAGAATTGATTGCCGATTGTTTTTAGAAACATGCTATATACACTAAATCTTTTCGATTACAGCATCAAGTGTAGATGTATAGGTCTCCCGCCTTTTGTCCATCAGACATTATGCACAAATCCTGTGCATGCAAGATGTTTAAATGAATCCAGAATCTTTTTTCCAAACCCTAATGGATAAATACATGGTGATCGAGATTAAAATGAGGCTATTGTGTGCGTGTAGTTGCCGAGAAGATCACCCAGGATCAACTGCTCAATTCTGCTGCCATTCTAGATCTGCATCTTATCAACAAGAACGATGTGGCAAAGGTCTGCAGGTACTGGTGCCTTAAACCAACAGTATTTTACAGGAAGTAATGCCAATTAGCAAAATTCCAAAATGTTAAAACCAGCAAGCTTGAGATTTTTTTTTATTTCTTTCTTTTTCTTTTTAAATGTGATAAAAACAGACTAAAATAAGTATTACAATTGCTTTTAGTTCATGTTAATTACCTCCTGAAGACAGAAGACCAATGAGCGCAAAGAGTTTTTACAAAAAAGTTTCAAAGTTGAATTCAGTTGTTTCCATTTGTTAGTGAATCAGCAGACACCAGCATGCACGTGTAAATGTGTGATAGGTGACATCAGACAGTATGATAATGACAGAGTTTGGGTAATAAAGGCCTAATCTGGTGTTAAAGGGAACCATACTCCCCAAAACATTGTGAGAAATAATCATCCCATAATCTGGGATTTGCGATTTAATCCCATAGATAACAGTGGTTGAAACAGAAAAGGGGTCACACCGGAAACGGTGGGGTTAAAAACAAACACACACACACACACACACACACACACACACACACACACACACACACAGAAAAATGTTGGGGCAGCTCAAAATCAATACAGCCACCAGCACCAGCAGTGTCCAACATCTCTCAGTGAGTGCTCTTTTTCATCACGTGATACTGATATGTGGAGCGTGCGTGAAGCGGGTTATTTCTGCAGAGTCACGGCGTGTCGTCCTGCCAGCTGCAGTCCTCCCACACTGCTGTCAGCCTGTCCTGTCTGACAGGTCTCATGTGTAGCTCTCCTGCGTGGGAACCCGTTTGTGTTCATCAACAGTGTGACTTCAAAGTGTAGAGGGATTTATTTGAGATTATCTGGGTGACCATTCGTCAAAAACTGAGTCTGGTGGAAGTGTTTTTTTTTTTATCTCAGTAAAAAAACAGACGAATCGGATCTCGGATTAGTATCGGCCCTTCGGTCTAGATTGACTCCAGCCAGTGGTGATGGGGAATCAAAGCATCATTGTTGACACCAAGAGGAGGAAAGCTGCTGCTGCTGCTCACACAGGGCGTCTCTGTGTTTAAGGCAGACTGCGTGCTTCGGGTAGGGAGTGTGTGGCAGAATATATTGGCATCATAACACTGTGCCAAAAACAAGAGCATGTAAAGTGAAAACACAGTAATATAAAGAAAATGACGCACTTTGAGATGTAAATGTTGACTGTCAGATATCCCAAAAGTAATGTCCCTTGCTTCCCGTCCATATATTCCTCTGAGGTTATAGTGTTGTTTATGACAAAAGTAACCGTGCGAATCCACATCTGTCACACAGTATATATTCCAACCGACCACATCGGACACATCTCCCTCTCTCAAGGTTGCATTCTGACGCATTCACGGTGTAATATTTCCTCAGGTGTAAGCGTTTTCGGTTTCGGTCAGTGATGCAGACAAAGTAAGCCAGTGTGAGCAGAGGAGAGACGAGGAGGAGGAGGAGGAGGAGGAGGAGGAGGAGGAGGAAGAGGTGAACTTACCTTCGCTGTTGGATCGCTGGCTGGAGGTCCAGATCCACAGCCGCAGTGCTCTGACTGTGGCACGGCCACATGTGTTGGTAGTCTGCTGCTAACCCTCTCCTGTCAGCGCCCAATACTGATCGCTTCTCTCTCTCTCTCTCTGTCTCTCTCTCTGTCTCTCTCTCTCTCTCTCGCTCTCTCACACACACACGCGCGCGGGCACGCACACCGGGCTTAATGAAAAACTAAAAGCATGTTTAAGCTTCCTGCTCGCTCCTATCTGTTGTGTGTGTGTGTGTGTGTGTGTGTGTGTGTGTGCGTGTGTGTCTGTGCGTGTGTGTGTGTGTGTGTGTGTGTGCGTGTGTGTGTGTGTGAGTCTGCTCCTGCGTTTTGTTTCCATCCAGGAAGCTGTGCCTGCTCTCCCTGAGCTCCTCTCGTGACTGCTCCTGCTGGTTATTCTAGTAGTGTATTTGTGATGCTTTCAGGTGCAGTGGGAAAATATAAGTCGCACCAGTAGCTGCTGGAAACTGTAGTAAAGCTACTGGTGATCAAACCAGTCAAATTCATAACTAAATATAAAATACATCAATGAAAAATACGTTCGATCAGATGAGTAAAAAGTCAACTGATTGGATGATAAAGGAGAAGTTTATAGCTTTTACTTGTGTTTAAATTATGTAACTCACAATTGTATTTATTGTTGTTTTCCACTATACTTTTGGCTTCTCCGATAACAGATACAACTACATGTTTGCCTTAATAGAGTCGTTACAACATTGTTGTGTTGGCACACTTTAAAGTTCAGCTCTGCTAAATTCACAATTTATTCATGTTACTGCTTCTTCATCTTGATTTTTGTTCGCACACTTCCGGTGTAGAATGAAATTGTCAATCCTATATCACATTGTATCTCATAGATAAAGACTTATTGATAAGAATGACATTCCTGGCAGTATGGAGGCCGTAAACTTTCATAATGGGTTATAAAATCCACATAATTGTGCAGAATTAATAAATCTGAATATGAACGGGAAAACCTGTTACATTTTGAAAAGTCTCATGAACTCAGTGTTTCTAAAATCTTGGTTACAGCCCTGGATGTAAGAGGTAATATGAAATGTGGTCAACATATCTGATAGACACAATTTCTGTTTAAAAATAATATAAACTCAGAAAGAAAACCATAATATACTTCAAATTACAAAATGTTTTGCTGATGACGTAACTGTTTAGAAACTGCATGCATACTATTATTCTAAAAAGCTCATTCATTCGTTCATTCATTGATTGCATAAATGTATATATATATATATATATATATATATATATATATATATATATATATATATATATATATATATATATATATCAATAACACAAAGACATGTATCACTTTCTAACACTAAACTGAAAGTGATGTTACTCATGTTACAGTGACTTCCTATTTACACACTTGGCCACTTTTGATTGGACAGCCCAGCAGATTTCGCAAGAGTGGGAGGATGACATGCAACAAAGGTTAATTACATGTTACAATTCCTCATTCATGTGCTATTATATTGTTTCTCATTTCTGGTAATCTTTATTGATCTCAGATTGTATTTGTTTCCAATATATAGCATATTGTAAATTGGTTTCATTGTATTCCTCATTTGAAAAGGAACATTTTCAGCTCTGTCTTTTTACATTTGAAAAAGACAGTTAAGTCCTTTTTTTCCTCACCATATTGTTATCAGTTGCTTAATTTGACCATATCATATTTCCTAACAAGTATTTGGCTTTTTAAAAGATGTAATTATTATTCTAAAGTGGGCTTTGTGGACAGTTTACTTGCTGCTACAAACTCACCCTGCTCACTCCTGTTGCATCATGTTCTCCTTGATGTTCCAGGGCAAAACAGGTGTGTGTTATCTTATGTCATGTACTTTCAATCTTGTTGTGCTGCGTTCCTAACGTCCCCAATGTTGCTAGACTTGAAATTAAACGTGGGCTGTACGAGGGACAGTGAAGGCACCAGCAGCACAGAAACATTGGGAGAACCCAAGTATTGCTGTTTTGTCAGTTCCTGACAAACTGCAGCGGCACAACAACTATTGTTTCTCGTGTATAACTTAATAAAGTGTATCATGTCAAGTTTAAAGTGTCCAAAACAAATTGCACACGACACTTGCCGCTCGGACTGTTCAGCCCACACACGCTGTGAATACGTGAAGCTGCATCGAGCACTGCAGATAGCCGTGCAGAAACGGAAACCCCAGAGTGAAGTGCGCATGCGTGCGGGCTTTTCCGAAGAAAATGGAAAATGTGCATGTCAGTCGTTGTTAGTCGCCGAAAAGGTTATACTGTAACTTGACTACAACACGAATGGTGGGCGACGAGTACAAAGGACAACAACTTTACAAAAGTGAAAGAAAGCCGTTCAATCAGGTGAGATTGTATTATTTATAACTTAAGGATATGTAAGGACCCTTTGTTCTATGGGTGTAGAACATTTGCATTTGTGGTAGGAAAGAGGTTTTACTCTTTTTGTGTCATTTGAATATCATTATGTATTATTATATTTATAATAGACAACTTCCTGCAACGTGATGCGACTCGCGGCAGCTTTTCTATTCCTCGCGCTACATTGGAGCAAAGTCCCCAAAAAGGAGCGCGCAACAGAAGTGGAGACACGTTGAATGTTTGCCTCAAATAAACATTTCTGATTTTTTTTAAAAACAACGTTTGCCTCCAGCGGTAGACCGCATACCATTTCCCTATATTGTTGGTTGCAGTCCGGAGAAGAAAATAAAAACATGGCTTTTGTTTTAGAGGCAAGGGGAACTGCACGTGACCTAGAAAAACAGAGCAGGTGGTGCCAGCGGTGGGAGATATTGTTTTCAAGAAGCTAAGTGGGGGATTTCTGTTTGACTTTCTCGTCTAGATGATGAGTCGCACATCCTCCAGCCTGCAGCGCGTCATGCAGGTGGCGCAGAAGAGCGTCAGAGCCTGCCGGCTGTTCTGCTGCCCCATAGCCGCTCTGCTGTGTGAGACGGTCACGTGTTCTCATCAAACTACAGATAATGAAACTACACAAGGTAAGCTCTTCATTTCATGTGATTTATTTTATTTAGGTTTTCTTTTTATGATAAAAACTTCAGGGTCTTTATTTATTCACCATATCTTACGGTCATGGAAAACCTGGAAAATTCATGTAATTTTAAAATGGTTATTTCCAAGCCTGAAAAAGTCTTTGGAAAAAAATTAAATCCCAAAAGTTTGGGAAAAGTCATGGAAACGTGTTATATTCATGTATTCATGATGTTCATTTACACTGAGTTTGAAATAATTAAAATGCTTTTAAAAGACAGACGCTCAAAATATAAGCAGGCATCTATATAAATGTTTATTCTTTTCATCAAACTACTGTCTTTCATTCATTTGTGTCATTTAAGGTTTACTGTATGCTTTGTATTCTCATTGTTAGTTTAAATACTACATTTTCTCCCTTTTTCATATTTACACCGAGATTTCACAAAATGTTTTGTCATGGAAATTTGGTATAAAGTCATGGAAAAGTCATGGAAATCCATTGATCAAAATGTGTATGAACTCTGCTATTTGTTTTATCTTTTGTTGTTATTCTTCTTTTTTTCACAATTAAAGCTAAAATACTTATTCTTATTATGCCCTAGCCTTTTAGAACAGCTTTAGGTGCAAACCACATAGCATTTTACAACATTTCTTTAGTGCATGTGACAAATAGACCTTAGAATTCCTGAAACATGCAGGTCCTTTTCACTTTATTCAGACACTACTAAATATAAACCCGAACAATTTCCTTGCTTTGACTTTCATGCAAAGCAAGCTTTTTCCAACGTATTCAGGAACCATAAGGAACTTTGTGGTGGTGACGCATTTCTGCTGTTACATCACTTTGGAACAACAACTTCCCGTTTTCACATTCTCTTCCCTTTTCCCCTTTCTCTCCGCCTCCCACTCGTAAAAGCAGTGGCAATCCAGAATCCGCCGTCAACCATTTTGATTTTGAACATCAGCAACTCCACCTTGATCGACTGCGTCATCGGGAATGACTCCTACCCGTCCGCTGTGGCCGAGAGTCAGCCTCTAATGAGGGAATCAGAGCTCCAAATGCAGGGTGGGTAACAGCCAAACCTCTTTTAATAGTCCTGTTATTATTATTTTACCATCTTGGAATTGAAAGCACTTTGAGCTGAAATCTATACGATGGTATTTGTCTTATTTGCACATTCTTACATATCACAGCACTCAGACTGCACTCATGAGAGGAAACCAACAAATGTGTTCATGTTTTCAAAATCCAGGAAGGTGCAGCTGCAGCTGTGGACAGCAGGGGGCAGCACATAATTCTCCTCCTCCTCCTCCTCCTCCTCCTCCTCCTCCTCCTCCTCCTCCTCCTCCTCCTCCTCCTCCTCTCTGTCCTCCCCTTCCATCAGCCGAGTGTACGAGCGTCAACATCCACAACTCCCGTCTCAACTGTGTCCTCATCGGAGACAATAACTACATGCACGTTGAGCAGACCCACTCCACTGAGACAGAGGCATGGCAAGTGTGAAGCTCTGGCCCCACGAAGAGGACACACGCACACACAGACGCACACACACACACACACACACACACACACACACACACACACACACACACACACACACACACACACACACACACACACACACACACACACACACACACACACACACACACACACACACACACACACACTCTCTCTCTCTCTCTCTCCAGCAACACTGTCACCCTTTGGTAGGCCTATAACTCGAACTCAGAAAGAGTTTTCAGTCTCCAGACAACTTTTATTTTGTTGTTCTCAGTCTCTGCTCTGCTTTGACTCGGTTATGTTGTTGTTACGGGTGTGGAAACCACTGGCTATAGACAAGATATTATGGCTTTGCTAATTTGCGACAATTATTTAAATTCATATTTATTAATGATCTGTAGATTGTTTCTTGTTAACTGGTTCAAAAATGTCAGAATACAGTTGAATATTATTTACAAAAATCATGTATAATCTGAATGTGGATTTTTTTTTTTCATCTGCTTGTGACTGTCTGAAATTGTCTGTTGGTATTCAAGTACTGTGAGTCTGACGGAAATCCTTCTCATGGCATGATGCAGCCGTTAACATGCGTTTAAATGTATGGCCCATGGTCATTAACAGTAGACTACTTAGTAGTGTTGTTTGCCAGAAGTCATTTTGATTTCTTGCATTAATAAAATGTAGTACATAAATAGTACATAAAATATGGAATAAGAGGACTTTGAATCAAGGTGCTTCTATTGTGTCTGCTGAAATGTTTATATATGATATAAAAAATGTACTACTTTTCTTGTTTTCCTGAAATATTTTATAAGATACCTTTTTTATTTTTATTTTGTTGAAGATTGCTTGTTTGCCCAAAAACATTTTTCATACAATAAATGAATGTTATTATGTCTCAAAGGATTGTTGGAGGAAACTCAGTTCTTATACTTCTATACTGCCTTCTTTCCTTCCTTTGTCTTCTTTCCTTCCTTCTTCTTCTTCTTCTTGCCTTTCTTGTCGTCTGCTTTTTTAAAACTGCCGAGGCCCCGGCGGACCATGCAGCCTCTCCACCATGCCTGCAGCTGCCGGGTCAAAAGGTCACACAGGCCAGGGTCAGAATTAGGGACCCTAGTCCTAGGGATGTTGCAGTACATTACATAACCAGAGCGACTAATCTGAGGGCACACCAGTAACTTCTGATCAGGTGTTGTTACCTTGGTGGCAGCTTTGGCCTCGGCCTGCTCTCGACGCAGCCTCTTCTGCTCCTCCCGCTCCTCCATCACCACCTGCTCCATCTCCTTGAACTGAACACAACTCAGCAACTTATTCATGTTCAACTAATAGTGAAGGTGGTGCGTCGCCTTCAGCCCTAGGGAGACGCTCACCTTCCTCCTCATCTCCGACAGCCTGTCCAAAGTCACTGTTCTCTTGCAGCACACGTTGTTGAGCTGCTGCTCCTTCTCTTGCAGCATCTGCCTGGTGCGCTGCTGCCACTGCTGCAGCTGCTGCTGCAACTCCTGAAACAGTTTTAATGACGACACCGCATGCGATGGCTCAGGTGCAAAACACCAACAAAACACCAACAGCAACCAATTTGACCTCTTGTGCATCCGTTACAAAGTTTTCTCTTGGAGGACAAAAATGTCTGCGTCCTAAAAACGGACATCACATTTTGTGTTAATATTATTTTGCACGTTAGTAGAGTAAAATCTACTAACCAACCATTTATTTTCAAAATGTTAACCCCTTAAATGCCAGTTTGTGATTCAATTTAAAATTGCTACTGTATTCTTCTCTCACTGTTTTTACTACTGTTTATTGTTATTTTATTTATATTACTTGATTGTTCTACTATGTGTCTCTATTGTGTGCAAGGCTGCTGTAATCCTGCAATTTCCCCACTGCGGGACTAATAAAGGATTATTTTATCGTATCTTATTTCTGGCGTTATTATGAAGAAAGGTGTTCAGCATGGAGTTTCGTCCTTCATTAAACTGATTGCTCTGAAACAAATTAACCGTACTAGATTTGTGCTGGTGCATTAATTACTGTCAGTAATAAATAACTATGAGGTCATTGCTATGAATGTACCTCTTCAGTTCGTTGGCAGATGGGAGACTTTTTAAGTTTACAAATACGGGTAAAAGGGAAGTACTTTTCCTTTTATCTTTCACTCAAGTCCAAACTCTCACAGTTTTCGCAGTTTAACATGCAGGTACAGTGACTTCTTCTGACATTGAGGGGATTTTCTAAAGGACACAGCAATTGTGTTTTAGACTTAACACCTAAGTGCAAATGTTGTATTCTCAGCATGCAGTATACAAGTATACAAGTGCAGTATAAACCACAACTTCTGAGAACACAGCATTTGCATTTAGGTGTTTAAACCTTAAACCGCAGATCAGCTAATGAGCCTCCAAAAGCAGCAATTAGACAATAATTGTAATAACATTAGTCTGTTGCTGATAGGGATGTTGCAGTACCAACCTCTTGATGACTTTGAAGGAATTCCACAGACCTTACGTGAACCTTCTTCTCCTCCATCAGTTGGATCTGCAGCAGCTGAGAGAGAAGGCGAGGACATGATTTGGACAACATTTAACTCTTGAGTCTGTGTAGATTATGAAGATATTTCTTTTAGGAAGACTGCTCAGCATGCTAAGAGAGGTACGTGTTCTCCGCTGTTGGGCGGAAAGGGCAGAGAGAACACGGCGGAGGTCATGTCTGCTCCCTGATGGAGGATCAATTTGAAAACATCTCCGTCTTGGGATCTTGGTTGCTAGTTGGGTGGGAGTAACCAAGTGTTGTTGGGTGGGAGTAGCCGAGTGTGTTGGGTGGGAGTAACCAAGTGTGTTGGACCCACCTCCCGCTGGTCCTCCAGCTGCCCCTCAGCCTGGCTGGTGTCCCTCAGCACCTGCAGCGCCATGCTTTTCTCCACGTTGGCCATCCTTGATGACTGCGCATTCAGCTGATAATTCAGGTCTAATTTCAGAAGGGACATGTCCTGGGGGCAGTAGTATTGTAGGTATTAAACACCTTTACACACAATTAGACACAATTGGTATTCACCAATTTACAGACAAACATTTTATATTTGTTTTATTTGTTTTATTTGAATCAAATGAAAAGATTCTCTAACCTCTAACAGCCATTCATGTAGACCTTTATGGTTTTTTAATGAATCCTACTTTCTCACCTCCAGTGTCTCTTTTTTTTGTTGGAGCTCCGCTTTCTGCCTCTGTAGAGTTTGAATTCTTTGCTCCAGCTCCGTCTTTGCCTCTCTGGGTTAGAGAGACGCTCATATTACTGATACTACAAAGACTTCCTTTTTTCCTTTCTCCCCTTTCCCGCTCTTTCTTTCACAACATTAATTTCCTCTCAAAAATTCAACCACGCCATGTCTACAAAACGACTCGTACTAATGATTTAGATGAGTAATAACATGGCTTCCAAACGGATGCACCGATGAACCTTCTTATGTCCTCAGCCTTCTTCCTCTGCTCCACTTCCTCCACCACCTGCAGCAGAGAAGTGATGCTCTGCTTTTCCTGCAGCTCCGAATGCAGCTTGAACACCTGCTGCGAGGCGCACTGACTGCCGAGAGAGACACAGACAGACAGAAAGTGAGTCAGAAAAAAAAGAAAAGATTAGCAACATGGTGTTTTCTGGCTGTTTTGTCTGTACCCACCAGTCTCTCATCAGCTTCGTCAATCTGGCTTTCTCCTAAACACACACACACACACACACACACACACACACACACACACACACACACACACACACACACACACACACACACACACACAGCTGTTTTAGTCATTACATTTGACCAGTAAGATCACGAAATGGAGAATAACCGAGCCTGAAAAGCATTCACATCATCGTCTGATCAAAGCACCTGACAGCTGTTGACAGATGTTCATCTAGCAGGGTTCATACACATTTTGAACAATGGATTTCCATTACTTTTCCATGACTTTAAACCAAATTTCCATGACCAAACATTTTGTGAAATCTTGGTGTACACATGAAAAAGTAAAGAAAATGTAGTATTTAAACTAACAATGAGAATCCCAAAGCATACAGTAAACCTTAAATGACACAAATGAATGAGAGACAATAGTTTGATTAAAAGAATAAACACAAGAACGCCTTCATCACCTCCAAAATTGATTACTGCAATAGCATTCTTTATGGCACAACATCCAAAATCCTCAATAAACTCCAGTACATCCATAACTCTGCTGCTCGTCTGCTCACCCACACCCGCTCCCGTGATCACATCACCCCTGTTCTCCAGAATCTCCACTGGCTCCCCGTCCCACAACAGATCCAATATAAAATCCTTCTTCTCACTCACAAAGCCCTCCTCAATCAGGCCCCTCCTACCTCACCGACCTGCTCCACCACCACACTCTATCCCGTCTGCTCCGCTCCTCTGATGCCAACCTCCTATCCATCCCCCATAGGACCAAGCATCGGACATGGGGTGACAGAGCCTTCTTCATAGCGGCCCCCTCCTTCTGGAACTCTCTCCCCAAACTCATCCGAGACTGCACTGTCCTCTCCACATTCAAATCACAAACCACTTCTTCAGAACTGCTTTTAATGTATGACTGTGTGCTCTTATTGTTTTTATTTATTTTTATCTGTTTTATTATTCTACTTGTTTTATTGCATAATTTTAGGACATTGTAATGTTGTGTAAAGTGATTTTGAGTACTAAGAAAAGCACTATATAAATTAAATGCATTATTATTATTTTTATAGATGCCTGTATGTATGCCTGCTTATATTTTGAGCGTCTTTCTTTTAAAAGCATATTAATTATTTCAAACTCAGCGTAAATGAACGTCATGAACACATGAATATAACACATTTCCATGACTTTTCCATGTTTTCCATGACCGTAAGAACCCTGTGTTTGAGAGATGTTCATCTAGACTGTGAACACAAACAGGGACCAACACAGTGAATCACCTGCTCTGCGGCAGGGCCTTGCTCCTTCTCCATCTGCACTGCCAGGGTCAATCCCAGTATGTCCAGTTGGTCTGAACAGTCCTCCAGTACAGCTGCCTGTCTCAGACTCTGAATCCGGGATAAATACATCCTCCGGAGAAACAGAAAACATTGTTAAATAACGTTTGAGGAATGAGTTTCACACAGACATGTATGGTTAACATGGACACTGAATGCTCTATGCAAACAAAACTGTTTGAGAAGATGGAAAATAGGTTAAATTTAATTTCTGTAATCTCAAAAGCTTTGGTCATGTTAATTTTCAATTGTTTAGAAGAGAAATATGATGAAAATTCAAATACGTTTCTTTACTTTTTCGTTTTTTTAGTGTTTTAGGCCTTTATTGATGTTTCAATAGCTCATGAATATGCTAAATCTTCCCAAATACGATACAATACACAATTCAAAAGGCACGCACTTCCACTTATCGGTGTGCGCCTTTTTAACTAAGAGATACAATGGTGTCCGGTGTTACGGTTCAATAAGCGACCGTGTTAACTGGCGACTTTCATCCGAACGCGTCCGTTGTTGTCGTGGTTACAGACAGCTGTTTGAAAATAGAAAGAAAACACGTAGCTGCCCTGATGAATGCCGGATTATTTAATTTGTATATGATATATTATTATGTATATGAGAGGGTTTGACACTGTATTAAAAAAATAAAGCGGCATTCTCGATACGGCTGTCGTAAATACGACAACAACGGACGCGTTCGGCTGAAAAGTCGCCAGTTAACAGGGTCGCCTGTTAAACCGTTACACCGGTGAAGCTAACCGTTCTGATCCGCTTCCTCAACGGTTCACGGTCGCATTACTAGCTAGCTAACTTTCATGAGAAAAGATCATATTTACTGTAGCAGTCACTTCGCGTTACTTTAGTTCTTTCTGCCACAGTCTCTCTGGCTGGATAATACGGTATCCTTCAAAGTAAACTAGTTTAACAGTTTACACGTAACACACTTTTCTTTACTGCGGTCAAGTGAGCTGAAATGTGATGCACCTTTATTGATGGTGTTTCGGTACGGTGGCTTGTGCAGCCCAAAAAGCACGGAGACCTATATTTAGCAATGATTTGTCCAATTTGATAAAAAAAAGTCCAACATTATTTTAGACATTACATGATATATAACATTATGATAACATATGAGGTTACACTACTGTACTGTTCTTTTATTGAAAAAAGGTTTGAACATTATAATATTACCAAATCATAATCTTGAATCTGTTATACAAACATGTCCTTCATTGGTTAGCTAAAATTAGATTTAGTCTTGGATTCTTGTTCATGAGGACCCCTGCTATGTCCATGTCTACTTTCATGATATTTTACTGTACAGTTTTTGAGAAAATTAAAGGCAAGTCCGCTCAAATGAAATGATGATATTTATAATTTCCCAATATTTGAACTGTTATAAAAACAGATCCTTAAAAGGCTATATCAAACTTTCACTGGATTGCAGAAGGTGGAGTTGTAGTGAGGACCTCGGTCGGAGACTACGTCGACCGGGATCCCATGCAGACGGAAGACGTGCAGGGAGATGAGTTCTGCCGTCTCTTTAGCAGACGGGAGTTTGGGCAAACAAATAAATGGGCCAGCTTGCTAAAGCTGTCGACCACTGTCAGGATGGCGTTGTGGCCCTCAGGTGGAGGTAACTCTGTGACAAAGTCTAGGGAGATGTGGGACCACGGACGATGAGGCACGGATAGGGGCTGTAAGAGGCCTGGTTTGAAGACTTGCGTCGAGGCGTTGATGAACTCCTTGATGTCCTCGTTGAGCGAGGCCCACCATAAGCGCTGCCAAAGAGCGTCCTGGGTCCTTTGGAGGCCCGGGTGGCAGGTAAGTTTGGAGGAGTTGGCTCCACTGGAGGACGTCGAACCTGAGGGCTTGAGGGACAAACAGGCGGCTAGAAGGTCACGCGCCGGGACCGGCTTGACCCTCAGTCTCCGGTTGAGACAATCTGGATGCAGCCCTGATGGAAGACTCCCATCATCATCCTGACCCACCTGGAGGGACATCAGGAGCCTTTCCAGAATCAGAATCAGAGGTGATCCCTGGGGGGAAATTGGTCCATTTCAGATACTCGCATATATATATATATATTTTAAAAAACACACAAAAAACACAATTTTAATAAATTATGATGTGAATTGTAAATGATGTACATAATACTACAATATAGAACACAATACATGTAGAGAAGGAAAGTGACTAATACAAACAAAAATAAGGGATGAGAAATATAGGATATATGTGCAAATATGTGCATTAAACAGTGTAGTTAAGTGAAGAAAAATGCTGAGAAGTGGGATCTATTAAGTGCATTAATAATAAATGTGAGAATAGTATGAATAAGAATGAAATTAAATATGATTATTACTTAAAAGAGAAAGACGTATACCTTTAAATACAGCACCAAGCAGATACTTTGATCAGGTATTGCTTTAAAGTTTATTGTTGTAGTCATCATTTGTTGCACTCTGTGGGGGAGTTACAGCTTAAAGGTAATACAGACTGAGGGTACAAGTTACACCGTAGTACATGCATGCTGCTGTCACACTGTCCCGCAGGCTTCCCACTCCTCCCCTGAACACACTATACTGGGATAGTTTCCCTCTCAGAGACACGGATCTGCAGCCGTCTCACCGCCGAGATACCGTCGAGGCAACACACACACACCTGACCTACAAACAAATCGTTAGAAACAAAGTATGTACAGTTACGGTAGATGACTGTTCAACGTATGAGCGTGACCATAAAAGGCAGTTCTTAAGGCAGAGATATCTTAAGGAGGGAGCTGAGGAATGGGATGCAGAATGAAATAAAAAATCCAGGCAAAAAGTCAGGTATTTTTTCCTGACAATGAGTCTCTGATGATGACGGTAAATCATAAAGGCATATTAAGACGTAGAGTATTGTTATATTTTTGCTACCTGTATAGTAAACTGGGTTTCATTGACATGAATCTGTACAAAAAGATCTTTTGATATGACTAATTCTCACATTACAGAAAACAAGTCAGAAACCTAATGTAAAGAAAATATTATGAGTTCATATATATCACATATTTATCAACGCAAAGATACATTTAAAAATGAAAAAGTATGCAGATGGTTCATGTAAATTATTCAAAGGCAAGACTGAAAAAAAAAACACAGGCGATTACATTTCTATACCTGCTTCTCGGCACATCATGTCATTTAAGTAAGTTGCAAATTAACATACAGTAGGATTGTATGGCTGAGAAATGTGCTTTAAAGGCCCTAAACAAATATAATAATAATATAACTTCCTTTTGGCAATGGGGTTCAACATGATGGGGGAGTTTTTCCGGATCCGATGTCGTATGTGTACAGATTGAAAAGCCCTCTGAGGCCAATTTGTAATTTGTGATTCTGGGCCATACAAAATAAACTGAACTGAATTGAACACAACATTTTGTTGTCAAAGTTAAAATATTTTGGGTCATTTTTCACAAGAGATTTCTGCTTTTTGTTTCGCTCCCTTGTTTGAAGTGGGCGCAGCTCATTTGGAAACAGATGATGTCATGTACTTCCTTGAGCCAATCAGGATTTAGCAACGTTTGAATTGACAGATGTGGGGGCGTTTGTTTGTGTTGCATGTTTAACATCTGGGGCTGACGTCACACACACACACACACACACACACACACACACACACACACACACACACACACACACACACACACACACACACACACAAAATATCTCAGCCTCTGCAGTTTAAATCTTCACCTTTCTTGTCATAATCTGTCTCTCACAAGTCCCCTTACTTTATGGAAGTCCAATACTGTCAATCAAATGTGATCAAATGTGACCACACAGTCCTGATGAAGCAGATTAGCTTAACTCTTAATAAAAAACTGAGCGATGCTTATTGTAGTCTTGAATATTCATTTTGAGATATCAAGATTGGCAAACACAAATCAGAGGGCAATTACCTTTCTTTGGGTGACATATGGAGCAGAAAGATGATATTATTTGGCACTAAATTTGCATTTAAACAGATTTAAAATGTGTTGCAAATGCGAATGCGCGGAAACAAAGAAAAACAGGAGCCCACATTCGAGTACGCTCGGTAAAGAGGAAAGTGGTGGAGAATCTCAAGATAAAACTCCAACTTGAAAAAAACAGAGGGTGGCTTCATGGAACAATCATTTACTGTATGCACATGTTCAAAAATAGAGAAATTAAAACCAATAGAAAATGTACAGTCTAATATTCCATATTTTTATAAGTCTCGGTTACGATATGATCTCTCTGCAGTGCCAGAGGAGGTCAAATACACATCAGTCCTTCGTCTGTTTTGTGCTTATGGATTTGGACGTGAGTTGGGTTGGACCACGTGGAGGGGGCTGGGGGGTGGGGGTCATTCCACTTTGACACATTGCCATCTCAACAGTTCTTGTCTCTTGACTCAAAGGTCTGTGGCCATAGATTAAAGGATCATCTATGATATGGTAATAATAAAAAAGAAGGAGCTGTACACGGTGACCAGAACACAGCAACAAAGAACACACTGTCCACCACGGAGGTTCATATCACTCTGACTTTTAGCTTTATCTGACTGAAGTACACATGTACAGTAAGATCCTATCCAGTGTTGAGTCTATATAATTGTGCTCTAGGAGCTGGAAGCAGCCAGAGAGAGAGAGAGAGAGAGAGAGTTTCAGATCTCCTTGATTGTTCGCTCAGAGGGCCGGTACTCCTCCCTTCCTTTCGGCGAGGACAAGTAGAAGGACTGGGTCTTGCGTTTTAGGCGAGCTCTCTTGGTGGCCAGCGACAGGCTGTGCTTGCTGGAGGCGATAATGTCGAAGATGAACTTCTTGCAGTCCACGCACACCTCCATGGTGGCCCAGTCCTCCGTCAGCTCTGAGGGAAGCTCCAGTTCTTCGTGGGACTTCAGGGAGCCGTGCTTCGAGAACCTGCACGGAACGGGAAGACAAGCTCGGCATGAACAGGATCACTATCATTTGTGCTTTTACGGTTTGGTTTATATTAAGTAATGGTTCAAACTATCCAGGGTATGTCCATGGATAAGTTTTATAAAGGGTCACTTCACCCTAATAGTAATTAAAAAAAACTTTATATTTTATTAAGTGATGGTATTTACTCCATATTTGTAAGCATTCTTGCTAATTTTATTTATCACCACTGATTTATATGGTTCCTTTAAACGTAAAGCATGTGTGTTTATGAAAGATGCTAAGTTGTTAGTTAATATAATTTGCATTCCTCATTGAAAACAGGAAGGTTTGGGTATTATTAACATAACAAGGACACAGTTTTGGGAGAGAAATGCCGCTGTATTAATTTACCAATCTCAGAAAAAGATATCTCAAAACCGGGGAAAAAATAATCTACATGGTTTGATACCACTGGGATTTTTTTTGGGCAATTAACACAAACATGTAAAATGTGTTCCACTTCCAGAAATATGCAAATACCAGATCTCCAAACACAAATAATAAGGGAAATGCAATCCAATTCAGGTTAAATGGTGCAGATATCAAAACCCAAACGACAGAAGTGTGCAGAGAAGTGAAACCCTTTGTAAAGGATGTCAGTCTTATTCCTTCAGTATGTCAGAACTGCCATTAAATTTGGTGTAAATTAAAATACCAACTGGGCTTTGCTTTGCTTCAATTGTCTATTTCGTTTAATGGTGTGTTGTAATATTACAACATGGTAAAAGGCAAATATTAGGTGCTAACTTGCTAATATTAACGTTTGGCATGCATGACCATTTGCATAAACTACATCTTTTTAGGGTTAGTCTGTGTAGGCTACAGGGCCCTGTTTCTCGTACCTGGCTAAACAAAGTCAAGCAAATGTCCTAATCTCCATCTTAAATTAGTGAGATGATTGACATCAGGCTATCTGGGTTTCTTCACGGCTGATCCGCGCTGAAACGGTCTCGTTAATTCTAGCCAGACGTCAGTCATCTGGATGGATCCTGGCGATCTTGAAGAACTCTCTCCCTATAAAACTAATATAACTAATATCGCTCCTTCATCAATGAGGAAGTGAGCTGCCTTTTTTGTCCGTGGGAGTGTCCAGTTTATCCAGTGAAGTTCAGTAAGCCTGCCCGGGAGCAGGTTTAAATTTTTGGATGTGTTGCTATGGTGATTAATCTAAGCTTGCTTCGAGAAACCGAGAACGCCTGACCTACGTCATCTTATCCTGACAATTAGCCCGCTAACTCAGTTAGCCAGGTACGAGAAACAGGGCCCAGATGAGAGGGACAGAGTGCAGCTAAAGCTAACAAAAACAAAGAAGAGCAAAGCAGTATATTTTTCTGTGTGTAACGAGTATTCAATTTTCACAGGGTCACCATTATGCAACATAGCAGTGGTGTTTCTTATACAATGGAGCCTCAGAATCTGTCAAGTCCATCATAGTTTATAACTGTATACATCAATGCACAACACCTTTTAATTAAAGGGACGCTCCCCCAGAATCAAAAAAACATATTTTTGACATTTGTTTTCGGCCCTCTGATAAATAGCACCTGTCGTGCTATTTATCAATCTAGAAAAGAGAAGAAAAGAAAGAAAAGAAACATGCACTTTATTAATCCCCTTGGGGAAATTCTTCTCTGCATTTGACCCATCCCTGGATAGGGAGCAGTGGGCGGCCCTGTGAGGCGCCCAGGGAGCAGTTAGGGGTTCAGTGTCTTGCTCAGGGACACTTCGACATGTGAGCTATCTAGATTGTTTTAGTGTGAGTTGCTGAGTCTATGGAGGTATCTGTTTTAGATCGGAACTAAAAAAGTTCCTATGTGGAACTGCTCCACATGAGACGTCTGTCGATTATCTTGAATAACTCGGGTCAGGATCTGGAAACTGTCGCAGGGCTCTCAAGTTTTTAAGACGGTTAAGAGTGACATATCCTCCTCCTCCTCCCCTTTAAAGTCCCTTTAAACACCAATAGCCTGGTAAAAAAAATAAGTTTATGAAATGTAATTTTTCCGTTATCTCCAATCGGTTGATGTATCTTCTACTGGCTCTGATCATTGTACTTTTCCACCACAAGTCACAGTGACAGTGCACCATAATCTAAAGATACAGACTGGTAGCAGCTACTATGTCAGCAGCCTTTGTCTTTTGTTTGTCTTTTATCATTTTCTGCATTTTGTGATTATGAGTGTTTTCAGCTTTGCCACATGTTTAAGCATTTACATGTGTATTATATTTGACTTATCTACAGTGTGCGTTTGGGTATTAGGGGCCACTCTACCAATATCATACAAACTCCGCAAGATAATTATTAGTTTCACATTAGGACACAACGTGAACAACTGACATGTCTGAGGAAGTGTGTTCATAGCTCTTACTTGGACATGGTCTTGTGAATGCCGTGGCGCTGCGGGCTACTGGAGGATTTCTCAGATTTTTCTCCAGAGGCCTTTTCAGCTCTTTTAGATGCCCGTGTTGTTTCTACTTTCACAGTGGGGGGCGCAGTGGCCCCTTCCACTCCTGATGGCCCCGGCCCTCCAGCCACAGACAGCCCTTGTCCTACGGCAGCAATGGCACCGACCCTGTCCCTGGGGAGAGTGTTGGTGGAGCCGATGGAGTAGATGGGCAGGCTGGAGTACGGTTTGGATGGCAGCCGCATCTGATAGAGAGGGAAGACATGAACGTTAATAAGTAAAGGCAAAATAATCACTGAGAAAGAATGCTGATGAAAATTATCAGTGAAAATGTTTCCTGAAACATCCTTAATATCCTGCGATCCCTTTTTCTAACTGATCTACCGATTTCACAGTTAGTTTGGAGGAAGGTTTACCTTTAACAGTACGTGCCTTTATTTTGACATTTATTTGGACCCCTTGACTGGGACTCTGGATTCATTTTATCCGGAGGTAACAGGAGAGCTCTGTTAGGCAGAGTAAACTTTAACTTTTTTCAATGGCACCACATTACTGTCAGCTGACTGATCAGAATAAATGAAAGTATAGGATTTCATGCTGTACCGGCAGCCGATTGGCTGATTGGTTCATCCGCTTTGACTCACCTTTTTGCAGCACTGCGCACACACAGGCCTGAAAGGGAGAAAAGAGAGAGAGAGCAAACGGAGAAAGTGATGACAATGAAACCAGTCACTCTTCCTCTTGAATTTTAATTAAAAGAAGATAAATATTTACAGTACTTTTTGCAAAACTGGCAGATGTAGGACCAGGTGAAAAAGGAAAACCTTTTGCTTCGACAACAGAAGCAAAGCTGCAATAAAAACAAACAGATGAAGACCACGTCAGAATAACAAGAAATGAATGCAACATTCGTGGAGGATGTTACAACTGCATCTACTTATTGTCTTTTTGTGTACAGCTTGCGTCATACACAAAGAAGAAGTTACCTTTCCCTTCTTCATAGCGTTGTAGATGTCTTTGTACTGCTGGAACTTCTCCAGCTCTGCCTTCACCAGCACCTGTCTGATGTGCATCACCTCCTCCACCGTTAGAGACAGACACTCCACAGGGAAACAGAACTCCTCCTGCAACGACACACACATGCACGCAAAACAGTGGGTGACCCTGGCCACCGCAGATCCAACACACAGGGCTCAGTGTTTATCATTCAACGCACAAACAACCGGCCCCTTTGCACCTTTTGGAGCTGCCTGCGTAACTCCGGACTGCATAAAGTGTTCTCATTGTACGTGGAAGAAAAAAAAAGAGAGGACTCATGATGCGTAAACAACCGGAGTGATGGGAGGACATGATTGGAGCAGAGTTCCCCACAATGCTTATCTCAAAGGAGCGTTCCCACAGAGACTGTAGAGAAATCTGTTTGCGTTTGATCAATTCTAGACACTTTCCCACCTGAACACGCGCTGTTCATCTGTACATGGAGGATCAGCCAGGGGTTGTGTAGTCTTGAGTCTATCGCTATGAAGATGTCACTAAACCGTTAAACTGGTTCTGTGTATTCATATGCATCAACAAAGTAGTTCATTGAAGGAAACCGAAGCGTCTACAGACCCTTCAGGGTGTGTGTGAGTTATTTTTGTTTTTTAGACAATTTCAGACAGAGCTAAACCTCAGGATGACCAACTAATGTGCAACATGATGGAGGTGGTTCCAAGAGTGCAAGGCTTCTGTTTGCCTCCTCCAAACACCTCCTTCAATTCACAACGCTCAGTGAAATGGCTGGTGAGGTCTCCACTGTTGCGTCCGCCATGTGCTCTGTCAGGTCGCCTTCTCCCGCTCCATCCAGAGACGACATGGTCCTGTCTGGACGGGGTTACGCTCAATACGTCCTGGTGCTGGACACCGTCAGGGATGTTGCAGCAGGAGATATCTGTGTGTTGTTTCAGACTCACATGATTGCATCCAGCCAGCGAGGTGGCGGATGCTGCAGAGTCGACATATACTCGATTACAACAACAACTCGTCTGAAATGTCAGTTCAGCTCTGATTAAAAAGACGCACAATGTAACATAAATGGTCTTTGTGAAATAAAGCTTTTGCGGTTTCAGTTTTTCAGGGTTTTGTGGTTTTACAATACAGTACCGCCAATGTACTGGTCTGGCTCTGGTCATGTTGATCATTCTTCCGAACTGGTTCGGTTCATGATGGGAACCAGAGACAAGGAGGACAGTTTCAAAAAAATAATATCTTCAGAGATATGTGAGAAAAATCATTTATCTATAGTACCACAAATAAAGCAAAATATGGAGGTCAAAATATACATTTTATTATAAATGTATCCCACCACCAGCAAACAAATGGTATGTAGAGCAGATTTAGATCAATTTTAGCTTAAGATACCTACTTGTGGTTGAGAGTTTAAATGATATTTAAAGTAGTGAAATAAAAGATTATTAAATAAATGATATTATTCACTAGCTATGTGATAAAAAAGAAGCTGTTTGTCCTATCATGCATGGAAGCATTAGGAGCGGATGGGCAGCTACAGATATTATGCCGGGATGGACTGAGGGAGACTGGCAAACCTTGGCCGACTCTCTTCCTCTGATGTAAGCAGCCCTGCACAGAGCAAACACTGCCTTCGCCAACCCCAACGCAAACGCCTCGATAGGGGAGCTCTGCAAAGGGTGGAGAGTGGAGGGAGACGGACAAAGGACGGGGATCCGGGTCGATACGAAGCTATCATCCCAACCTGAACGAAAGAGGGTTCCTGCAGAATGACGAAGTCACACCAGCAGATGACGTGAGTAGCCTACACAGGAGACGTCGTGATGGAAAAAGGAGAGGGACGAAATCTAGGAAGACACTCGTCACGCAAATAAAAGGATAAGAGAGATGACGTTGACTGTTCCGTTTTAGGCCCATCTCCTTTTGCTTCTCTGTAAGCATCCTCATGCTTTCTGTCCTTTTTGTCCCTTATTAAGTAACTGGACAGAATCTGTATAAAATATGGTTGTTGTCTCCATGACGTCACCTATGAGTTTTTGAAGAGCGGTTATGAATCTCAGAGTGGTTGACTCCGTCCTAAGTAAAAAAATTGGCAAAGAGGTGAATCGTCGGTGACGCTACAGAGACAGCTAGCAGCTAGCGACTCGGTACGCCACCTATCTGTCACACAAAGCGGCCAAACCCTCAATTATGCATAACTTCTAGCCATAATAGGGGTGATAAAAGGTGAGTTATATATAAATTGACAACTCTACAGTTGTCATGATCAGAGATTAATAGACCGAAATATTTTTTTTAGGCTGTTAATTCCTGCTGCAAAGGCATTTTAAGATAGTGGTCTATGGGGATTGACTCGAGTCAAGTGGCCGTTTGATGGATTGCAGTTTTTGAAATTCCCACCTTGGCACCAGAGAGTGTTGCTTGTTATATGCAGTAAAGATGTTCGACTCACCAAGGACCTGGAGCTCTTTTTGGAGGGCGGCAGAAACAGTCGAACATTGGTCGGAGTCTCCTTCTCGATGGAGTGTCTCCGCTGGGGGGTCTGACGCCTCTCTGGCTGGGGTGTAGAAGAGATGGGCAGGAACATGGGGGGAGCTGGCGTTCGTGGAGGAAAGAGAGGAAAACGTGAGACAAGGATGCAGCTGAACTGGAAAATATTCCAATGAGCAGCTAATTCAAGGCTCAAGAACTTCTGATTATAAACAGAAAGAGAAAAAAGAGGGAAACCTCTGACTGGTGAGGCTGTAAGATTAAAAGTGATTCATCACATTTGGTGAATAGTTTAGCTGAGAAGGCAACTAGCTATGACAGGGACGTAGAAATAATTCCCGACTCACTTTTCTTCCCCAGAGCACACTCCGGGGACGTATCATCCATCACAGATGTAGCCACACTGGAGCTGCTGGCTGATTTGTGCCCAAAAATATCATCCTGTGTACGTGGAATACACAAACACTTCAACCGTTATTTGCTCTGCACATGCCAGATTTCAAAAAGTCCGTACCACACACACAAACGCATACTGACATCGGAGTCAGAGCTGTCCAGCTCGGCGAGACTCGGGGCCTTTAGGAGCCTCTTCCTCGGAGGCACAGACTGTGATCCGGAGGGTTCTCCCCTGGTAGAGGCTGATCCGTTGGCCAAAGACAGAGAGCTGGATGTCCTCCTGCCCATGTAGGGACTAAACTCATCTGCATAGAGCCATACACAAGAGAGTCATTCAGGCTAGAGGGGGAAAGCACTTGACATGACTCTCAAAACAAATCCTCACATGATTCTTTGCATCCTGTGTTGTTCTTTCAATCTGTTTTGACTGTTCTTCCCCTGAGATAAAGGGGGGGAGGACAGACGGGTTTCAAATCACAGTGTGTTCAATGGACGGGTGTTTTGAAAAGATGCATTGAATACTTTTCAGAAGACTGAGGTTTGAGATCCATCCCAAGGTTAAAGAGGTCAGGGAGGGTGAGTTAAGTTGGTCTGAGGGGAGGCAGAGGAGCAGGCTGGTGTTACACACAGAGCATGGAGGACTCTTTAAATTTCTCAGGGGAAGCTGAATCCTTCAAATCAAGCGCCACAAGGTAATTATGTACTGAGAGAGGAGTTAAAGATAGAAAACAATAACCAACCGCCTGACAAGCTGCCTAACTCTTGACTCACACACACACAAACTGAATAGAGGGTTTAAAGAGAGGGATGGAGTGAGAGACAAGGAGACAAGGCAATGCTACAGATAAAGAGCTGCAGCTGATAGGATCTGTGGGAGCCCTGAAACCTCTTTTTTTTCAGTCTTTCAGCTTCTTCTCTCATTTATGGGAAAAGCATCCGACAGGAGCTCTGTCTCAGGACTCACTTTTCTACAAGCTAAGAGACTACATTACCAGGCTTTATTCAAATATGTAAATAGAGATATTAGTTTACAGCCAGAGAGGCAGACAGACAAGGCCAATAGGTTAAGGGTCCAAAATAAAAAAAGGCCTGCCAAACCACAGCAGAGCTCATACTTTACCCAGTCCAGTACGGAACAAATCCTGTGGCATACTGCGAGTTTTGCCAAAACCTAAAAGGGGAAACCTCCTTAATTAGGATAACTATAATAATATTCCATTAGTTGGTATGGCTGTGCTGTAAGCTCTCCATAATACATGATGATAGATGCAGGATTGCGTGGTTGAATGTGCTCTGTCAGCACTGTTGTAGAGTTGTTTGCATCATTAGCACCGTTAACGGTGTTAGCACCGTTAGCTGCAAGCCACCAGTTTAGTCGTCGCCTTGTTGGGAGCCCTGGGGGACAATCACTGTGCTCACAACATTCAACTTAGCACATTCAACTTAAACCATTTGTTTTGGAGGGAGGATTCTTAATTCTTAATGAAAATGTGATGAGTTGATTGCTACCACTCTCACTATCTTTGAAGTATGAATCGACACCCAGGAGGCGATTAGCTTAGCTTATCTTAAAGACTTGTACCAGCTAACAGTTCACTTGCTGTATCTTGGGTTTTTTTTAATCTGTAAATAAATGTAGTCAGAACAAGTTGTGGTTTTTCAGGAAGTTACAGTATATATTAACTATTTCCTGGATGGGTGCAGTCACCTCCTGTTGTCTCTAGAGAAGTCACTGCGCAGCTGTTTGCCAAGAAATAGTGCCTGAACATTCCCTATGAAACCACAACATAACGTGTTTTTCTATTCTGTTGGTGTACCGTTGGACAGAGGGCTAGCTTTTCCCCCTGCTCGCAGTCTCTATGCTAAGATAAGCGAACCACCTCTTGGCTGGTGATGAGACATGAGAGTGCTGTTGATCTTCTCATCTAACTCTCGCAAGCTGAGCGCATTTTCTAAAATCTCAAGCTATTCCATAAATTGTTGATGCATTATAAACATTCCAGTCGGACACATCTCTCTTTCGCCCTTCCAGCAAACTTCTTGAAACTGTATTTTCTTGCTCCTGATTAAAACCTTAATCATTGTTCATTAAAGTGTCAGTGGGTATGTAGCATATCCCCATAAAATACAGAGCAAAGTGAGAATCAAACTCTCTCTCACACACACACACACACACACACACGCACGCACAATCGGACAGCATGACAGTGTGATGAGAGACATTGGCTTCAGCACGAGGGAAAGAGGAGCACAGCGTTATTCTGATTTTCCGGCCTCAGCAGTATTTCCTTCTCTTCTCAATCAGAACTGTCTCATTAACTTGGTCATATTTAATGCTGCACACTTGCCACTATTGAGAGGCCGCTGTGCAAAGCACGAAGTTGCACACTGATTGGATTCTGAAAAATCACATAGTACAAGAAAGACTCTTTTATGTGACTTTTCAGCTCTTCATTTTCACTCCTTGACTTGATGCCTGGCTACACACTCAGTGTCTACCACATCTTTCTATTTTTCAAACTGAAATTATGGCCAGATTTTACACATTGCACCTTTAAGATTCCCAGCATACATGACAGATTACAAAGAATTTAGCAACATTTGAAACCGTTGACTGAGTGTTTAAAGATCAGCAGCAACAAGCAGGACCATTTTTCACGAGTCATAAGCGTAATCATGTCACTTTTGTATGACAGGAGCTGCAGATGGACATTTCTATAATAGACTACGGTTATTACACCAACAATGTTGCCCTCCAAAGAAAGACACTGAGGCAATGTCATTTCACAAGCAGTCCTTCAGAAAAAAGAAAAAAGCCTGATGTACTCAGAAAATATGCAGAAATAAAACAAATAAAAAGAAGAACCGACGACATACAACATAAAACTCAGCTGGATAATGTTGCATTATTTCAACCATCACTGGCCATTAATTCAGTATCTAAACACATAGCAACAAGAGCAGTAAAGCCTTTTAAATTACACAAGCTGAATTTAATCTCTCCCTTCAGGACTTCCAGATGATAATGGGAAGATAGGATTCCCTCTTGCTATTTCATCCAACGTATAAAAGAATTACTCCACACAAAATACATGGATTGTGTTCGATCTAATTTCAGCTTTGCCCCTGTTTTGTTTATTTTTCAGTAGGTTTGACCAAGTTTGTTTCAAGCATGTGTTCTCACTTCATCCAGACTTGCTCACACACTGAGTAGCTTTTGCAAACTTACAATCAAAGGTTGTTGGTAAACTGTGCAGTGATCCTTTCATATCTGGAGTGATTGTGTTATTAGATATGATACACATCACTTTTAATTCTATTTGTGTGCATCCTAAATACAAATGTGAGATGATATATATATATATATATATATATATATATATATATATATATATATATATATATATATATATATATTTGTTTTTAATCAACTAAGTGTTTATTTATTTGGATATATTTATCTTTATTCTATGTATTTCCTACTGTTCAATGACATTATATTTAACTTTTTTCCAAGATGAAAGACCACATGCTAAAAATATTAAACATTTTATAATTGTATATATGGAGCAGCTTATAAAATCAGGGGAAATACAAAGGACATTACCTCAGTGTCTCTAAGTGGTTGCCCTGACTACAGCTCTGTCGTTTTGTACCGTGAACGAAAATCCTGTGTGTCCATTCTGCCGGTCAAAGTGTCTTTCATCAGTTCGCTCTCCTCGGTGTCCTCCTACCAACCACCGGTGTCCCACGTCACCATGTGTCACCTCAACAGACCACCACCGACCACTAAAGCATGACATGGAATGTGTGTGCGGTGTGCTGGCAGAGTGGTGGATGTGTGTGTGTGGGCTGTGAGAGCAGATGAGCAGCCACAACAAGGAAAGAAACAGAGAGAGATATAAAAAAATAATTAAAAAAAGCCAGACAAGCAGCGAGGTAGACTTTACCTGACGTGTCAAAACTGAAAGACATGCTAAGTGGCCGAATTACTGCAAGGAGAAACAGTCATGGTATAGGACAGTTATTGCTTGTGGTTAGGAGGTAAATCAAGGCAAGATTTATTTTACTACAGCAAAGGATGTAATGAAGTGTAAACACTTTCATGATGGGAGATAATAGGATTTCAAATAAGCCACAGCCGATGGTGAGAGATTACTGACATTCAGAAACAGCAGTGGTTTTGGCATCTTCAGGGTTAAAATAATTTAGACACTTAGCATTATTGTAAAAACATCCATCATGTTGCAAACAAAACAATAATGAAAGGCATTAGTTGCAACACAAATAATAAATGTTAGGCAGAATGAGCTCCAACAGCAAAAGGCAGAGCCACAAATAATAGTGTAGTAAAGTGTGAAAGGAACTAAAACATGAAGCTGCTACACATTTATCATCTGCAAGCACCAGATCCATACTTCCTTTTAAAAAGTTACATTTCAGAGCGAAGTATGTTTTCTTGTGTGAGTGTGTTTGTGTGTGATTAACAACAAGAGCGGGGTCAGAGAAGCGAGTTTCCT
Source organism: Taurulus bubalis (assembly GCF_910589615.1). NCBI lineage: Eukaryota > Metazoa > Chordata > Actinopteri > Perciformes > Cottidae > Taurulus > Taurulus bubalis. Next base: position 5,538,934 of record NC_136600.1, read on the forward strand.
TACCCAGCCTTCCCCTGCGGACCTCACCAGGAGACACTGGTCGGAGCTTCCTCTCCGCTTTGATTTCCTCCAAGATGCGTTCATGCAGCGTTGGAGGAAGCTGAGTCTGCGGCTTCAGTTTACGGGCTGACACCTAGCACAGGACGATGACGGGTAAAATAGAGGTAGTGACACAGAGAGTCTGTGGAGCGGAGAGCAACAACTAACAGGGTTATAGCCAGAAGTCTTTATCATCGCCGCCTCCTCTGATGTTCTGTGACTGATTGTCCCTCTCATTACCTCGAGTTGAGTGTCCTGCTGAAACAGCAGTACGGTTTATATCAACAGAGAGGTAGTGAACGCAGTATTTCACTGAGTTCACAATGCAGTGCAATTTGAATGAGAAGGCTATCTACATCAATGTTAGTGTAAATCCAATAATCAGGTCTGAAACTGTTATTACAGTTATTACTGTTAAGTGTTATTTTTTTGCTGGGGCAAATAAAACACTTAAAAGGACCATTCTGGTTAATTTTAACATGCCGTATTTACTATGAATGAAAATGTACCTCCATCGTAGAGATGGGGGTAAACAAGGACATGCACAAACCAACGTATATCAGGGTCCAAAACAGTCCAAAACTAAAAATAAATAAAAATTAACAAGGTTGGAAGGCAGGATAAATCTGTAAAATATCACCTCATTCTTGAGAATCAAAACTGATTGAGATTCTACTTCTTTCAAATAACTAATTGATGTCTAATCGTTTCTGCATTATTATCAGCAATGCCAAATGGCTTATAGTTGCCATGTATGACAGGGATTCATCCAAAACATTCACGGTATTATCTTCCATGATGTTTTGTTAACCGTGAGTGCTTTCCACCATATATTCAAGTATGGGGAAATCTTTTTTAACAATTGATAGTTCTGGCATTATATATGTAAAATCAGCATTTTCTATCTCCAGCATATAATTGCAGACTTTCAGAGCGCTAATTTCTAATTTCAGAAACCACTGTTCTGGCTGGTTGTTGTTGCCTCTCATTTGAAGACAGTTAACTCCATGTTGTAATCAACATAGACTTGTACAGGCTGCACAAGGATGGGTTGAGCTGCACTCACAGGGTTGAGAGGTGGTCTGGACCTGATGAACTCCAGGATGACTTCATGAGCGCTCTTCTTTAACCTCGGTGGGATGGCTCCATTCATCTGGAACAACAGAACAGGATGATACAATATGGAAAAGGTACACACAGGCCTGAACATCTAGTTCAGGAATCCTGCCGGTTGCAGAAGGTTATTTGCTAACTGGAGCACTTGACATGGAAAAGTTGAATAATCTGGTCCCACATTACACTCTGAGGTAGACAGAAAAGGTCAAATTACCAGTTATAAGACAACCAAATCAAGGATAAAAAACAGTGTTATCAGCTAAGGCTGAAACTAATCATGTAAAAAGTGACAAAACGAAATAAGAAGCAGCAAAATATCACGTGATTATCACAACCGTCCGAGAGTCATTTTTATGCCATTTTTTATTAACAGCCTATGTCATGGTACTGATTTCCATGATGCTTTATTAACAGTGAGAGCTTCTGGCAGCATTTTCTGTGGTGACATGTAGAAGTGCAGCAAGCAGGAGGAGTGCATCACCAATTTCTACTTGTGGTCCAAACTGGACACTGACCATGACTTTGCGCAGTTTGAAGCGTTTGGACCGGATGTCGTCCATGAGCATCTCGTAGGGGGTGAGCTGGTACTCAATGGGCAGAGGGTTGTAATGCCGCTCCTGCACCTTCTTCAGCTTCACTCCTTCACGCAGGTTCCTCATCACCTGAACCCAGAATCGAGCCTGACGGAGGAGGCAAAGGGCAGCATGGGAAAGGGGAAGTAAAAAGTACCACAACCCTTTGAATCTGAAAATATGAGTTAGGTTTTGATCAAATGATCAGTTAAGGCTGGAGGTCAGAGGTCAGTTGAGTCTGTTTGCTTACCCAGTCAGCATTCTGTAGCTCATTCAGGTCTCTGCCAGTTTCCTCTGATGACCCTTCCTCCATCTTACGGAGGTTCTGTTGGAAAGAGAGCAAGGGAGACAGAATTTGGAAAAAAAGAAAGAGGCTAAAAGCAGAAGGTTGACGGACCACTACATGTGGACCAAGTTAAACATGTGTTTTTCCTAACATGTCAATTCAAAATGTTGGTTGTGAAAAAGGCGTATATTTTAAAAATAGTGTCAGCCCTAAAAAAAAAAAGAAGCCCATTCATGTACTTTTTTTATGTAAGGTACAACTAAACAGAACCTGACACAGTCCCACAATTGTTATTCTGCAGTGAACTGAAAGCGCAGCTCCTCCATCCTGAGACCTCGTGAACTTACACAACGTGAGGCCATTAGAGAGACTGACCTAAACCTGCATTCCTCTGCTGGTGCTCTGAAAGTTCAGCAGACAGTCAACGTGTGTGTGAGTGTGTGTGTGTCTGTGTGTGTGTGTTTTATGTGTGTGCGTGTGTGCGTGTGTCAGCGTTTTAATGCACAGCAACCCCGGACAAAACGTCCACATGAATAATTAGGGCAATTAGCAACTGCATCTACAACCTAATTTTTTCTTGTCAGTAAATTCTGCTCTAGTTGTTCTCTGTTTGTCGCTCTCGACAGCTGACAAGAGGCACTCATCCACGAGCAAAACAGGAGCCGGAGTTGTTTCTATGAATCAGCTCTAATTCAGCTACCTTTCTGTGAATCTCGAGCAACAAGAGGCATCTTTGTGGAGAGACAGAGCAACTCTTTGGCAGTCATTGCTGGTAGTTGAGGACAGATACACATGGGTCCAATGTGTGGGTCGGCACAGCTCTGCCATGCAGACGGGAAAGTGTGGTTGGGAGGGATGCTTGGTGCCCATGTTCCATATTTGTTGACGATGACACTGAAGTAAGGTCACATGTTCTATTTGATTTTAATATCTAGAGACAATTAAGCTTATTCTTGTCTGACATTTATGACTACCTCCTTGTGTTTGAGCTAGATGCTAACACTAGCATGCTAACACGCTCGATCCTGTGGAGACCCCGAATGTTTGTACCATCCAATAGTTATTGAGGAATTTCCCTCAAAACCACAAATGCCAATGTCACTGTGGAGCAGGGGATCACAAGATTCAAAAACTTAACTTCCTTATTTTTTAGGCTACAAAAGAATACATTCTTCTCTTTTTTTTCAGGCTTCTTTCTCAGCCATCTCCACCTTGCAATAAGTCCTCTCTCCTACCAGAGAGTTATGTAACCAGCCAAATCCCCTCTATTCATGGCAATGGATACGCATACTAAAAGGGCAGCAGCAGCGCATTGCAGGAAGGACACTGAGGTGAAACACACACACACACACACACACACACACACACACACACACACACACACACACACACGCCTCCTCAATGAAAGGTTTCAACCCACAGCTGAGCTCCAATGTGCTCCCGGGGAGAAACAAAGCCCAAAATGACTCCGGCCAATAACGTATTTGTGATGAGAGAATTATATTTTGAACTTGCGTTCATTTTTCCAGGCCACTTTTCAAGCATTTTCATTCAGTTAGAAAGCAGTGATTATAATGTATTCTAACTGTGCAAAGCAGACAAAAACTAAGGGTATATAATTGGAAATCTCCCTCCATTTTGAACATGGGCACATGACCTATAACAGACAATAATACACTGTAGGCGCATTAATCCTTTGCGGTATGTAAACAAGTTGGAAAGGTGTTACATCACAGACCCTCCTATCACTACAATAGGAGTCTCGCACATGATTAAATGAATCAGGCCTCTCCTGCGAGCTGTGAGAAGCTGAACTGGGTGCTTTTGGCTGAATGAGAGTCAGCATTTATCCAGATATTGCCATCTATGTCGGACATGAATAAACAACATGTCATACTCATTCTTCACAGTGACCCACTTCAACCTGGCAGCCCGTGTGATATTGTGTGGTATTAAAGCTGCTGACGGCTGGTATTTCGTCCTTAAATTCACTAATGTCATGTTTGAACTTTCAGTTCAAGATTCATGCCAAAAGAATGCAAAATGTAGAAATATTTAGTCTTTATACTACTTTAGCCAGGTTGTAAAATCCTCTGAAACAGCATGTATGCCATTGTGTATCGTAGGGATGGTGAACAGGAAACAGTGAGTGGATGGGAGAAAAAAACTCTGGGATGCACTTAAACTTTAGAAGACAAAAATAATCCAATATAATTTACCACAAATACAAAGGACCAATTTAAATCTGCAAAGGCTGACTTAGAAAACTCCTGAGAAATTAGGACTGCTTGTTGTAACACTGCAGCTGTTTCATTGAATTGAAATAGTTGTAAGAGACTTTGAGAAAAAAGAAAAAAGAAAAGACGAGGGCCCTGCGTGAAGGCGTGGCAGTGGGTCTAAGATGTAAGTGTATTAAAATGGGCAGAGAAGGTATACGTTATACGTACTCGCTTGATACTGGTCGTTAGGGTTCCCACCTCGTTTACGTTACAATCCATTCATTTCTTTATCCACGGTCATTAACACGGATGCCTTGCCGTATCAGCTGACCGCCCCTGCTGTCACACAGGCGGCGCAGCTGTCCTCATGTCCTTGTGTGTGTGTGTGTGTCTCTGTTTTGTCCATGCCTGTTACAGGCTACATCCAGGAATGATGGCTTATTACTGAAACAGGCGATATTGCTCATTCAGACATGATTTTTTCCCCATTCCTTGTTTTAACCTTTAACACACAAAAGCAGTGAGGAAAAACTGACGTCGTACAACCGCAGACTGGTTGTAAAAGACAAATACTGGTATTTCCACTTAGGTTCACATAATCACAATCACCAAAAATGATCATACGTACATTGTGTGTATTTTCAAGGTGCTTTTTATTTATTTATTTATATATTTTCAAAATGAAACCCTTCTTATGCTGACCAATCGTATGTGTCCGTTCATATGACTATCGCCGTATGACTAACCCTGTCAGGTTTAGCCACACAGAGAGATGTTGATTAGTGGGGTGCATGTAAGGTCATCATGCTAAATCTTTTTTACATGACCTTCATGCAAAAAGGTCAGTGATCATCCTGTAACCTTTCATTTGAAGGGAATGCCTGAACTGCCTGTTTAAAAACCAGCAGTTCAGCATTTTGGGCGTTGTTTCTGGCTGTCACCAACTTTATTTTTTGCTACCAGAAGTGACACGAGAGAGTGGTGCTAAATACAACAGAAATAAGACTCCAACATGTTACAATTAACTTCCATTAATTAGAAAAACACAATGAAAGGATTAAAGTTCGAACCTGTCAATCACAGGGTAGCCTCCGCCTAAAGCATATCTCTATTTTACTCTAAATAGGACCATAATTTACTCAATGAGCATCATACTGTGTTGAAGAATATTTGAAACTAGTTATTGAGACCATACATTCATGTTAACAATGTTTACTGAGATAATAAAGAGACAATTAGGGTAATTTTCTCATAGATTTCTATGAGAAAATTACCCATCTGGTTGACTTCTTTTTATCAACCAGAGGAGTCACCCCCTAATGGCCATGAGAGAGAATGCAGGTTTAAGGCAATTCTTCATTGGACAACTTTGCTCAAATGCTGAACCGACAGAAACCTGCATATGATACCTTTAAACTGCCTATGGGTCTGGAAAAAAGAGCTGTTCGAGCCCACAGTCATGATGAGGAGGATGATGACGACCCACCTCTTTGGCGCTCTTGATCTTGTCCAGGAAAGTGCCGAGCTCCCTGGTTTCTGTGTACAGAGCTCGACACACTGCCTGGTAGTGATTGGGGGTGTCTGACAGATTGGGCAGATGAGCTGTGCACAGCTACAAGGGGGACAGAGAAGCACAGAGGAAGATAAATGTTCAGTGTACAGTTCCCACGGCTGCTCCGATGGCTAACATCACACCTAAATGATTCACAAAGCGCAACGTATTTTATTAACTCCACGGCTAACAATATCCATGTTATTACAATGGTACCCATCACATACTTAGTGAAGGGATTTCAGGTTTTGTATAGTACCCACTGGCAGCCATGTTTGTGGTCCTCTATGCTTTGTCAACACTCTGTGAACAACCTTCTAAAATGATGATAGTTATATGATGATATGATGATAGTTTGCATGCTGTCTTTTTAGCTAACAATGCTATAAAACAACAACTGTTGGTCAAATGAGGCAGCTCCTCTCCAGCAACAGCATGGATTGCCGGGGCAAAATATATATATATATATATATATATCTATATACATACATACTATACTGTCATCAGTGGGCCATATGATCAATCCCCATTGTGCTACCTCCTTCAGCATTAGTGACTTAATCGACATTCATATAATTTCAATTATTGGGAATTGCCACTTTAAGTAAGGTTTTGAATGTTTTTTTACAGAGTATTGGTACTTTTACTTTCAGTTAAGGATTTGAATAATTCTTCCACCAATGTAAAACTGCTAAACACAATCGACAAAACAACTATTCCTGCTCAGCCATGCTGCTGCTCACACACACAAACAGACCGACAGTGGTGAGAGAATACACCCTTGTTTCTCTCATAGAGAACAGGTACCCTGGGCCAATGCGTGGCATGCTCTTGGCGTCCATTTGTCCAGACTGCATCACAGTAAGAGAACATTTCACTATACACAAGAAATAGCAGACAACCATCTCCCCATTAGCATTCTACAAGTGTGTGAATGACTGGCTGCTTCCAGTGTTGATGGACATATGGACATACTACTGTGGATATGTTATAGTTCAAAACAGATAGTGTATTCTATGTCAGCCAGGGTCAGTACAGTAGGACAAAAGGTAAACTGAGGGAGCACAGAGAGTGAAAAATACTGAGACGACGATCGGGACCGACAGCTTTGTAGCCAGCGGGCCGGCCAGACTGCCACACTGCCACACTGCTCAGATACCTTGGAGAGCAGTGTGTGTGTGTGTGTGTGTGTGTGTGTGTGCGTGTGTGTGTGTGTGTGTGTGTGTGTGTGTGTGTGTGTGGGAGATGATGTAAACAGTGTGAGGCCATGTGAGGCCTGACACAGTGATCTGTGCTCCATTGGACAACAGAGAGATCAACTCCCCTGTTGGCCAGGATGAGGCTGGCAGCCAGACTGCAATGTGGTCCAGAGTCCATTTTCTCACACAGATCTTTTCCCCTTGCTGATATCATCTGTTCCAGGAATCTATCAGTGGATTATTAACTTTTTTCCATTTTAGGTTACATAATCCTTCTTTCTCCACCAGACTGCAAAGCAAATTATGAATGGACGGGTACATGGATGGGTTTATTTAGCCGCTACATTTACTTGCTACTTTTCAAATTAACATATTTGTCAAAAACATATCATGAGATTACAATATATGAGGCATTATTATATAAAAGCTACCCAACAGTACATCAAATATTAAAAATAAACTCCACCATGACCATCTAAAAACAATGAAATCCTTAATTAACATGTCATTAATAATAATCAAATAATCCAAATCCAATCCAATAATACGACTGGAGCAATTCTACATAATCAGTTTTTCTATCTTTCATACTGAAAGCATATTTTCCTGATACTGATACTTGTGCACTTTCACTTATGAAACATTTCATTCAAATTGTTCGACTGGTTGTTCAAGTCAATGATTGGTATCGTGAACTTCCATTGCTGGAATCCATGAATTCAGACTCCTCACAGCTGGTGTAGTTGTCCTCTGTCTGAGGACGGACTAGTCGCTAAATGTTTTGCTCCTCTCCAGTGCTTTACAATCCGTGCCCAGTATTTAAACATTTTAAAACATCAACATTCAAACATTTGCACGGCATCAATAAGTTTTAGTCGGCCACATGGGGGCAGAACCTCACAACAAGCTAAAATAACACACATTTGACATAAAGGTCTTATAAAGGTGTCAGCAAAACATTCAGATTTGTTTGGAGTCACTAGTCACCCTCCTTTTTGCTCTGTTTTGGTTTCTTAGCTACTTCACTATGTTCACCAGCAAAGTCTCTGACTTTGTGTATCTGCAGTATGGGGATCGGCATGTAGCAACACTTTGGCAAACAGGAGGAGGAGAGTGGTGAGACTGAACCAAAACAGCAATGTTCCATGCCTGCTACTCATTATATGAATCATTGCTGTCATATTCATTGAATGTGCTGTAGCTCCGTTACGTTATTCATTCTGGCCACATGACATCTATTGCTTCTGTCCATCCGGGGAGAGGGATCCTCCTCTGTTGCTCTCCCTCAGGTTTCTTCCCATTTTTTCCCTGTGAAAGGGTTTTTACTATCTTTATTTGGGGAGTTTTTCCTGATCCGATGTGAGGTCCCGGGACAGGGATGTCATGTGTACAGATTTTAAAGCCCTCCGAGGCAAACTTGTATTTGTGATGTTGGGCTATATAAAATAAACTGAATTGAATTGAATTGAATAAAACCAAAACCATGAGCTGAGACATTAAAAAGCTCTGTAGAACTGCAGAGTTGCCAAGTTTCTTCTAAAACCACACCTTTCACATTACACATTGTCGTTGGATTTCCATTTTTGACGAGAAAATAATGCGTGCGGCTTTAAATTCAATTTAGTCTATCAGCTGTTGGCGAGCTCCACCTTAAAAGGAAGAAATGTGTTTTCAAATTGGACTTGGTTAGCATAAAAATGAACCGTCACCTACTCAGCTACTGTATGTACCTTGAAGATATCTCTATAGCCGTGGACGCTGGAGATGTTGTCGGGGTCATCCTCCGCCTCGTCCTCTTCCTCTGTGGCCTCGTAGCCTTCGTCGGGGCAGGCGTCCCTCTCCGCCTCGGCCATGTTGGTCATGAGGTCGATGAGCTGCTCCAGAGGAGGACTGAGCTCCCTCTCCTCGTTCTCCTTCAGCCCGTAATCCAGAGCCTTGTAGATCATGATGCCCAGGGACTCAATCACCTGCAAGAGCACGGGAGACAACCAAGAAGCAGCTTCACACACATATACTAATTTATGTAGATGCAATGAGCTGTTGATAACTATATGAATGCTTGCATGTTCTTTTATCTATGAATATGATACAACTATTTCGATAACATACAATGCCCATAGGTTGTACATATTTCAAGTAAAATAACTGGTGTCTGATGACAAAACTGGATGTATGAAGCGAAACACATTTATTTGTGACATCATTTGTTTTGTTTTGTCGTTTATCACGAAAACAAATATGGATTTTGGTCTTTGTTATGCAATATGATCCTCTTTTGTGTGCCGAGCCTGAGCGGAATAGCTGTAATACCGTGACCTCGTGACTCAACCTTTCAACGAGAGGCCATTCTAGATGCATGCAAACACACTAACGCTCACTGGCCTCTGACGGGCCGACCCTGGGAGTAGATTACTGATAGTAGATCTTGTGATTAACTGACGCATGAAGGAAAACACGATCATCAACACATGGCCTCATGTGGATGTGGTCCGTCTTTTAAAAGGATGAAGGAATCCACTGTCTGCGTTTCCTCCTCGACTTTGAGGATGACAGGACTTGAATGATAATGTTTTTTAGCATTGAACATTCAAGCTTGTCCACAAGCGACTTACAATAAGTGCATTCAAGTACAAATCAGAACAACAAGAAAGTACAATTTCTTCAACAAAGTTAAACTACAGAGTGCTATCCGTAAGTGCCATTTAAGTGCTACTAAAGTGCTACTACGGCGCTATTTGGCATCACCACAGTGCAATTAACACCAGTAGGGAAAACAATGCATGGCCCTCCATTGACTTTGCATTGTGTGCAGGTTACTGTCGTCTGCCAGAATATAACAGAAACATGCCTAAAAGCTGCAGCATTAACAGGCCAGCATAAATAAATATGTTTTAATAAGCTGCTGTATCGTAAAAAATTGCCATTAAGAAGACAAAAGTGTGGCATCAGCTGTAAGGATAGGAAAACTGCGGAATCCTGACACGAAGTAGCCCTAACGTGACGTGTGCAGAAAGCATTTAGTCCAAAGTCAGTTGTAGGCTAACCTTATTTCTGTAAGTTAAGCTTAATATTTTTCAACTTCTGAACGTCTTATTGTAGAATTTGGATAAATCAGAAAGCTATGCAGTATTATGTTTGCAAGTCCCTTAGCTAACTACATTAGCTTGCTAACACAAAGGCTAGCTAACATTAGCTCGCTAACAGCTAATCTGTCCCATCCCGTTATCCCTTTAGTTATCAACTGCCCTGTTAAACATAGGGTGCTAAAATAATCCTTTGACATGCTGAAATCTGAGGGTTTTTTTAGCTAGCTACAGGCATTTTCTGAACATTTCAGTTCATGGTTGCATATTGTGGCGCCAATTATTATCCCCTCCGGTGGGCGTGGTTTTCAAAGGCCACGTTGCGCTCTGTCTCTATTTACTGTTGCGAGATATGCTCTTCACATGTTCCATTTCTTTTAACCAACCAATAATAAATAAAAAAAATCACAAACAAAGATGTATTGTTGCGATTGTGCACACTTTTTTTCCATTCAAAGCCTTTTGCCGCAAACTATGACTATGATTGCAGGAAAGAATAACTTTCCCCGTGACTGTGAAGGCCGCCTATAGCCAACAGCGTTTCCATTCCACTCAGACATCTGCCTGACTGGTTCCCAGGCTTCCAGGCGACCGAGCAGAATAAAGGGAGAGGAAGAGGTGGAGAGAAGAAAAAAAGACAAAGAAGAAGGAAAAGAGAAAGAGAAAAAGTGGGGATGAAGGTGTCAACCAAAGGAGATTTGCCGGTGCTGCAAAGTGCAGCAATGGCCATCGTTGCATGCAAGAACAACATCAAACAGCTTGGCTTTAATTTCAGCATTCCTGTCACGGAGAGGAGGCAAGCTGGGCCAAAATAAAAACCATTGTGACGCACGAGTAAAGCTTTTTACATTGTCCCCAAAGCATCGGCCATGATGACTCTCTCACATGTGTAGTTATTTTCCTTAGTTATCCGCCTGCTGGCTTCAAGTTCCCACTCAGGGCCCCTCTCCTCAACCTATACAGTCAATATCCATCTACCATCCACCTAGTCTAGTATCCCTGAGGGGACAATGCAGGTTTGCACATAACTCATCAAAGTGATTCTAAATGGGTGTTATGTTCAGGTGTCTGATCCATTCGAGTTTCATTACAGCTCTCAGAAGCAACTACTCAGATGGAGGGCTGAACACCATCACGATTTGATTTGACAACAGAGCCTTATGTAGACAAGTGTGAGTGTAACACCTGTGTTCAAATTATGTAAAAGGACTCTCTGGGTTAACATGGCTAGGTGTTTGCTGCCATGCATTCACTGTTTATACAGTTTCATACAGTGAGAAGTCCAGTATAACAGTGCATCAAGGCTAATTGATTACATTGATTTACATGCTTTGTGCCAGCCTATTTCCTGGCTGGGAGTGTCTGCTGGTTGCCTGGCAACCTCGTGGTGATGACAGGCTTAATTTTGAGTGGTGTCCATCTCCTCATCTAACTCCTTGGCAAAAGAGCTGGAAAGTGTATTTTCCAGTGTTGATGTTCCCTCGATTTTTATTAAATTTTGGTCCAACCAACATTTGAAAAACCTAAACATGAAAAGTGATATCGAACAGGAAATTGCGTCAAATCACCCCTTTATTTAAGAAGCAATTTTTCAGAAGAATTCTTTCTTGCGAAAAGACATAGAGGATGAATCTAATACCAAATTGTTGGGTCAGGGAGGATCACATGTGACCAAAAGGCTGGTTCTCTATGCGTCTGGCAATGAGATGTCATGGTCTGCTGTGCATGTTTAGTGGAGTCAGATAAAGACACCAGTGTTAAGAGGCTTTGAATCTCATTAGTTTTAGTTATGTAGCTTTGTGTGATAAACACCGGGGCCAATTGTGCTAATTAAATGCTAACTGAAATCTATGAGGTCTGCTCCCTTGTATGCAAAAGCCTTCCATCAGTCACTGTTAGCCAACCAGCAGAGGATTACCAGAATCAGCAAACACTGGTCAGAATTAAGGGATTGTAGAAACAATGTGGGGATTTAAAAACATGTATATTTACTTAGTAGGTCCACAGGAATTAGGTCATGGTGGTGAAAGTAGAATTTTTAAAAAAAAAATACGAAATAGACTGCATGAATGAATTAAGGTAAACTTAATTGCTGTATGTTTGAGTATCGTTGAAATGTTGTGCCGATACATGTTGTTAATGTTGAGATATTTCATTGGATAAGACCTTGACATACTGGTGGCACTACCGGAAAGTTAAGGGGATCACCAAAGTCATAAGGATTGGTGATATTTGAGCATGTTGTAAGTATGTATCATGGCAAAGATGGGATGGCACAAACAGGCTTATGGAAGAGCACAGCAGGAGCGATCCATCCATCAATTATCTGTAACAGCTTGTCCTTCACAGGGTTGTGGGGAGTTGGAGCCGATCCCAGCTGGCATTGGGCGAGAGGCGGGGTACACCCCGGGCAGGAGGCCAGTCAATCACATTTCAGACCCAGAATCCTCTTCCTGTGAGGCGCCAGTGCTAACCACTGCACCACCGTGACTAGTACCACGGCAAAAAAAACTTGATATTTGCAAAGTTTGCCTGGGGAAATGTGGGCTTTTAATTCTCTTACACTAAGAAAAAATGTTAAAGAAATGTTCTTTCTTTTGGATAAAGAGGAATATGATGTGTTCCATCAAATCCATCCAAAGGCCATCCTCCAGATTGGACATATCTGTTGAAATCAATATATAACCCTGGAGGAACCACACAAAAGAATGAAGAATACACAACTCCTCATTAACGAGCGTACTGCTGTAATAGGGTTAAAGGAAAAAACTATCTGTCCACCTAATGATGGATGACATTGGTGTTAAGTGTGGGTTACTGCCTCTCACACACAAACAAGTGCTGAGGAGATTCCTTTCTCAGACTCTTCGACCTGATAACATGACCTGTGATTGTCATGTGACTGAGCACAGTTCCTTTGGTTTGTCTGGTATGTGGAACCCGCATGACTTCACACACAGAACAGAGAGAACACTGGAACAGAACCACAATGCATTTTCTAAACCTTTGTTGTTTGTTTGTTTTTTCGCATAAAAGCAAATACTATTCCAGCTAAACACTTTCATAACTCCTGATCACATTTTCTGTTTACGTGAAATGCCGAATTGTGACGTTAAACTCTAATCCCTTCATAGACTTCAAAGCTCAGACATTAAGAAGGCATTGAAGCATAAGCCACAAATGTATGGGTTATGCTGCATCACGGGACCTGGAGGGTCTCTCTACTACAAACTAATTTGCAAACAACACCATATAAAAAGGGGGAAATGTGTAGCTAAAGAGCATAATTGTCACATTTCATTGAAAAATTGCTAATAATCACATTCATCATCCGTTTCCGGTGGATTTAGCAATCGTGAGTTCTGAACACAGAGCCTTGTCAGGAGCTCGGTTCACCGGCTCTGAAGACAGCGGGCTCATCTAACATCCGCAGCCACATCATTTGCTGGAGTTTTTTTTTTTAAGCTGTTCAGATAATGTGCGTCCACCATGGCTACACATATGTTCCTGCTCATTCAGCTTTGGGCTAATTCCACGCTCCATGCAATAGCAGAATACCTCTGCCGCAGGATTTATGGCTGTCGAGCATCACGTCTCCAACAACTCCCTGATGGTTTTGTCAGCCAGTGCACAGCACACGGCATTGTGAGAACTCATTTCTTGTGCAAAGCTGCTTAGCAGAGATTTGACTACACAGTTTCACATTCTCTGCTGCTACTGCGTTAAACCATACACAAGTGTGTGAGTGTGTGCGTGTGCGCTTGAGTTAGTTGCTGTCCATCTGTTATCACAGAACACAGCAATCCAACTCCACAGCCCCCTGAAAACTGCTGCCCTCTGTCTCTAATGAAGTGGGAAGAGATGCTTCGTCAGCGTGCAACATCACGCACACAAAATACTGTCCAGACCAAAACCCAGCTTTGAAGTCATCAAACACCTCTTCTTTGATACCGGCAAAATATTCTTAAAACGCGAAAAGCAGAGAAGCTGTAAGACCCATTCTCATAAGCTATCATCAGAACAATTAGTTAATAGGGAGGAAAGGGCCACTTAATTAAAATTAAATTAAAATTAAATTAAAATGACCGGGTGAAGAAGACACACGCTGGGTGAAGGGAGAGACCGGCTTTCGCTAATTTCCCCGTTTCCTCTCTACTATGCCATCTCTGTTGTTGTGGCTGGCTGCCCTCTTTGACTGTAACTGCAACCAACTGTGGGAGGTAAATATTAAACAAGTGGAAAATGCTTATATTGTGGTTAAACATGCCATTATCTCTCCCTGTACAACCATATATCGCCCTCCATGAATGTCTAGTTAATTGACTGACTGGTTCTTTTCCAGAAATGCTGGAGTTTCCCGGCCTACACTCTGGGAGGTGTGTGAGGTAATCAACCAAAACACAACTAGTTACACTCAAACTAAACAAAAAATAAATCTTAAATCTTTTTATCTTTTGTATTTTTACCATGCAGCAATACAGTAAAAGGCCCTGGTTATTCCATATATAATGTGCCCAAGTTATAATGTCCTCCGTAGCTCACCACATGTACTTTGACACTATACACAAGTAAATAATGTCCACATAAAATTGTTTAAGCCTCTGTACACATGCAATAGCAAAATAGAAGAAGTACAACAGAACTTCAGTGGAGTTACTCACCTCTGTTGTTGTGCAAGGGCTGTATTTACCTGCAGGGAAACAAGAAAGCACTGTTGTAATAAGAAGCAGATGTAAGCTGAAGCACAAAGCAGCTTACACACACACAAACACACATGCGTGGTAATATAGCTGTTCCATTACAGTGAGAGAAAAAGTATGACTGACAGAAGTTAAGCGCATGTGATGATGATCTTAGCTCTTCGTGTCAAAAGGCTGTGTTTCTTTTGATTCCATGTCTGAATATCATCTGAAAATCATGTGAAATCTAGATTGTCTCAGGATCCACTGCAATCACTGGGCCGTCATTTTCATTTACTCATCAATCTATACAGCTGCTAAAGCACACATAGGGACTGCAGCTGAGAAACTCTTTATTTCAGTATCAATAGTTGTTTTTGTCACTGATGGAAACTCTCAAGCCTAATCAGGAAAGTCTTAGGCATGTCGACAAATGCTAACATTAAACTCGCAAAGGTCATAGTGCAGCTTTGAGGCGTAGTCACATTATATGTTTTCTTTTTGTCGACAAATCCCATGAAAAGACCAAAACCCACAATCTGCTTCAATGCTACCAAGCTATTGTACATAGTCTGCAGCACTCAGGCCCAAGTCTGTTCATTCCCAACGAAAGTTTTATTCTTTAAGGGCTGTTTACAAACACAGCATTGTTGCATTTCTTAAATAATGGCTTGCTATTTCCTAAAGTAGTGTTTAGTAAATGTTCCTCAAACAGGAGGAAGCTGAGCATTTGTTGGGGACTATTTTGAGCTGAGGATTAATACACATGTGGTGTATCGAGAAAGCAGGAACGTGAACGTTAACCAGGTGGTTTGTTCCATCCGAGAGGCCGCCATTACAAACTGTTTGGAAAAAAGGGAAGGCACTGTCAAAAAAAATACCTTGGCAATGACAGGTGACTGGAGAAACCATCTGTCAATTAAACTTTTGCCGATGCCAGTTGAAAAAAAAAAGGAAGCATCTTTTCAATCGATATAAGCCTTGGGTGCCGTTCTCTGCTTTTCTTTCCATGAAGAAATACTCTTCAGTTCGTATATAACTCATGCTATTCAGCAGCTACACTCGCCAAAAGACTGTATATAAGAAGCGCTAGCCTCTCTAAGAGATGTTTAGCAGCATAGACTGTGTGATCCTATGATTCTCACGTGATCTCTGTGTTACCACGAGAATCCAGCAGTCGTGCAAGGTGAAGTCGAATGGCGGTGAAGGAACACGGCACCAAGTGGTGCATTCTGTTAATAGTTTTCTGACAAGAATGGAATTGTCGTAGGATCAAATCATAGCTGGTTTGGTTCATAAAATTAATTAAAAGAATAATATAGAACTTCGCTGCCTTATCCTCTAAATGGATCATGTTCTTGGTGCAGGTTTAAAGGAAGTTTAAATAGCTTACTTATCAGTGATTAAACATTCCCTTCCTCATTAAACTAACTCTGCAAAAGTGCTCTGTGCTCTCATTACTCAAACTAGACCAGTTTTAATAAAAGCTCCGCTTCATTTCTAATCACTGCAGCGGTTCATATAGCATGTGACCGATGATGACAAGACTCCTCCCGATGATCCACATTGCATGAATGTAATCCCTTCAAAAAGAAGACCCACTTAAATGCTCCCCCGGGGCAAAATCTGCCCAGCTTTTACTTCATGAACAAACAGCCTGCTGACAGATGACCCTCGAAACAAATTGGCTGTTTTGTCTGGTGACGCACGGAAAAAAACACAACATCACAACAGCTATGCCGTCAACTCGAAGCCCTCAACGTCGGCATCAGAAGGTTTAAATACCACACGGCTGTAGATCGGGGGAAGAAGAGTGAACAGTGTGATGTGAGCGCTGCACAACAGGGGGAGCAGGTGAACCAATGTGCTTTCTTGCAGGTATAACGACTGAGGCAGGATATTACAAATAGTTGTTCTAAAAAGTGTCCGGCTTTCATGATGTATTCAGATATGATACAAAGTGTCAAGTGCCACAGACGACCCGCGGAATAAAAGAACACTAGGCGAACGTACATGCTGAGCAATGTTGCCAAAGTCTTCTGTCACGATATATATCATGATAACACTATAAATCATGATAACGATATATATATATATATATATATATATATATATATATATATAATGATAGCACTACACTCACCTGAAGGATTATTAGGAACACCTGTTCAATTTTCATTAATGCAATTATCTAATCAACCAATCACATAGCAGTTGCTTCAATGCATTTAGGGGTGTGGTCCTGGTCAAGACAATCTCCTGAACTCCATACTGAATGTCAGAATGGGAAAGAAAGGTGATTTAAGTAATTTTGAGTGTGGCATGTTTGTTGGTGCCAGACGGGCCGGTCTAAGTATTTCACAATCTGCTCAATTACTGGGATTTTCACGCACAACTATTTCTAGGGTTTACAAAGAATGGTGTGAAAAGGGAAAAACATCCAGTATGCGGCAGTCCTGTGGGCGAAAATGCCTTGTTGATGCTAGAGGTCAGAGGAGAATGGACCGACTGATTCAAGCTGATAGAAGAGCAACTTTGACTGAAATAACCACTCGTTACAACCGAGGTATGCAGCAAAGCATTTGTGAAGCCACAACACGCACAACCTTGAGGCGGATGGGCTACAACAGCAGAAGACCCCACCGGGTACCACTCATCTCCACTACAAATAGGAAAAAGAGGCTACAATTTGCAAGAGCTCGCCGAAATTGGACAGTTGAAGACTGGAAAAATGTTGCCTGGTCTGATGAGTCTCGATTTCTGTTGAGACATTCAGATGGTAGAGTCAGAATTTGGCGTAAACAGAATGAGAACATGGATCCATCATGCCTTGTTACCACTGTGCAGGCTGGTGGTGGTGGTGGTGGGGTAATGGTGTGGGGATGTTTTCTTGGCACACTTTAGGCCCCTTAGTGCCAATTGGGCATCGTTTAAATGCCACGGCCTACCTGAGCATTGTTTCTGACCATGTACATCCCTTTATGGCCATCATGTACCCATCCTCTGATGGCTACTTCTAGCAGGATAATGCACCATGTCACAAAGCTCCAATCATTTCTAATTGGTTTCTTGAACATGACAATGAGTTCACTGTAATAAAATGGCCCCCACAGTCACCAGATCTCAACCCAATAGAGCATCTTTGGGATGTGGTGGAACGGGAGCTTCGTGCCCTGGATGTGCATCCCACAAATCTCCATCAACTGCAAGATGCTATCCTATCAATTTGGGCCAACATTTCTAAAGAATACTTTCAGCACCTTGTTGAATCAATGCCACGTAGAATTAAGGCAGTTCTGAAGGCAAAAGGGGGTCAAACACAGTATTAGTATGATGTTCCTAATAATCCTTAAGGTGAGTGTATATATCATTAACAATATATATCATGATAACGATATATATAATGATAACACTATATATCATCATGACAATATATATCACAATACAGCATGTTTTCTGGTAATTCACTAAATAAATGGTCTATATGAAATAACCACATGGTTTTGTATGCTCTTGTGAGAAATACTTGACAAATGAAAAGTATACGGAGCATTTTGTTGTTTAATTAAGCCCTTCAATGAAAAATAATCTGGGAGAGACAGAAAGAGAGAGCCTGTGCTGAACAACACAGATAAGTGGCAACTAGACCAGCAAATCACTCTGCAAAGCAAAACCATTTGTGTGGTTGCATGATCAAAACACTTGCAAAACACTCCCAGAACGACTCCGACTGAAGACGTGCACAGCAGGGATTCTCAACCTTCTCTACTCCATAACTCGTCATAGGGTTCATGGGAGGATTGTGGGGAAGAAATGAAGATTTGATTATAGCTAATGAATGATCACTTTCAATAGTCGGATAAAAGTAATGGATACATGTTTCAAACAAAGTCTTCGCAAGATAATGCGCTTCGCCATATGATGTGTGTGTTTGATAATTTGCAGATTTTGTGTGTAATGTGAAGGAAGCGGAAAGATGTTCATCTGCATCCTTTTGGCAGCAGGTCATCATTTTACCTTCATCCAATCTCAATATCTATTGGGGTTTTCAAGATAATCAAAATACATTATTGAACACGGCCGTGCTGCTCTGCAATGTTTATTCTGTCAAAAAAAAAGCATTTAAACTCCCTATTTCCAGGGAAAAGATCATTATGAAAGGAGAAATCCGTACAATATTACACACTTGCGATTGTGTTATTATTGTATGACATATAATCTGACTTTTACTTGTATTTCCCGATGTAAAGCGAATTATTTAGAGCTGATGTAAAACTGATTTGTTCTTGTATTCCAATTGTATATTGTATGTTATGTACAGCAGCCTTTATACGTATATGTATTATATGTTGTGTTAAGTTGTGTCAAAAAGTAGGATGGGAGCCAAGCTCCTCTTTTATGGAACCAGCTTCCACTTTCAGACACAGTCACCTCATTTAAGAGTAGACTTAAGACTTTCCTCTTTGATATAGTCTCTTATACTCTCTTATAGTTAGGGCTGGCTCAGGTTTATAGTTAGGGCTGGCTCAGGTTTATAGTTAGGGCTGGCTCAGGTTTGCCCTGGTCCAGCCCCTAGATATGCTGCTATAGGCCTATAGGGACATCTTAGGATATACTAAGCTCCTCTCTCCTCTTCTTTCTCTCATTCTGTACAAATTCATGTATCTTCAATGCACATTACTAACTCTACTTCTTCCCCGGAGTCTTTGCGCCTTCTCACCTCACAGGTTTCCATGGATCGGGGCTGTGCCAGAAGCCCTGCCAGGAGCCCTGCCTCTTGGGCCCTGCTTCCTGGGCCCTGCCTCTTGCCTCCTGCCTCCTGCCATGGCCCTGCTGATGCCCCTTCTCTTTGTCTCCTTCTGTTGATTCGTGGTTATCTGGATCGTGGTCCATGCCTACTACTCATTATATGAATCATTTCTGTCAAATTCATTGAATGTGTTGTAACTCTGTTACGTTGTTCATTCTGTACACATCTATTGCATGATGTGAATGATGTGACATGTCGCGAGCAGCCGAGGAATAAAAGCCTGGACCCTCTCAATGGTCTTCCGTGCTTCTAAAAATAGCACATTCATTCTAAGCATATATACACCTACAGGCCACAAATGGCATCATCCTCACAGAAGTGCGGCGCAGTTAACAAATCAAAGGCCAAAATGGTGTGTGTGTGTGTGTGTGTGTGTGTGTGTGTGTGTGTGTGTGTGTGTGTGTGTGTGTGTGTGTGTGTGTGTGTGCGTGAGTACATTGCAGCTGGAATTAAGAGCACATCCCTCAGGTGTAGTCCATTACGGACTGAGACTAGATAGGTAGATAGATAGCTAAAGGGGCATTTGGTCAGTCTGCAAATCGGATTACAGCATCCACTGAGCATTGCCAGACCTGTGTACCAGTGTTCAGAAGGACACAGACACACGGCCATCACACGGCATGCAGTGTCATCGGTTTTGTTTTTTAATCCTGGTTGATACCTTTGTATGAGGGATGCTAGACAAATACCACAGAAACGCTGTAACTGTGTCCCATGTGAGACACAGATGACCACAAAGCACGATAAAGTCAGTATAAATGTCCTGCATAGCCCACAGACACCATGCAAACCACCTAAAGGGATATTTTCCACGATATCGCAGTAATTTTCCCTTTGGCTCACTACATGCTGCCACTGTCTCCTCTCACTTTCTTGGATGGTTCCAGAGCACTTGTCACACCAGCATTTTGTATTGCACCACATTAAACAAAGCCCCCACCCAATCACAGGCCGATAGGAACAGCCATGAGAGACATAAGGCCCGTGCAGGGGTGAACCATCACCTTCTTTCTGTTTACACCCGATTCATCGGCCACGTGCATGCACATTTCAGCTTGCAATAATCACATCACATCGGCTTATTATGTGAAGTTGCAAACAGGCTGAGAGGCCTTCAATGAGAGATGGAGCCATGTGATGCACACATGCCTCAGAGAGGAGGAATAGTGATCATCTGTGAGAACCACTACATCAGGGCGAGCCAGGGGACTATTTGTTTGTCAGTGATCAGGTGTGACCGGGCCCCATGACCGGCTGATGTTGTCCTGCTGCAGATTAGAGACTTACAAAGCACCTGATCAGGGAAAACATCTAAAGCCTTAACATGCCGCATGTTTTTTTTTATAGCACCATTATTGCTCTGTGTTTTCACTATATTCCATTAGGGAATATACACAGTGATGTGATTTTGCAGGCTATCTTGCATACGCATTTTAGTCTTAATCACAACACCCATTACTTGAAATGCAAGTGATGGTCTGGCCTAGATTGAGAGTAGCTTTAGGCGCACTCATTCTTATATAAGATGTTACCTTCACAGCCCTGGTGATCCACCCTCACGGACCCGTCTTTCTGTATTCTGACATCCCCCGGGCCGATTATCCTCCTCGGAGCATCCGCGGATGATGCTCCAGCAGCGGCGGAGGAGCTCCCTCTCCTCCGGTGCCCCTTCGCAAGCGTCCTGCAGCACTGGTAACACACCGCCCATGCCTGCTCCTCGTTGATGGGCTGGCTGTAAAGCCTCAGTATCTCTTCCAGGGAGAGACCCTCCTCTGTCGCGTTCATTGCGCCGCGCAACTGCTGCTCATCCCGGTGCGTCGCCGCGGCAACGTCCGTCAGCCCTCCGTGGTCCCCGCGTCGCCGCTCGGCCATCCTTTCATTCTCTCAGCAGCGCAGGAGGAGGAGGCCCGAAGACGAGAGCAGGTCCAGGCCGATGAGCGAGAGGGAACCTGGCGGCATGGATGCTTTCTGCTCCTGCTCCTCGGGAGCAGCGGCCAGTAGCGCGCCGGTGGCGGATGTTTCCACCTCGTTCAGGTTTCGGTGCCACCAGCGCGGTCACGAGGCGGTGTGTGTGCGTGCGTGCGTGCGTGTGTGTGCGCGTGCGTGTGCGTGTGTGTGTGTGGGAGGAGGGGACGTGTGATCGTAGCCTCCGCCGTGTGTGTCTCACAACACAACCCAGCCAGCCAGGCTCACTCTTTCATCACATGATCTCTCTCTCTCTCTCTCTCTCTCTCTCTCTCTCTCTTTCTCTCTCTGTCTCACACACGCACACACACACATAATTGTATAGGTGGTCAGACGTAATCATCACACATAATTATAAGGGAATGCACCACTACATTACAATATCAACTGAGGTGTGGTGTATTTATGACATCCTTAATGGTAAGCGGGCTACCTAAATACACAGGTGTTTAATCAACTATCACCTGACTGACAGAAAACGGAAGAACTGTAACAGGTTCTAAATAATGCATGGAGGGTGGGAGGAGAGGACACCTGCAATCTATATATAATTTATCCAGTTGGAATCATTTAGAGCTTTTTAAGGATGTGTTTTTATACTTGTTTTAATTTTTCTTTGTCCATTGTATCATGTGTGTACCAACACCGAACATGTGTTGTGCAGCATGTGTTCATTGCTTGCTATCAATTAATGTGTATTTATTTGATCAAACATTTCCTCTGAATAAAGTATGTCTTTTTAAAGTCTTTTAAAAAATCTGTTTTATTTATTTATGTGTTATTATGTGTTTTTTCTTATTTATCTGTCTCATGTGTTTTAGATAAGAAAAGATAACCCTGTATTAGTCCTGCAGTGGGGAATGATTACAGCAACAGACACATAGTAAATACAAAAATTAAAAAGTAATTTAAATGAACAGTAAAACAGTAATAACAGTAAATAATCCACAATAGCAGTATTATATACAGACAGAATACAAATGTATTTATATTGCACCAGTTCAAGTGATTGTGATGAAGGAGCTGTGCAGAGCTGCAGAGTGTCCTGCATGGGGTGGAAGGTGTTGTTCATCAGGGATGAGAGTTTAGCATCATCCTCCTGTCTCCCACCACCTCCGCCAGGTGATAGCTTAGCATCATTCTCCTGTCTCCCACCACATCCGCCAGGTGATAGCTTAGCATTGTCCTCCTGTCTCCCACCACCTCCACCAGAGAGAGTTGATGTGAGGCATCAGATATCAAAAGACCCCACACAATTAATTGCCTGACTAGTCTTCTAATTAGGAGGCTAGAGTAGATTATAGATCATAGTGGTGTCTTCAACCTGAGCAGATGTCTAATCAGGTTAACTGTAAACACCTGTGTGCAGTGCAGAGCCTTTTAAAAATAGGCATTAGTATTGATTCCAGCATACTGCTGGTCTGTATTTTCTCATTATTGTCCATTATATCTATTTTCTTATTTTGTAGTAGTTACCACAATGATTGTTTCTTCTTTGGATACTTCATTAATGTGAATATTGTACACATTTTCTTTTGTTCTTTTGCAAAATGTTCTATATTTGTTCCTATAACTTTTCTGTATTGTTTCCTTTTATTGGCATACTTTGTCCCCATTAAAATCAGAGTGTTACCTCTACACTGATCGATCCAGCATTGACTCTCAATAATGCAGAGCGCAAACACCTCAGAGAGATGGCTGTTGTGGTGTTGCGACACGGCCTTACTAAGATCTTTGTTAGATCACTGTTATGTGTTATTTTGTGCTGTCATTGCTGTGTGCAGATCTCTTGTATGACTTGATGACATTTTAAGGTCATTAGACTTACATGCAGTTCAGACGCACGTACTCTGATCTTCATGTGGTGAAAAAGGAAGTATACTTTCTCGTAATGTACTTATTTACAACTTTGAAGTAAGATGTACTTCATGCGAGTGTCTCCATTGTACTATATATTTCTATTGCACTACATTTCAATGGGAATTTTTTCACAGAATAGGTTAATTTAATAGCTTTAGCTTGTTACTCTATTTCAGACGGGAGTCACAAAACACACTATCAGTGTAAAACATGATGCATTGTGGGTAATTAAACTTCTCTACAAGTGGCTCTACCTCGTTCATCATGATGAACAATGAATCATCAACATAACAATAACACAGGCAGGGTCACTTTGCATATGTACTTGCATAATTTTGACCCTTTGATAGAGGGTTTGGCTTCCAACATGTTCAAATAAACCATGCAAGGACACCTAAAGTGTCTGTTTAGTGCCCTCTGCTGTTGAAATCTCCAGCGGTCCTCCATGTTGAAACCATAAGTACGTTTGCTGAAGCCATGTTGGATTCCAAAGGATTTCTGCTTAAAGAAGAACTGTCCTTCAGACGCCTGCAGCTCTCCGGATGATCGTGAGTCATCACGAGGCTTCACAGAGGATCTCTTTACACCGAGCTGGTCCTGTCTCTTTTCCATTGCTCCCACGCGCACATCACCATATGACGATCACACGGTGTTCATATTGATTTAGTTTTTGTCAATTAACCTTGTTTCACTTTGCCAGGATAGTGCTATTAAGATATAAAAAACTCTTTTCCGAGGGGATCCCGGAGCGTAAAAGTTTCACACACAAAAGAACAAATATCAGGCTTTCACATATCCAGAGATGGGCAGTATTTCTATTACTTGTATTTGAAATATGTCAATTACTTTTGAGTATTTTGTAATTTGTATTTGATAGGGCTGATAAAATATCTAACGTAATTTGTAACAAAATAATTTAGAGTGAGTAATTTTGTATTTAAAATACTCAAAATACTTTCTCCACAAATCAAAAAACAATTCACAAGTTCAGTCTTCAGATCTTTAAAATCCTAGATTTTGAATACAAAAAACATATATTGTATTTTGTTACATTTTCTGACACCAGTATTTTGTATTTTATATTTTAATACATGTATTTGAGGGGTATTTTGTATCAAAATATTTTGTAATGTATTTTTGCCCATCTCTGCACATATCTATAAAATGAAATAGTTTTTAATATATTAATAAAATAAAATATTCCAAATTCAACAATTTCAGTCATTTATGAATCCCTTCACAAATGGACACACATTTGATAGGATTTATTCATCAATCATATTTATTTAAATCACTGGTTTACACACAATACTCTGATACAGATCTTATTTGACGGCAAATATACACAACATGAGACGACAACACACGCACACTCGTATCACATCCTCGTTACGCAAAGCGACCGCACAATCTCATAAACACATAGCAGGTCTGGTTGCCGTGGGTAACAGTGATAACATGTAAACACAAAATCTCTGAACAGTAAAGGTGTCGCTATATCAATATAAGCCAGTACACGTGGAATGACGCAGTAAATATACATTTAACATGATTTTTTAATTTCACATCAAAAAATTTCACATCAAAAAAGAAGAAAAACAGCCTGTAAACAAAAACAATAATTAAAATTATTTTTTGTATTGTTGTCCCTTGGTTGTAAAAGTGATAGAAGCTTGCCATTGGACAGTTTCACCACAAGGAATGAACATGCAGCGTTGTCATTCAAGCAGCTGGTGGGGAGACGGACACCGAGGTTTAGGGAAGGAAGAGCGAACTTATCATCAACACTCATAGAGACAACATTGGGAAAGTGTTAGACTTTAAAGTCCAACAGGTTGCAGTTGATCTTGTCGTAGACGTAAGGATAATACTCCTGCTGGCTCAGGTTCAGACCCGGGATGTCAATCGCAACCTGAAAGAAAAAGACAGTGGGTGTAAGCAGCCGTTTTCTAAACAAAGAAATGAACGCCACCCACGATGCCTCAGGGAAAACGTGACTTCAAACTTTGAAATCTAAACAGATTTGTTAAGTTAAGTTTCTTATCAGTACTAAGACTTCAAATTAATATTTTTAATGAAATCGAACATAATGGCATTTTTTTCACCTATAAGCCCTGATTTTACACAATAGCAGTAATATACTTACGTTGAGGGCATATCTTCCAATTTGAAAATAATTTTCTTTTCCTCCAAGTGCATTGTCGGTTGATGTAAACGTGTATGTACATTTGGATGTGTGCGTGTGTGTGAACATATAACATATTTTTATGTTTGTGTTGCTCACATATGTATCACTTTAGTTTATCTGTATTCTTTAAAAGAGAACTTAATGAAATAAATCAGCAAATAACAAACAAAAAAACATATTTATACAATATTATTTAAAGACTGGAACATCAATGAATGCAGCTTTATGCCTCAATATAAAACATTGTTTGGTACACGTCTGTGTCACAGCATAGATTGCATATAGAGGTTAAGACCACTGTATTTGTCTCTTCTTTCTTTGCTGAAAATATCAAGCTTTCATAAAGTATGGTTTGAGTATACTTTAATTTGTCACTTGAACGCTCAAAAGCTGCTTTGAAATAGTGTGTAATGTGAAAGGAGTTATTTTACAATGCACTACATTACCATATACATCTAAAATAAAGAAAGAACAGTATTAAAATGTTCAGATGAATTCATTTTAGAAAACTAAAAGTCTCTGGAAAAGATACTTGATACTTTGTGATTTTGCGTTTTTCTTGTTGCTTGTAGTGAGAGCCGTGACACAATATTACCAAAGTACTTACGTCGATGATAGCTGCTGCACTGCTGTCCAGATGTTTGTACAGCTCATTCAGCACCTCCCTCAGCTTCTTCATCGTCTTCTTGCTTGGTTGCAAGAGCATGGCCTGAAAGTTTACCGGCAGCCCATACCTGGAGGGAAACGTTACATAAATAAGTAATGCAGAAATCATTTTCTATCTTTATTTGGTTTTTGAACTGCTGCCAGTTTATAATTAGTTATATGTATCAGAATGTATGGGCCACATTAAGACTGGATTTCTGATGACAGTACCTTAAAACAGATTCCACAAACACCCTCAGTGCTTTGATGTGAATCCATGCGATAAAGGCTTCACTGAAGTTCACTTTCAACCATCGGACAAGCGGGCCCTGGCGAGAGCAGATGCAGATTAGGGTCATACCTTGTTTTGGGATGTGTTTTAAAATCTCCCCAAAACAGGAGAGGAAAGAATTTGCAATCAACAAGAATTATTTTTTTATTATAATGTTCATAACATTAATACGTTCTTCATAATTAACAAAAAAATTAATCCAACGGTTGCTCAGAAAAACATTAAGTATACTTGGCAAAAACAAAACATTCGCACATTTTGAATTGTAAATGATTGGTTACTATGGTTACCAAACTACTTGTGTGGTTCCTTGAATACATCAGACGGAGACCTTAACAGTGTGGAACTGTATCAATGAGCAACGTTTAGCCAAGCATTGTGTAAAAATATCCAAGAGAAAGCTACACAATAACACACAAACAACAACAAAAAAAACGCAACACTTAGGAAAACGATGTCCTGTTCCATCACTTACAAACTGCTTCTTCTTATCTGTGGATAGCCGTGTCATCTCCTCTTTGTCTGCCTTCATCTCCTCCTCGTTGTACTGAAAGTCTCTCACTGTGAACCTAGAAACAAGATGTCGGAGGCAGAAATCAGCTTCATTTGATCGTAAATATTTCTGTGTGTATAAAATTACAAATATAAACCCTGTGATCCATGTCCAGCAGATATATTTAGTCAGAGCTATTTATATTTGTTGCGCGGTCTGGCTTATTTTGAACACGTTTCAAACCTCTTGCAAATGACAGCGCACGTTAGCTCAGTGTGACGACTCTTACTTGTTCTCTCTGGCTTTGTGTTTGAAGTCGTCGATGGCTTTCAGGAATAGGGTGACGCTGAACAGTCCACTGTCATTGTCTTCAAATAGCAGACTGGAGGAAACAGACAGGTACTTGTTATACGACTGTTCTGATGTTTATGACAAACTGTAAATGAATGGGTGAATAAAGACTCAATTTAAGAAATTTAAAGAAAAATACAAATGAAATCACTGATGAGATCACTCACTTTGAGGATCGGGGCACCACCATCTCAGCCAGTGTCTCATATGTTTTCTGCCAGTCAACGTACGCCGTCCTGAAAGAAAAGAGAGACACTAAGAGTGCATCTCATCTCTCTTTCTCCTGAGGCCTTCTAGAGAAATAATACTCACTTTGGTACAACTACCAGCATCGTGATGAGGTACTCCGAGTCGAGAACAAAGTCTTCCTTCTTGACGATGTCGGCGAGGCTCCTGGTCAGCAGGCTCCCCCTGGTGGCACACGGCAGTGTTACAACAGCATGGTTGCGACGCAGAGAACGTGTTGACAAAAGCTAACTTTTCAGACCATGCTGACACCGCCACGGGAACACGCTAGATGAGCCGTTAAAGTGCATATATTTTGCCATTTGATGACGTGCAAATTGGTACATGTGGGTCACTCACGCATTCTTCCTCTCCAAGTTCTGCAGGTTTCCTTTCAGGTTGTTGTAGGCTGATGCTCTGGCCTTCAGGTCATTGTCAATCTGGGTTACTTGCTGGGGAAAGACGAAAAAACGTGGATGAGATTATTTACGATTGACAAAATAAAATGCAGAGTGACATTCCCTTTAAGGGCTCTGCTCAGAGCCCCTATAGCCCCACTGCCCAGTAGACTACAAACATACACAGACAATTCACAGCAATATCTGTACAACTATTGAC
Organism: Taurulus bubalis; assembly: GCF_910589615.1. Lineage (NCBI taxonomy): Eukaryota > Metazoa > Chordata > Actinopteri > Perciformes > Cottidae > Taurulus > Taurulus bubalis. The sequence goes on from NC_136600.1 coordinate 5,567,126, forward strand.
AAATGCACACACAGAACGCAGAGACCTACCTTTGCGATTATTTCAGAGATGTTTTTAAGTGACTGTTTGATGGGATATTTTGCCATGTCCCATTGAAATCTGGTGATATAGGTGACGAGATCAACTGGGGAAAAACAATACAACAAGAGACCTGTCAGGCTATAATCAGTTTATTATCAGATTATATTAAGACAGAAGACGGGTAAAACTACAATTTAATTACATCGTGATTTCAGATCCGATAGGAATTTGAAAGGATTGTTAAGAACATTTAGAACAACATCAGTGTGACTTAGGTGTTATTAGCATTATTGTCCAGTTAACTTTGCATTCCCACAGCTTGTTTTGGTGCTGAAATGATCTTGACACATTGTGTTACTTGCTAACATCAGCGTACCTCCGTTCGCCAGCAGGTTCTCCTGCACTTTGTCTCGACTGTCTTCCAGCACGTCAGCCATGTACTGAGCAACCTTCTTCACCACACTGTGAACAACCGGGAGACATCAAAACAACGGCATGCCAACGCAAACTGCGAGCACAGCAGAGCCGGCGCAAACCAAACGTTCCCACTGCACATGCTCACACATGCCACACGACCTGGTCCCCGAAATTCTACGCAAACACACTCATCAAAAGCTTTCACATATTCCCGTTAAGGTAATTTCCTGACAAGGCAATTTATAATATGGCAGACATGCAGAAGTTCAGGATTTTTAACCGTTGGGCAGCACATCAGAAGCAGAACTGTGTCTACAGTAGTGAAGCCAGGAGACACTGACAGCCAAGTCACACCTCAAGCCTAAAAGGTTCATAAGAAAGTACATCTGCTTCTTCGCTATCTATTGAAAGATGTGTATTGTTCTTATAACGACAGAGGACAAGAAACAAAAACATATTCAAATAATTCAATCAAAACTCCAATAAAATGCATTAATGGGTGCAATTTTGAAGAATTCAGTAGTTTAGGTGTTCTTTTTTCCCCTCCCAGATATGGTGGACGGAAACTTCTATAAAGGAACTAGATTAAAGGCTGTAGTCAGACAACGTTAAACCGTGCCTTTCTCACAGTCTTGGAAATATCTACAGAGGAAGCAAAGTAGAACTCAGGCAGTAATGGCTCTGTGTGAGTTTTTTGGATGTCAGTATTTCCAAAAGGCTATAAATTACACTGAAGTGCACTCGGGGCACAAGTCATTGGGTATTTATATACGACGGGGGGGGAAAGAGCTGTTGGTGTGTCAACCAACTGTAAATTGCCAAGTTTAGACTGAGAGGCCCACTAGCCACTGTGAAATTCCTCACTGTTACAAGGGAAGGGAAGGGAAGGGATTAGGAAATGGTAGAGTCAGGGGTGCTACGCAGGTTAGGAGGTTTTTGTTATCATGCACTAAAACAGTAATTGCATCACATTACATTTCATTTAGCTGACGGTTTTATCCAAAGCGACTTACAATAAGTGCAATTCAACCATGAGTACAAACTCAGAACAACAAGAATCAAGAAAGTAAAATTTCTTCAGTAAAGTTAAACTACAAAGTGCTATCAGTAAGTGCCATTAAAGTGCTACTACGGCGCTACCTTCCCTATTCAAGATGTAGTCAAAAAAATAAGTGTTTTTAGTTTGCGGCGGAAAATGTAGAGACTTTCTGCTGTCCTGATGCCTTAGATTGCCTTAGATATTAGCAAAGTTCATTCCAAGTCGGAACACAGCGGGTGGCATACCTTTCAACAAAGGAGTCTAATTTGGCGAGTTCATCCGACAGCCCAACCAAGACATCTAGGGTGCCCACCTGTTTTTGAACACAAAAAGTCAAACATCAGCACATTATGATCCGCGAGTCATCAGCCCTGAGATTTGCGCCGTTTTGAAGTAAGGGTCAGCGGGGTTGTGTTTTAACATCTGAGGTCCAGTCCGCCTACAGTGACATCCAGTGGGGGCCCTGTGTGCTTATGATGGCGCCGCTTTGTCCGGGGCCACTCATGCGTCGCTAGCGGTTCCAGGAGAAAATCGCATCCCCACAAGGCTGCGAGGTCAGCGGGGTTACTTCACCTTCGGCACAGAGAGGAACCAAACTAGACGAGCCGGGTCGATCTGCGGACAAAAACTTCGCCAAAACCGACCGCTTCAACATGCAGGCGACGGATCCAGGTGAAGAATGCTTCCCGTGCACACAATCTGCTTATTCTTGACAGTGGATATATCAGGTGAGTGATTTTTAGCCTACCATTACTTCTTTATGAATAGAATTGTGCAAGAAAGAAACGTATGTGCACATTCTACTGCTTGAGTGCATAAATTCATTACTACAAAGTAATGACTCTGTACTTCAGCATGGGAGACAGGTGTGATGTTCATGCTCACCTTGAGGTCTGGGATGTTGAACTTGTGGTTGCTGGAGAGGTTGTTGGTCCGCGTGGTGGCTGCCATCATGGTGTCCCATGTTTGCTGGCAGGTCTTCTCTCCCGGTGCAGAGATCAACCAAAACTCTGTCATGGTTCTGACAGCACTGGTGCAGCTCGAGGAAAAACTGAGAGGAAGACTGTATTCAGACTCACGTGTCCTGTGTTATGATGCAGTTCATAAATCACTGAGAAACCCTGAGTTAGTCTCTTTATCAACAGCACTGATTTGGTTACAGTACAGGTTCAGTGTGTTTACATGTCTCCTGTCTTTAGCTAATTAAATCATGCTAACCCTCGCAAGAAGAAGCTCATTCAGTGTTTAAGTCTATTAACTAACAGGACGTTTTGCCGACACAAACGTACTATCAACCCTTTACTGCTAGCTTACGTTACAGAGCCCTACAACAAATTGAACGATAACGCTACTGTATAGAATCTAAAGAAAGCTAACCCCAACAAAATAAATGGTTAAGGTCAAGCAACATCTAGCAGGGATTAGCTAGCTACCCGTTAGCCACTTAGCTTTCCTCACGACAACAACAGCAGCAGCAGCAGAGGTGATTATGCTCGTGTTTAGCAAAGTCACTCACCTGTGAATATCAAATGTGGCCGTTAGAAGTGAAACAAATATATAGCTGTCTATGGCTTGACAATTTTCATAGTCGCCATTCGATACAGTTGGTGAGGTCTCCTGACAGCAGCATCAGAGTCAGCTGATCTGCCAAAGGAACCGGAAGGCCTCTCACGCGCTCTGCTCACTGGAGAGACTCCGCAGCGACTCCTGCCGGTGCACAGCAGTGACTGCAGGGCAAGTCACTGCACCGATGACTGTGATGCTGATCCTTGTCAGTGAGTTTGATGCTGTGGTTCAAGGGCACTTCTGTAGGGATGTAGAGAAGATGCGTGCAAATGTCATGCAATAACATAGATCAGTAACTGCCATAAATAAATACTTTATTTATTGGAATTGGGAAGACATTTCCATGACACAGTCAACTTTTCAAAAACCTATTTTGGTGAGGCAACATGATTACTCTTTACTCTTTTAACCAAATTTCCTGAATTACAAGACGTGATGAGAACTCCGGACTTGAGTGTCAGTCCACTTTCCAAGTGCATTATTTAACCTTATAAGAGAAGCACAAGGGCGATATCTTGGATGCCAAGTCAGCAAGCATTTGAGGCTTTCAAGTTGCTAAATTTGGAAAAGCCGGCTCAGGTTTCCTGACTTTGGGTGTCTCCTGCACAGAATCTGAAGGAAAACGCCCCCAAAGGGACATGTTTATAGTTCAGTGGGTCTGGGGTTCATTGTTTGGGACACAATGGTTGGTTTGCCTGGAGCCAACCCTCGACATCAAACGGCAGGTCAAGTTTGCCCATAGCTGGCCAGAGGCCAATCTGCCGGGATGTTATAAGGACACACACACACACACACGCACACACGCACACACACACACACACACACACACACGCCATAATCAGTCATTCTGCAGGTCGCAGACTGCTGCTAAGACTCTGGTGTGTGTTCAGAATCAGAATCAGAATCAGAAACCGTTTATTGCCAGGAATGTTTACACAAACGAGGAATTTTGCTAGGCGGAAGGTGCATATATTAGACATTAGACGTTAGACGAGACAAGCAACAATCAACAGTCAACGACAACAACAGTGCAATGATATTTAAATCAAGTTTAAGATAAATTGCTCAGACAAACAGATAAAGTAAGTGTATGTTAAAGTGACATGTGTGTTTAAGTTAAAGTTAAAGTGTATGTTAAGTGGCATGAGTGTTTAAATATGAAGTGTGCAGTGGAGTGACCGGTAAAAAGAAAGAAAAGAAAGAAAAATAGTCTGAAAAATAGTCCTGAGGGTGGAAAAATAGTCCGAAAAAAGTCTTGAAAAAATAGTCCAAAAAATATGTTCTTCCCCATACTGAGAAAAGTGTTGTTTTACCAATAAGTAGCATTGAATGAAAAAACACTATTTACAAGCTGCAATTCTCTCACACATACATATCATGCATCATTGTCACCTTGCACGGACTACCAGAGCTCTCTGAAAACCATCACAGCTACTCATGTACGAGTGAACACACATCACATCTTCCCCCAGCACAGGGTGCGTTTTAGAAAACGCTCTCTGTGTTTTATTCTAGTTCTAAAACAACTTGTGCGCTCCAGGGATGAAGACATCTCTATGTGCTTTGTATACACTGTCTCACTGTGCACATCACCTGTTCAATTTGAACCTCTTTGTACTCGGTTCACCTGGACTACGGTGACCGACTGTTTCTGGAAATTCAAGCACTCTCACATACACACACGTAGCATACATGATGGCTATAATTGCACATGTGAGTGTTGATCCATTGCAGGATAAATATGCAGTATTTGGACTATATCTGTGCAGCTTCATGTCCACGCATCTCAATGCACACACGCCACACACGCAACATGACTTAAAAAAACATAATATAACATAAAGTGTCTATATTTACTTTTATTATAGTGTGATTGTCTCAGAAACAATATACCTTCACAGCAAACCACATATTAAGAACTCAACTACCCAGAGTGATGTTATGAACCTTTTAAGAATGACCTGCAATCTATCTTGGCAGAGAGGAAACAAGGGGTGAAATGTCCAACATTTCTTTATAGATTGGGTTATTGTTTAACGATCATGGTATATCTTGCTGTATCTCCCCACCACTTTGATACTATTGTTGAAAATGACAAGTCCTGGGAAAGCCCAGCGATTGCTGCTTCCTTTTAGGTGGCATATTGTAGAACCCCCAAAAAATAGAGACATTTTACAATACATTTTTTAAGTTAAGATTGCGTTGACTTTTCGGAAATGTCTATGTAGTTGTCAGCAAATAGGTTGTTACTAGCATTCTTGAATCAGATTGTTTTAATGAGATGGCTTTTGTGTATTTGTTGTATCCCTGCAGCCAGTTTTCCCTGCTTAACATTCAGATCAGTGTGAGGAAAAGTTTGTTCGGAGGTCCTTTTATTTAGCAACATTCTTTGGCAAGACGACCTGATGAGTGACTTAACAACACAACAGTCTGTTGCATAACACGAGTTCATGGTGGTTTAACCATCAAGTCCCTGTAATGAGTACATTATCTTTCAAATATGCAGAGGTACTGTACATTTACAGATGTAGTCTCTTGATTCTGTTTAATATACATATATTATGTTATGCATTTTTTTATCCTAAGAGGACAATCGATTTTGTTGAAGGTGCTATATTATTTTATATTTTCATCGGTGGAGTATATGTTGTTCATTTCTCTCAGACTAGAGACTCTTTGGTCCGTCAGGGTTCGTCTACGCTGGGTCTTTCTAAGTCTGTGTGTTGATGTAATCTGTTTGTAATGTTTGCAAATATGAATTCCTGCTGCACAATGCAACCACTGGAGTATTTGCCCTCACAGTGGGTGGTACACATGTCTGGCTAACGCATACCCAGTGGCTGCGATGGCCATTATGATCCAAACAATGGAAATCAAACATTGTGCTTTACTGGAAGCCACTTTAGATGCTGTGCGTGATTAGACTTATATATACATGGTTTCGTTTAGTGTCGCACAAAACAGACACAAAACACGGAACAGCTTTTGTGTTGCATTCCGCATGCCTCTGCGGCCTTTTCAATGGACCCTAAGCAAAAGTTTTATTAGTGAAACAAACACTGCATTTGTTTATTTATGGAGTGTTCAGGGCTCATCGAATACACTGAAGAACAGCACACCATGCACTGTTACTGTACCGTTAGGACACGGGATGGTAAAGATTTCGGAGATCTTACTTTGTTATTGATTAACATATTATCTCAATAGAAGAAAAGGGCTTCTGGATAGATGGAAATAACACAATTGATTGAATCCTGGAAAAACCCAACATTTTGCCTAATTTAGAAGTGAGAGTTTGTTCTGATGTGTAATCCAAGGAAACACATTTTGGTGAGATTTGAGTTACATTAAAAACTGCACTGTGTGTGTGCCCGTCACTTTGTAACAATTTATAGAAACCACTGAACTAAGGGAACAAAAAGTGGCCAAAACTGCACAGACACAGCTGAAAATAGACTTTGACTCCAGGATACATGAGTGGAGCATTAGAACAAAGACAAACACAAACCTAATACACATTTGATTAAATAGTTTTTTTTCCAGTATTAAAAAGAATATCTGCAAAAAACATTTTTTAACTCAATTCTTTGAAAATATACATTACACCCTTTAGAAACCTATTAGACTGTGGATTTTGACAGATGTACATTTTAATTGGGTATTTTAGATCAAGATGATGTCAGTATTGATATAGAGTCAAACCCGCACCAGAAAAAACACTTTCTTTCTGTTTAGCTAACACTAGTTCAGCTTTCCATGCCAACCTCCTCCTCCTCGTGTGTTGAGGAGGGAGACATGCAAATGTCCCTCCTTGGAAGAAACACTGCCCTAGCCTCTGCATTTTCAGAGGCAGGCACAACTCAAAGTCACTACAACAAAAGCAAAGGGAAAGGGAAATCAATTCAGAGCTTGAACTTGGGGAAAAATACATGCAACCATTACTCGTGCGAATGCTGCTTTGCCACCTTGATTTTGGCTTCAGAAAGGAAGTTCTACAGGCTTAATTGGACAGCAGTCTGCCCTTATTGCTGAGCCATGGGAAATACAATAAAGACATAACACAGGTAATTCTTGGAAAATTTGACACATTATAGATATAGCTTGTCGGCCAAGTACTTCTGTAAAATGAAAAAAAGAATATAAACGCATAATGCTACTCGTCTGTAAATTATTATGTTTTAATAATTACTATTATTATTTATTTCTACTATTTGTATTATTGTTATTCATATGCCTTTTAATCATTATTTGTATTCGCATTCAAATCATTATTTTGTATTATTAATCATAATAATAATGATAACAATAATGTTATTATTATTGCAAGTTTGGGTTGGGGTTAATTATTGTAGTAATTTATATCCTTGCTGATAAATGCATGCAAAAGTAACTAGGGTCGTGGTCTTTTTTTGTTTGTTTTAGTGATTTTGACAGCTCTAATCTCCGCCCATCTAAAAAGCAAAATTTCCCCACACTTATATAAAATTAAACCGGAATAGCGTTATATGTATGTATATTTAAGCAATAAGGTAGGAGAGGCAGTACTGTGTCGTGCAATAATGTACTGTTCAAGGGAGTTGTTCGGCCCGACGCGCAGCGGAGTGCCGGCAAACCCTTGAACTGTACATTATTGTAGACACAGTACTGCCTCGAGTACCTTATTGCTTTTATAATACGGGTACCTGCGACTTTATAAATAGTAATAGTAAGCTCCCTTTCAGCACAAAATAGTTGTAGCCACCAAACCTTGCGTATCGCATTTTAGCAACAGAGAAAATAGTCCCGTACGTGTATGGCGGTTGCTATGCAACCGCCATACACTTACGGGACGCACATACGGGACTATAAAACTGACTGCCTGGTCAGTAAATCTTGTCGGTTGGAAGCAGGTGGAGGATGACACGCAGCCACCGATGTAAAGAAGTGCTCTCGCTGCTTCTGTCCGTCTTTTCTCCGTCATTTCTCTCCTCCCTGATGTTTAGAGAACTTGCCTCGCGTCGGGAAATGACCGACGTAATTATCTCTCACTAGAAATTATCACGATTTTGTGGTCAAACCCTTTTCATTCCTCATCTCATTTTAGGGAGGAAGTGACGTTGTGTTGTCGTTCGTTATGCTAGTGTGGGGGATGCTACGTGAGCTTGTTAGCTGTTCCGTTTGAGCTAACGTTACTGTTAGCGAAGAGCCCCGTTGCAATACTGTGAACACTCAAGCAATACACCTGCAAGTTAAGGAAACCAACGTCTGCGGGTCATTACTGATGACGTTACAATATCAAAGTTTACACGAACATGTTTGGTAACTGTGAAGCTTGAAATGACAACTAACGGTCGCGCAATTTAAATCTAACGTTACCTGTTGTTTTTAAGTGCGCACTGATATGGAACGCTCTAAATGTAAACAGGCTGTACAGTACTTTATGGCTGAATAAACTACACCTCGTGACTCACTCTCAACCAATCAGAATGCTTGATTTGATCTACCCGTATTATAAATATAATGTCATGAAGTAATGTCATATGGAAGCCCGTTTCCGCTACACACAAAAAAAGAAGGCATAATTATGAGATTAAAAAGTCATAATTATGAGATAAAACGTTATCTCATAATTTCGACTTTATTATCTCATAATTGTGAGTTTTTAATCTTTGTGGCCGAAACGGGCTTCCATATATGTTTAGGATGAATGAACGTTCCATGCAAAATATTATCATCTGATAGATATTTTGGGAATTCCGTTTTTCCGCATTGGTGCTTTGCATTACAAAAAAAAAAGTTACAGTATGAAAATGTACTTTATTTTGATAGTCTGACCGGATATCGTGCTGTTAATGTTGGTGTACCGTGACATGACGTTCCTGTCTGTCGGTACGCACGTCGACCTCCACGACTGTCTTCCGCTCTGTCGTCACAAATAATCGGTACCAGCTTGCTTCGCCATAACGCTGAACGACAATAACTTTGACCTAATCCACCACGTCCATGGCCGTTATCCTTTTCTCTTTTAGTAACCCCACCACTCTTTAAAAATTCCGCCTAAAAAGAAAAAGCGTTCTGTCCCCTCTTTTGGGTTTTCAGCCAACGTAAGTAACGTTCACCTATCGCTAGCTAACCGCGTTGTTAGCTCGCCAAGTAGCATGTTGTTATATTAACCGGGTAACCTAGCCATACATTACTAGAGGGTAACGATAACGTAGTAATTATTGGCATTATCACTGAAAGAAATAAGCAACTGTCTTTTTTAAACAATAATTATATATCGTAAGTAGCTAGGAAACTAACGCGTATATATTATGCTACCGTTACTAACCCAAGCTAACGTTAATACCCGCAAATTGATGCTTTACAATAGCAAACTAAGTAACGTTAGCTCAATTTACTTAAACGTTAGGTCTGAAACATTAAATGCTGTTTTTAATTAGTAACAGGCAGCAATAATGCCAGGGGCAAGAGTGTTGACATATTGTTACATAGCAATTACTTAATTTAAAACTGCTAGCGTTAGTCATGATTGCACCAATTCAGTCAACTTTATTTCGGACCATAGTCCAAACTAGCAAAGTGTAGCATTTTAAACATTAACAAACGATGTGTGACTCATACGCAACTCCTATACTCTGCACCCATTGGCTCTTAACACTCAACATTTGCTTGCTCATCAGTTTACCAATGTTTCTTCAACACTTAAGCTAACACATTTGACTGAACAGACACTGTATAACTGTGGAGGTAGACTGGATCATGTGTCGGTGATCTCCTGGTCAGAGTTGTTTCTCTGTCATTGAACTGATTGCATGTGCCCTGTCCTCATCTGCTTTTGCAGGTGTACAACAACTATCCAGAGGATCTAGGGGCAGCTCCACACCGAGAACCATTTGACTTCAACGCCGAGCCACCTTGGGATCCTAGCTGATAGTGGACGGGTTCACCAAAGGACTCATCCATGTGAGTGAAATGGGTGTAACATTTGAATGCATCCTCTTTGGAAATATATATGCAATATAAAAAAACATGTTTTCATTTGCGTATGTGTGTCTGTTTGAATACGTCTAATTTTGTATTAAAACTGCGTCACCAAAATGTCTTCACAGAAGGAAAAGATGTATTAACAAGCTGCGTGTCCCAGATAAATCTCAAACAGGCTAATAGTTATTTTAGATTTTGCATTTCAGATCTATTTTTATCACTTCTATTAAAAATAACATGACTCTGTGTTCCAGACTCTCTTTTTTTCCTGCAGTAGTTTTTTATCTCTCTTGCTCTGATTTAGTTGCAATAAAGGAGATCATTATTTGGTTATAGATATTAATGCTAGTAATAGTGAGTACATTTTTATTGTAATTCTTCTTTCTGCAGTATAATGTGAATATAATGATGTAGTTTAGCATAACTGTATGAACCTGTCATCATCGCTTCTTTCAAAAGCGAAATGTTGTGAGTGACATAGTTGAGCATTTTCTAAGTTGCATAAAGTCGTGGTTGATTTGTAATGGGATTATAGGGTTTAGTTATCTCCCAAACATTTTTTAACCTGTGTTTCCGCAGAGGACTCGGTGTAGGCTTCACAAATAAATCAAGGAGTTCCGTTCCTGTTTTGTATCAGACTATTTGTCCCATTATTTCTGCACAATATTTCACGTACAACCAATCAGACTTCAAAAGGGTTTTGGGGAGTAATAATAATAATAATACATTTAATTTATATAGCGCTTTTCCAGATGCTCAAAGACGCTTGACGGAGACAAAACAGAACAAAACAAAACAAAAATATAGAAACAAAACAAACTATCCCAAAAAAATAAAATAAGAAAAAAACTGGAGAAGCTGCAACAGAATTAGTCCTGCAGTGGAGGGTAGGGAATAACATGCATACTGCACTTATTTTGAGCGATAGCCCCTGCCTTGTCACAGTTGTCAGCAGTACAGCAGGCTTTTTAGCCACATTGTTAGTCTCCCTATTTAACCACCCAAAGCTACAGCCAAGTCACAACTGGTCCGGTCCAGACTGCTCTGCTCTCGGTGTATTGTGCAACAATATTGAAAGTGAAGTTGTTGCATCAACGCCGCCTGTATTGTACTTTGTTTAATGCCATCAAAAAGAACCGTTCACGGGTCACCAGCTCAGGGATTGATGGTGATTGTTGGGAGTAATTGATGCTAAAGTAAATGAACTCTGTGCCCCAGACTGTATTTTCACAGTGGCTCTTTAGAAGAATAGACCTCTTCCACAAAGCTGTCCTGTAACGTGCAGCCTGCTCTGTGCTCTGATTGGATGCTCCCTTAAAATGACTTGTTTGATTGGGGATCTCATCAGAAGGGTGTATGTTCCAGCTACTGAATAAACTAGAAACGAACTGGACGACATCAATGCATATGCATGATCCAAATATGATCGATTTGCTTTGCTTCTTAGACTTTGCACTATGTTGACTTTTCTCATTGTCTTGTACAGTTTGTTGCATAAGCCTAGGACCCCAGGGGCTTGAGTAGGTGCGAGCGAGACCACTTCGGACTAGCTGCGTTCTTTATGCCTGTCGGATTCGAAGAAAACGGTTGAGAGGATGAAAGGAATCACTGATGAACCACAGTATTCTGTTGGTCTACTGGAGGGAGGCACAGCCCTCTGTGACGTGATTGACAATCACATTTACGAACAAACTCTGGTAAGGGGTCTCACCACAACAACATGCACATTTAGCACAACAACCTGATTTTCTTACTGTCTTGAACACCTGTTATTGTATTGTTTTGCCTAGTCTATTACAGGTGATGTGCATTTTATCTTATTCATCCTCATGTTTGTTTTTTTTTTCCTCAGTCTGAGAAGAATGCCTTCTTTGTAGCAGACCTGGGAGTTTTAATGAGGCAGCATGTTCGCTGGCGAACCCACATGGCCCAAATTCGACCCTACTATGCTGTCAGATGCAACAGCAGTCCAGCTGTTATTGAAGTTCTTGCTGCCCTCGGAACTGGATTCATTTGTACCAACAAGGTACTCTCTCATACTTGCATACTGAGCAGAAAATTGCGTAATTTACAAGTGTGTCTACTAGAGCAAGTACTAGTCCATTTATGCAAATTTATATTGCACAACTCTTGCTCCACAATCTGTAGACTAGATATAGAGGCACCAACAAGGGGTCAGTGTACCTCAGTGCCTACTATATTGTTTAGTATATATGTAGTATGGTGAAATGTTCACCTGCAGTATATTAAGGAAATACTGTTTCAACTTTGTCTCTTTTGTATTTCAGTCTGAGCTTGAGCTGGTCCAGAGCCACGGTATTCCCTCTGAAGACATCATCTACAGCGGTTTTTGCAAACAAGTCTCACAGATTAAATACGCTGCTAAGAATGGCATTGACCTCCTGGTGTGTGACAATGAAGCAGAGCTGCGCAAGATTTCTCGCTGCCACCCCAATGCCAAGTAAGTGCTTGAGGTATTAGTCCTCGTGCTAATGATATGGGACTTAAGTAGTTGCTGTTTCAACATTGGCTTTGTGCGAGTATGTCCTCTTTTTTTTACAAATCATTCGATACTATTCATCAGGATTTGGTTTGAAATACAGAATGTTGTTTCCCATCTTCTGGCATATTAAGATTGCCAATAACAAAATCATTTTGGTCTCAGCTGTAGACATTTTGAGATTTTAATGTGCACGCTTCTCAACTCATTCTAGTTTTGTACCAATTTAATTCATCAAATGTTTTTCTTCTTTTTTTCTAAGCAAACCCATAACAGCATTCCTTTTATTGAATGCAGGCTGCTGCTACAGGTTTCAACAGAAGCATCTGGCCAGGACGATGAGATGAGCATGACTTTTGGCTGTTCCCTCAAGGACTGCAGGCATCTGCTGGAGAGGGCGAAGGAGTTGGGAGTGCAGGTAGTTGGGGTCAGGTGAGGCCTGCAAATATGCACTGTGTGTGGTTATAAAGCACTTTGAAGAAGCCTACTGTATGTGTGTGTAGGAGCACCACAACAGCTCTCTTTACCTCAGATCTCTGTTAAACAAATGCTTTAGTCCAACCTGAAACAGAATACAGTTATAACTCCTTTGAAGGTGTCAATGTTCAACCATTAATTTCCCCCTTTTCCTCATTTCCTCCCCACAGGTCTCATATTTCCAGCGCGTGTGATGACCAGGTGTACGTTCATGCCATATCTGATGCCCGCTGTGTCTTTGATATGGGAGTAAGTCATGTTAAATATTGTTATGTTGCCAGTTGCGCTGTTAATTTCTGTGCAGCGTTTTGCTTTACAGGTCTATGCATTATGTTAAACCTGGTATTTCACCTGGTATTTCGGCACAGTTGCAGATAAATATTAGGCTACAATAATCAGTGGTTCTTCTAGATTCATTCTGTAGGAGCATTTATAACCTTGGCTCTCGTGTTGAGACACACACAGATTGCTTTGTCGGTACTGGTTACGAATAGGCCCACTAGTGATTGGTGTTATACTATTTGTAGAATCCCTTTGATTCCAGTGGTAGGATTATTTCCGACTCTTGTGATCCAAACATTACCACTAACTTCCCGAGCTTTCTTAGTTCCAGGAGTCAGAATGTATTGAAAAAAAGATACTAGGAATCATTTCCAAAATTCACAAGATTGTTTATCTAATTAAATATTCTTTTTCAATCCATATTTGTTGGCATTCAGCCTTTCAAAATTATAATATGCACTGCGGTCAAAAAGCTGTTTACTCTCACACACAGACGAGTTGGATTCATTTAATTTTCCGGTTTTAAATTAATTAAAACCCTTTATAAAAATTAAAAAAATAGACTAATTTAATCCAATTAATTATTCAAATTGTGAATTTTGTTCGAGGAGTTTTTATATATATATTTTTTACAGGCATACTTCAGTGACTATCATTTCTGTTTCAGATTTGTACACACTGTCATGTTTTGGACACTGCTCGGGAAAACACTGCTTTGTTTGGTAATCATTTGTTTTGGTTACACGTTTACAAGCTTTTGTCTGTCTCAGGAGGAAATGGGCTTCGACATGAAAATCTTGGACATTGGAGGAGGCTTCAGTGGATCTAAAACCCAGTTGGAACTGGTCAGTATCTTATCTGATTTTTACATGATACTAACAAAGTATAATCTGTGTAAGCGAGTTGAGAAATGTCTCATGATATAAGGTTGGCTTTACCCTTTGTCCCCGTTTTATAATGGATATTATCTGTTAATTAATATAAGTGCATTGAAAGCATGACCACAATGTCACTTGTATGTATTTTTTCATTATGAGGAGGGGGAAAAAGTATTTACGGTTGTATACTTGTATAAATGTTACATACTTGTATAAATGTTACATAAAACAGCGGTGGGAAGACAGTAGTCGGTGCTATTTCCGGTAGGGAGAGATCCGATTTTTAAATCGCTCTTCAAAGGCTGACAATGTGATTTTGATTAGTACATTTTAAATGTAACTACGATTTGGTTCCTAATTTTTACCGCTGTCATCTCTTTTTGCAGATCAATAAAGCTGTCATGTCTATTGCGGACCTATACTTCCCTCCTTCTACTGGCGTTTCCATCATTGCAGAGCCCGGCAGCTTCTTTGTGTCCTCTGCTTTCACTCTGGCTGTGAACGTCATCTCCAAGGAGGCAGTGGCCCGGGATCGCCAGGACCAAGCACATGGTCAGTGGCATGATATGTTCTGGTTATACGGTATATTAATAGATATTAAAGCGTATGTGAATATGACTGTCTGAAATCCTAATATGAAACAAAATAAGCAGTAAGTTTAAAAATGAGTTGCACTGCAAAATCATTTTTCTTGCATCTCTCCGAACAGACGATCCATCTCCCAACGACGAGCCGGAGTTCCAGTACCACATGAACGAGGGGGTGTACGGATCATTTGCTAGCAAACTCTCTGAAACACTGATTACGGCTCCATCCGTTTATAGAGTGAGTCAACAAAACAAAAATATTTTTGTGCGTTGGATTACTTGAATAAATGAGCCATAAAGTGTGTGTGTGTGTGTTAGCAGAACGTATCCCTGGACGCTCCAGTCTTCAGCAGCAGCCTGTGGGGTCCCTCTGGGGACGACCTGGACCAGGTGGTGGAGCACTGCATGTTGCCTGAGCTCAACATCGGAGACTGGCTCACGTTCACCCAAGCGGGGGCCTACAGTTTGGGTCATCCACTGTGCGCCGCCACCGACTCACCACCACCCCCTGTTTACTATGTCATCTCCTCCAGAGACTGGTAAAGAACTCAGTGGTGGAGTTGTTTTGCAAAATCCCCCCCCCCGCCCCTCCCAAAAAAACAAACGGCTGTTTGTGTTTTCTGTGCAGATTTTGTCCTTGACTCTTGTTCATTTTGCTCCTCCAGGTTTGAGATGCAGGACATCGGTGTCACCCATGAGGCTACGCTGAAGAACTTCTCCTTGGTCCCTTATTTCCTCAATTCCTGCCAAACAGCGACTGGTCTGTCTGTCCCAGCTTAGCAATCTCCAGACAAATAGAAAGACTTTCCTTTACTGGTTGCTTATGCTCTCTTCCTCCGTTCCACATTCAACTGGGATAAACTGAGCCCGCTGTGCAGATGTAGCTTGAAATAGATGTGACCAGACTGAATTCATTCTACACACCCGGCATAGAGTAAAGTAAGTGATTAGACCAGCAAGCTAAGTAGATGTTAATTAGTATGCAACAAAATGGATGACTCCTAAAAGGAGGCGTTCTTCCCTTTAGCTTTTGGCGTCCCGCGGCCCTACAGTTTACACACATACAGTAGACATGTAATGATTTAAAATGATTTATATTTGACAAATGTATTATCTGTCTTATTTGCTTTCGCCAGTCTTGTAAAGTAAAATATGTATCTCAGAGTGAAGCGGCGTATTTAAATGGAAACACAGTTCATAGCTTTACTACAAGATGTGTATTTATGATCCCAATTGGTTGTACAGTTAATACAGCGTGACTAGAGCTGGATTTCATTATGTTGTCCTCCTCAGTGTTTTGGGGCTTGCATATGAAGGTGCATTCACTCATCCATTAGATGACGTGAATAAAGCCAGTGTGAGCTCGAAGTCCACTGCTGCAAATGTGCTGTGGTTGAGGAGCTTAATGGTTCAATGTTGAGTTTATCTAAAGTGCTGAGCAGCCTGCTCCCAGACCAGTGAAGGGCAGGCAGGTAACTGCTATACCGCGACGTAGCTTAGCATGTGATGATGAATCAGCTGACATGGAGTGGGGTCTTTAAATAAAAAATGTTTGAAGTATTTATAATGCTAGAACCCTTTTTTTTTGCTTTTTCTTAAACTTTCTCAAGAATTTTGTTTTTAAAATTTAATTCAGAAATTCAAAATTTAAAACAGTGTTGAAAGAATACCATTTCTCAACTGTGCAAGGATTGCACAGTTGAGAAATGCGTGTACAATATGTGAAGTTGTATCCTCATCTGTGTTTAAGGCATGATGGAAAGTAACTGCTGTGTCGGTCTACATGAACGGTAATAAACACCTCACTGACTGGTCTGTGAATCACTGCGTCTGTCTCTTATTAATATTAATATTCTCAGTGAAGCCCTGCTTAAATAACGGAGAACCAATTTGAGAAATGGCATCATAACATGGCCAGATCCAATTCTCATCCTGGATAATGTGGTCAAAGGCAAACGGATTTGATTGGAGGAGCTAAATATCAAGTCAAAACCATGTAGGAACAGTCTTTATCCTGAAAGACACACAAAAAATAAAAGTTCTAGTTTAATAAAGAAGTGCACTGTACCTGGAAGATTTTTTTTTTTTTTAGAGCAAAATAGATTCTGGCATGGCACAAGAACAATGTGAAACATTCTTTGGTAAACTGACGAGTAAACATGCTAAGCTTTAATTTTATGTCATTTGATATTTTCAGTGCTCAGTTCGAGGGATGCGCTCTCGCTCAGCTTTAACCATTAAAGGAGACGTTATTAGCCGACTGGTCGCGTGTAAAAAGCAGGCGCGCTCAAATGCCACAGTCTTTACTTTGGTGTCTTATCAGGATGCCTCAGAGGGCGGACTCATGGAAGCGGTGAGGTCGGTGGACCGGGTGACCTTTATTGCCCAGCAGGGCGCCCTCCCCTCGCCAGGTGCCGCCGGGTATGCTTGGCGAGGTGGTCGCTGCGCATGAAGCGGCTGAGGCATGTGGGACAGGCAAACCTTTTCTCCCCCGTGTGGGTGCGCCTGTGGCGGGACAGCTCGTCGGAGCGAGCGAACCGCCTCTCGCAGCCCTCCCACTGGCACTTTAAGGGCTTCTCACCTGTTGGAACACAGACGGTGTGGAACAGTTTGTTTTCATTGCAGCATCAAGAAAAGGGACTATTTTTTAATATGTGTCAAATTGTATTGAAATCCTTACCCGTGTGTGTCCTCATGTGGGCCTTGAGGTGGGAGCTCTTGAAGTAGGTCTTCCTGCAGTCCTCGCGGGGACAAGCATGACTGCGTGCACGGGACACTTCTGTCTGCGGCGGGTTTTGTCTTCGCTCCAACGAGTCGCGGGCGGGAGCGACGGCTGGTAGCTTGGCGCCGTCGGGGGTCACCGGCGCTGGCAGGATGTAGAGTGTGGGGACACCTGGCTGCGGGACGAGAAGCATCACAGGGCCTTTTGCCGCCGTGCCCCCCAGGAGGAAGACGTGGACGGGAGAAGCTTGTGCTTGCTGTTGTAACGTGCTGGTTGCTGATGGGGTTGGGATTAGATGTTGCTGCTGACCGCCGGAGGAAGGACAAGAGACAGGAAGGATGTGGCAGCAGACGAGCACAGGAGGAACCCCAGAGACAGCTGGAAATGTGACGGATTTATCATCCTGGCCCAGCAGACTCACCTGGTTCTGTCTGGCTTCAGCCACATGTGGCAAAGTCATATTAAAAGATGTCTGTGGCATGGCTGCGCTACAGTTGGACTGCATTACATCACTGTTCAGCTGGCATTTTGAGCTCAAATCTGTTTTAAAGCGTTTTGTACGAGTTTGGGTGAGTCTGCCCTCCCTGGAGGCGCAATGAAAGCCGCCGTCCGAGGTGTGACGGATCACACTGGTGAACCGCTGCTGGGGAGTCTCTTCCGATGGCTGCCGGCTCGGACTTCCAGCCGCTGACGGGGAAAGTGTGTCCTCCACGTTGGGCGGACTGTATGGTGGCGTCATACACTGAAGGGAATGAAGGGTCATTCATTTTTTGAATTGACAAACTCAGTAAAATACGTGTCTTCTTTGACATCACTCTTATCATATGGCTTTATTAAGATGTAATTGTAAGCTGTGTGTGCATGTGTATCTACACATATTGTATGTGTGTGTTCATTCATATTTATTTACATTTGTTGGTATTTTTTTTCCCCTCTTTCCTTCACTGTTTATGTGGATATTCTTGTTTAATTTCTTCTGTTTTATACATTTTGACAAAGGTTTCTCACAAGAAGTAAACATGGGAGTGTTTTTTTTTGTTATGGTTATTAAAATGCTAAACATATTCATCAGGACACCTGGCTTGAAAACCAACATTTCCTAAAACATAATGTGGAAAACTGCATGATCGATGTTGAGTGTGCCCTTTAGTGCGTTGTCATGGTTTGCCCATAGAGGTCTTGTCACTGGATTCTCATAATATTATAAACCAATGATCTGCTTCCCACACACTGCAGGTTTGTTCTAAAAAAAAACTTAAATATGACAACCCTTAGCCTGCATGGATCACTTACCAAGTCCCGCAGCGCAGCAGACCCAAAGGGGACGGAGTCGTCCTCTGAGCAGTCCGAGGACGGAGTCAAGGGCCTGAAGTGTCCGAGCCTGAAGCCCTTGGTCTTGCAGTGCTTCGTCATGGACATCAGGGTCACCTCCATGTCACCTACACTCAAAGGAGCCGGCTGTAATTCACCCTGGATGTTTGAGTGGAGCGCCTCGACTTCCATGATGCAAACTCTTATTAAAAAGAAAAAGAGTAAACACAACATACAGCTTCTTTAATTGTAATCATATCTTCAAGATATGACACACTGTAGGAAAATGACATTAAACCACAGATTGTGTATATTTTGTGAGCAGACGCACACACCGTGATCAAACAATGCCTAAAAGCTGATTGAGCCATTCATCAACATATACAGACTATGAATGAGATCATGTGGAGTGAACATGATCAGCTGCTGCTCTTCAGGGCCCTTTCACCTACTTCCCTGGTGGGGGGGACTAAAGCACCAACTGTGCTGCTTAATAAACAAACCCACACACACTCACTTCCTGGGTAACCATCGCTGGTGGTAAATGAATGACCTATGACCTAGATAGAGGCTGCGTTGCTGAACGAGGCATGAACACCATCATTATACGTGACACAAACAAATGTCACTGTCCAAATAACATAGCCTATTGTGGAATATTATTATTATTTTACAGCAATTCTCGTTATAGAGGAATGTATGACGTAGTGAAAAGTGTATCTACTTACATGTTATGTGGGTCTGTGTGACGTGTGTTAAGTAGCTGCTCAGGAGCGCAATTCGTTCTTCCGACTCTTGTGAACACTTCAAACTAAAATCCCAGGTTTCCACAGTTTTTTTCCCCCCGGCCTCCTCCCAGCTCCCATTCATCCATCCGACGACAACCCCCGGCTCAGCATCACCCAATGGGACGTAAAGGTGTGTTGAGCGCCGACCAATGGGGGCGGGGGAGTCGGTGCGTGATGGGGGGCTGGCCGTGGAGGCAGCGTGGTACACAACACATTCCTGATTACACACACACACACACACACACACACACACACACACACACACACACACACACTGTCTTGGATGAGTCAAATGATGTCAACATCTTCATAAAGAGGAGCAGAAACACACCTTCAATGACTAACCACACTTTGGGGGAGGAGATGAAATCATCTGTGTATATTTAGAATATAGATTCTATTACAATATATTTGGAATACTTCAAATCTTTTCCCAGACACGTGTCTGTCTACCTTAAAGCTGGAGTGCAGGCGGAACAAACTTTCCCTAAAGTTTGACTTGTCACTGACTTTATTCTCTTTATTGCCAGGACTTGTCTCCAGAATGAGTTGTCTGGACGTGTTATCTCATCTAATGATATTAGATATAATGGCTTACATCTAAGTGATTAGATATCATGTCATAGTACATTAGCCTATTGTACTTCAGAGAGCTGGAACTCCACTGAGGATCTATGCCAATAAATAACCTCAATTTATTTGGCAATTTCAATCAACAACAAAACAACCAAATCAAAGTAGACTGAAGCAAATCAATAAAAACAATTAAAAGACAAAAAATGAACAAAATGTGTTAAAATATGTAACACAATAGCACAATGAATATCTTTAAGAGATTTATCAAAATACTTGATTATGTTTGCCTAAAATGGTCATATGTGTGTTGCTCATTTTTTAAGTATTTTGAACTAATTTAAAATCTAATAAACCGTCCCAGTGAATTCAGCAGCAACTTGAGATGAATCAGTTCATGTAAGAAGGATTAATTTATTTTTTATTATTATTTACTCTGAAAAGCCATTTCTCATTTGGTGAAATTGAAAGGGAGTCAACTAGCTCCCAGTGTCTAAATTATTGAAGTTAAAGTTAAAGAGCTGACCTTACATTTGTGAACTTTTTTGTTGTCGTCCTGTTTTAAGTGCACTGCTGCGTCCATCGTGGCTTCTTGTCCTCTGCGGGTGAAAGAGGTCGGCCGACAGGAGGTGGCCTCAGGCAGCCCTCGGATTAGGTAAGTGTCAGCTGTCTAGACTTCCTGCACAGCACAGAGGACCAGAACAAAAGGCCGACTGGAGACTGACAATGGAGAAATATACACACAGACTTTGACTGAGTCTGACGCTGTGGGATGTTCCTCAAAAAAGTATCCAGGAATGTGTAGCTGGAAGAGTATGCAAGGGAAATAACTTTGCTGTTGTATCACAATCCATACCTCTAAAATATTGACATTTTGATCATAGCTTCCAGCAACCTAAGTCTAAAATAAAACCATTATTCACTCGGGTTCTGCTTTCTTGCGTAAGAGCCTCTTATTTATCAATATATATGTACTTAATGAATAGTGTAGTACAGATAATTGTGCAATATTTCTTAAGTAAAATATTTGCTTTAATCTTTTTTCTCTCTCACTCCAATAAGTCTTGTGGCTTGAAAACTCAAAAAACAAACAATACAAAATTAATATTTTTAGGAATTTTGTTGCACTTTTAATTTCTCTGTATGAAAGTTAACCCAATTCAGAGTGTTTTGTAATAGGGCAGCTTCACAGTATAAACCAGAACAATGTTACCGTTGTACGTTTACATTATTGATATATACAATTTTCATTGACAATGTAATTCTTTATTTTCAAACTCTTGAAGAATTTTACATTTGTATATGTGCCACTTTAAGGTAATGTATCGTATATAAAATATATAAAGCATTCTTAAATGTTTATGTATAAAGAAAACACACCAAATATGTTACTTTCTGTGCATCCTTCACAAAGCTGCGATCAATGATTTGTTCACATCCTTGTGGTAACTTGTTCCAATGCTGAAGAAAGAATCACTTTACTGAGAGAACAGCTGCAGGTCTTCTGTGGCTCTGCTGGGGCTAAACAGCATGTTATGTCTCATTCAAGTTACCTTTCATGCCTTTAAACACTTATATGTCAAAACACTTAATATATATTTTTTAATTTACATTTTAAACGTAAAATGTTTTCCAGTTATTATTCATCTGTTGAAATTCTTTTAAATTACACAATGTAACTGCAAAATGCATGCTTTCTTCCTACCAGCTTTATTTATTTTATCTTTAAAAGAAAGGTTTATTTTTATGTTTTATATACAGCACTTTGAGATTATTATTATTATTAATAATAAAGTCAAAGAAAAAACCTTCAGAGCCAGCATTTTTTTAATCTTGAAAACTAGCCTTTGCTACATGGATTCTGACTTTAAAAAAAGAAAGTAATCCGTCTCTCACAAGTCGCCCTTATGAGTGAGAGTGCAACACTGATTGCTGGAGTGTTCCTTCACTGATGTACTATAATAACGGTACTCATTCAGATGGTTGGCTCTATTGAAGACAAAGATTTAACCAAAAACTCAAGACCTAAAGCTCCACTCATTCATTTTCTTTGGTCACTTGGGGGCAGCAGAACACACTAAATAAAACCATGCAAATCATGTCACTTCATGAAGGCAGAACAACTGCTGATTGACACTTTGCTGAGCAGACACACAGCAGCATTAGCACTTATTTGGCATTATATATCAGACAACTTGACAAGTAGGAGAGAGAAAAAACACAACAATCTACTGTTATTATTAAATTATTGATTTGTGCAGCTTTAATACTTTATGTTGCATCGCTGTCTTTTAATGTGCTGTGCAGAACAAAAATAATGATTAGAACGTCTTAGGTAGTGCTCGGTTCAGTCTGGCACAGAGGAGCACACTTGTATCGTTTTCTGGTCAGTCAGGTTGCCCTGGTTTTAAAAGCGTGATGCAATGGGGACTCAGTTTCTTGGCCGGCGTCAACTAGTTACAATCGCCCTGCTCTTTTGAGCAGAACTTTACAACATCCTCAAGGGACAAATGGATTCTGTCGGGATCTTTAGTGGCAGCGTTGCCCCAGACATTACGGCTTTCTACGCAATGTCGGCCAATTTTCAAGCAGTGTTGTGAATGGCAAGCGAGACTAGGCCAACAAGGACTCACTGTTCTCTTTTGCTGTCATAGAAATAGACGTTTGTCTCGCTCCCAAAAAAAAAAGGGAAAGTAAAAGGCCTCTTATGAGACAGGAGCCGGGAACAGCTCATTACAGGACAGGGAAATGCCCTTTAAGGTACGAGGGTTTGTGCCCGAGGACCTGGACTGACCTGCTGTTAACAGGCAGAGTCCTGGGACCTGTAAAGATATGTCACACCCAGCACTAAGAGGAGTTATTTAAAAGGCTTCCTCTCCAGCCGGTGATCGTGTTACCTCACTGGGAATAACTTACACTTCTGCTCGTGGCCATGACTGACAGGAGCCGCTGCGGGTATACAGTTCAATAAGTTATCAGTGGTGAGGGTTGAGCTTTGGGTTTTTTGTTTCTCGGGAGATGTAACAAACCCAAATAAATTTCATAGCAGCTCAAAAACCTCACTAATTACCTCATTAAGTAGAACCTATCGCTTCTTTTATCCACGTTCACTGATTTTCTAAAGCTACAAACCCACTAACCTCCGAAGGCAGAGCAGTTTTCCTGGTTCAGACTCTTTAGTCACATATTCATCAACACCAGAGGTCATTTGATAACCCAGTGCCCAACTACCTAAAAATAGCTTGGGAGAATTCTGGGATTTTGTTTTGTTTGAGGGCAAAGGGACATCTGTGTTTAACTCAGTAAACACAGAGGTTTACCCCTAACCTTTTGTTGATTCTGCTGTTTACATGACATGTGGCAAGCAGAAAAAAGGTCAAATGATCAAATGAAAAATAGACAGTTTTATTCCAAATAATGATATCTGCAATATTGCCCATTATTTTAACTTAGATACCCTAAGAATTAACATTGCATATAACACTGAAGTATTGTGTGAGCAAATCAAAAAGTAAATATAAAGACATTTCTTCATACAAATCTATTAATAACATACAGCTTATGTGACATTTGTAATGGTTCCTCCATGATGGTAAAAAAACCACAACGTTACTTTACTAAACAGCTATTCCGTTTAAATCCTGACAATGTGAACTGCAGGCCAGACTGGAGAAAATAAAATAAAAGTTCATACAACAGTCACTTTGGATTAAAAAATAGGTTCAATACTCTTTGCATTGGCTAAGAAAGAACTGCAGATGACAGTGAGTGAGGAACCTGACATGAGGCAGTCAAAGTGTTCTCTCATGCTTCATTTCATATTATTATTATTATCTACTTTGGAAAGAAACTTCTCACTTTCAGTTCCAGTTTTTTTGGTTGAACATCTTATCTCTACAGAAATATTTGACAAATGGCCTTCCTGGACAGTTGTTAGGGTCTGGAGCTGCCTCTATGTGTCTATATGCAACATGTCCACTCTGAGGCGCAGTGCAGGAAAAGGAATGCTTTCTGGGATGGCGTTGAATCTCATTGTGAAAGGTAAACCCTGCCATCTGCTGGTGGAGAAAGACAAAGGCTTTTATTGGATTAGGGTTAAACCAAATATTAGCTGCATATTCTCTGGATTTCGCTTGACATTCAAATGTCAATCTCAACTATTTTCTTATCCTGCTTTTTATTTATTTATGTATTTTGCTGAACAAACTGGCCACAGTGTTTTGGTCTATTAGAGCTACTAAAAAAGACTTGTGCAAGCACAATGAATACAAATCTCAGTTGGATGATATTTGAGTATTTAATCATATTCCATACTGCGTCATTCAAAAACAGTTAGTTTTTTCTTAAGTCGCATAAAAGGATAACAACATTTTGTTGTGCATCCCTGTGTTGTAAAATAATAGGTTGGCCAGTTGTTCATCTTACATCTAGGAAACGGGCCAAAAACAGCCACTATATATATATATATATATATATATATATATATACATATATATATATATATATATATAACCTTTTTTTCAGAATCAGGGGAGAATTCTTGCGCCACTGCTGGTAAATCATGTCGATGATGTGGGGATATTACACACTTACAAAGTATTTAATGGGAATGAGCCCAGTGTGGAGAGACTTCCAGCTCTCTCTCCCTTTGTTCATTTTAAAATATATTCTAGTGTAAGAACAGAAGCATTACATTGAGGTCCCACATGATTTTGTTTTGTAGTTCCCTTAATATTTGGTGACATCATATTAAGCCGAAGTCTTGGTTGGTCAGAAGGGTGGATACCCCTTTTTTTTGTGCAAAAAAAGAACACCATCATCATGTCATTGATGACTTTTCTTTCTCTTTTTTTGGGTAATTAGAAATATGATACAATTGTTTAAATATATTTAAATACGTACTGTCCTGGTTTGTAACTGCACGAAAACACACAACTATTGTGTTTTTTTTTCTTTAGACATGAGAACCCGAAATTATCAATATTTTATTAGAAATCCTATTGGCTTAGCTTTTTGTTGTATTGTAGGCTATGATCTTAGCTCGTAAACATATTCCTATCCCTAGCTATGCTTAATCCTTTCTTTGGCCTTTGTGGTACAATAATAGACCTGCAAATGACTGCAGGTGCAAGGAAAAATGCAAACAAAACACAGATGCATCGGCCGAACCGGGTGAGAACAAAGACGTTGGAGTGTGAAAGTGTAGTATTTTGTAATTACAGTAGTCTTGCTTTTCTTCGCGAGGCCAATCCCGTCCAATTTAACACATTTCCTGTTTGTGCTCGGGGTCCAACCAGCGCAGTGGTTGCATGTGCACTAATCAACACACGGAGAAGAAGCTTGGTAGAGTTAAGATGGCGGCATGTGGGTGAGGAGGCTGGGATCTAAACTCGAGGGTTTTCGCCATTAAACGATTCCTATGAATCCACATATATACAGTAATCGAAAGAACAACAATTTCCGCATCTTTCACACGTCCGTGTGTGATTTTGGATTGACCCCATGACATCTATACACTTCGTGGTTCACCCGTTGCCGGGGACTGAGGATCAGCTCAATGACAGGTATTTTGTTGCGGCCCGTGGAAAAGAAGAATTTTAATCAGTACTTACTTGCGGGTTATGGTATATAGTATTCGATATTGTCATTACAAACTATGTTGACATTGTCATGCGTGTTCAGTCGGGTTTAAATAATTTAAATGACCCCCCCCGCCCCCCCGGGGGAAACCGGGCCCGGCATCTTGGAACAATCCTCGTTAGCCTGCTGCTAGCTAAACAGTCTGCCCAGTGCTAGCTAGATGCTAACCCGTTAACTGGCCATCGTACGAATAGCGTTAGCTAACACTAGCAAGCTGTTTCCTTGATTCTCTGGAAGGATTGGCTCGCAGTCAAAGTTGAGTTAGACAATGCGGGTTGGGGGATGGGGAAAAGAGAGGGAAATAGGGGTCGTAAAACACAACGTTGGTGAAAAAATACGCGTTTTCGTGTACAACTCGCATATGCAATCTTTTGACATGTGTCAGTGTTTGTTTTGTGGGTGTCGCGTTGATTATCATGATCAATGAAGTAGCTAACGTCAGCTAACTGATAGCTAGCTGCTAATGCTAGCAAGCTAATTCGCTGCCACGCTCTTGACAAAGCCACATATTTGTGTTTCGTGTTCTTTTGTGGCAGTGTATCATTCGAAAGTGTAATGGCACAATTTACTTGCTAACATCGTCGGAAATAATGTTTTCACAATTGTCCCTTTTTGAACATTGCGTACCGAGATAATATCTCAAATATGCAGTGAAGCACAGTTAGCAACATTGCATTCACATTAATCCTGTTATCTAACGTTACTTTAGTATGGGGGCCAGCCGTGGCTGTACAAAGTGTGTATGATCGATGCTGGACTCCTCAGCGTTCACGTGATCATACACTTAATTTCTTCACTCTTACCCAAATACCCAGATCATACTCGGGACAGGTAATTCAATTACACACAATATTGTTAGCAGTGGCATGCTGCTGGCATGCATCACACTGCGTTTAATGGAGTTTCTTTAGGAACATTTTGAAACTGAAAAGATCATGAGACGACAGTAGTTGAAAAACAAAATGTCCAGGAAAATGTGTGCGACCTGTATTTTGCAGAACATGTGATTTATGATAAACCTTTTTATATCATCCATTGAGATTGAACTGATTACTGAGCTGTTCTACTTAAGGGCAAAGAGGTCAATAAGTTGTTTTAGAATGACCTTGATATTAACAACTGGATATAGGCTCTGCGTATGTGGATGCTTTTTGCAGGTTGGTGTACCCTCTAAGTCTGGGGGGGGGGCTTTTTGGTTTGACTGACAGGAAAGCTCGGTTTTACTCTGCTGGTTATTGAAAAATTCACTCAAACATCTTGGTGGTTTGGACCATTGGTTCCTTAAAGAGGTCATGGCTGTTTCATCCCCAGGCATGCATGCCATGCATGCTACAGTCACCATGTGCTGCTGGGAGGCCTCCTCTCTCTTCCCTGTAAAGGAACTTGCAGTTGTCAAAGCAGATAAGTGCCTCTATCTGAAGTTAAAAGGCTTGGTACAGCTTGGCTCATTTTAAGTGATTGCCTAGCATGAACATCCGGTCAGATTTCCTCAACCAAGTGCCAGTGGTTTGCTTGACATAACCAAGGTCTGCTTTGACACAGTGGAATAGCAAATAGCTTTCCTCCTGTGGTGCAATGGATGTTTAGTACGTTGTTTTTTTGCTGTGCTTCAGTGAGACGGTTTTAAATCGGTCATTGGGGCGGGTAGACTTTGTGTCCGTGCCAGACTGGTGCCATTTGTTTGACTGACCTGGATGCTGTGCAAGTACATTTCTATAACCTCCTTGTAGTTTTTGGACTGCTGCACGTGCAGCTAATATGCTTCCGTGTTAAGCCTAGTTTATGGTTATCCGTCAGGTCGACGGCGTAGGTACGACCTGACGTCGTCGTTGAGCATTCGAAGTTCTGCATCGAGGGACCGCGTTGCTCTGCAATTAACCGCCATGCCGCCAGGGGGGTGTGCCTGTGTGGTTTCAGGGGTTATAGCCGAATTCCGGTCACAGTAAACAATGGCGACCAAGTTGGAGCGGCTGCATTTGGAGTTGGAGCTCATCAATATTGAAGAGCAAATGCTTATATTGCAAATGTTGAAGCGCAGGCGACAGAAGACGTTTGCGGAGGTGGTCTGTACGACTACTAAACCGGTCGAGGCTGGGGAAAAAGCAACTGCCGGAAATTACGTTCTGAGCGGACCAATCACAGCGCATGCGGTGTACGTCAGGCTACAGCGTAGGGGTCGACGGCGTAGCTACGGCGTAGGTACGCCGTCTTCCTGACGGAGAACCATAAATTAGGCTTAAAGAGGAGTTATATTGTCACCGTTTGCATCTCGCATAGTTAGAGATTTTTGAAGTGTTTTACATTTTGTAATTGTGAGGGCACATTTCATCAAGCAGTGGGATGACATGGACAATAGAAAGTGAACCAACGCATTTAAATTCTGACACTTTTGAATGCTTGTTTTTTGTGCATTCATGAGCTCTCTCTCTCTCTCTCTCTCTCTCTCTCTCTCTATATATATATATATATATATATATATATATATATATATATATATATATATATATATATATGTATATATATATTAATTAATTAATTAATTAATTAATTAATTAATATTAGGGCTGGGCAAAGTTGAAAAAAATTAACTGATTAATCGCATAATTTTTCTGAGATTAATCGCATTATGCGCCAAATTCAATAATGAAGTAAAAACTAGTGTATTGCGTGCTTTTATTTTAAAGTAATGTAATCAGAACAATATAACAGGCACTCTGGAGCAACAGCAAGTTAACAACAGTATATAAATCAAAAATATATGCTAGGGAAGAAAAAAAAAATGTATTTTATTTTTGTAATGCTTCTATATGACATTCAAATAAATATTGTGTTTATTTTCAGATGTTATAGACTATTTTATTCTAATTTATAATACGGGTAGATCAAATCAAGCATTCTGATTGGTTGAGTGAGTCACGAGGTGTAGTTTATTCAGCCATAAAGTACTGTACAGCCTGTTTACATTTAGAGCGTTCCTTATCAGTGCGCACTTAAAATAACAGGTAGATTTAAATTGCGCGACTGTTATTGTTATTTCAAGCTTCACAGTTACCAAACATGTTCGTGTAAACTTTGATTGTAACGTCCACAGTAACGACTCGCATACGTTGGTTTCCTTAACTTGCAGGTGTATTGCTTGAGTGTTCACAGTATTGCAACGGCGCTCTTCGCTAACAGTAACGTTAGCTCAAACGGAACAGCTAACAAGCTCACGTAGCATGCCCCACACTAGCATAACGAACGACAACACACACGTCACTTCCTCCCTGAGATGAGGAATGAAAAGGGTTTGACCACAAAATCGTGATAATTTCTAGTGAGAGATATTTACGTCGGTAATTTCCCGATGAGAGGCAAGTTCTCTAAACATCATGGAGGAGAAAAATGACGGAGAAAAGACGGACAGAAGCAGCGAGAGCACTTCTTTACATCGGTGGCTGCGTGTCATCCTCCACCTGCTTCCAACCGGCCTGGTCAGTAAATCTGCGATTTACTGACCAGGCAGTCAGTTTTATAGTCCCGTATGTGCGTCCTGTGCGTCCCGGGACTATTTTCTCTGTCGCTGAAATGAGATACACAACGGTTGGTGGCAACAACTATTTTGTACTGAAAGGGAGCTTACTATTTATAAATTCACAGGTACCGTATTATAAAAGCAATAAGGTACTCGAGGCAGTACTGTGTCTACAATAATGTACAGTTCAAGGGTTTGCCGGCACTCCGCTGCGCGTCGGGCCTAACAACTCCCTTGAACAGTACATTATTGCACGACACAGTACTGCTTCTCATACCTTATTGCTTAAGTAAAACAGCTTAATATCATGCTGAAGAAGAAACATTTGTCTTTTATCAGGGAACAACATAAACAATCTGTTCAGTAGTAAGGGTCCCTGTGAGGTAGGGCTGGGCGGTATGGCCAAAAATTCATATCAGTATTTTGTAAGATTCTGGCGGTTTCACGGTATATCACGGTATTTTTTTTTTCTCCAAATAAACACATTAATTTATTGACGGCGAAAAGGACCGCCATCGTTATTCACCACTCACTTGCAATTTGATATTAGTAGCGGCCGTAACGTTATTTATTTCTTTTTTGATTGACCTCACACGGGCCGGACTGGGAGAGCCGTAAAATGCCCAGGTCTGAACTACGCCGTCTGGGAAAGATTGCAGCACCTGTGTGCAGGAGCATTAAGCCCCTACCAATGCAAAAAAACAACGAGTTAACGCATGATTAAATAATTAACGCCGTTAATAGTTTCCTGCGTTAACGTGCCCAGCCCTAATGTGTGTGTGTGTGTGTGTGTGTGTGTATGTATACACACACCCGCCCCCTCTCAAGCCAGATGCATCCAACTACTGAGCATACAATTCTGTTACTCTAAAGATCTTTCTATAACTCTTTTTAAATTCACTTTTGGATTCAATACTGGCATCATCAGATTAGAGTTTCACACCAACTCTGGGCTGTGACCTCTGCTCTGATAACCTAGTCGTTGGTCAACCATATGTCACAGCTGATGAGAGCAAGAAAAACAATCCCATTTTTTCAGACATTTTGTCACTTTGAAATCATTTAATACTGCCGAGTAGGACATTTAAAAGATTTGAAATGCCCTTTAATGGTCTGTGTTACGGGGACAGTTAAATAAGTTGAAATAAACCTGGTTTGCACATCATTGGTTCATGTTTTAAAACGTATCTTCCAGCCCTGCATTTCTGAATTGCATATATTAATCTGCATTAATTGGTTCTTAAACTGTTCTGACTGTCATTAATATAGTCTTCATCTTCTTTCCAGGCTCCGTGAAGTCTCGGAGAAACTCAACAAATACAGCTATAACAGGTACGTTTGTGTCAACATTGGAACACTGCTTTTGTCTAATTTGATCAATTGTTGTACAGGATGGGGTTTTATAATCATGTCTACATCGGTTCATTTTTCTTTGTTCTCTCTCCTCCCTCTTTTCTAATGAAGTCATCCCCACCTCAGTCTGCTGGAGCAGGCCACCCTAAAACAGTGTGTTGTTGGTCCAAACCATGCCGGATTTCTCCTTGAGGTAATGCAACAAGATACTACATAATTAGCATTAATGAAACACTTGATCTAGAGTGTAGGTTTAATGTATAATTATTGCCCACCAAACAGTTCAGTATAATATGGAGATTTCAATTCAAACCGGGTCACTATTATCAGTGCTATAAAACTCTAGGTGATTTGCTTCTCTTTTTATTTTAGAGATAGACTGGATTTGATGTGTTTATATTCAGGACATGGCCCCAGTTTAGCCTGACATCGCCAAGCCAAATCGCACATTAGTCTGGAACTAAGAGGTGTTATCAATGTGTGTAGACCATAATACCCCTGAATTGTATAGAACTACAACCAATCGGAGCAATGGAACATTTGACGTAGCGCTGAGCAAAAAAGCAGAGATGAGCGGTGATGGTGTAGCGTCATGTAGAAAATGAGTGCAGCGAACGGCTTTATTCTCAAGAAAAGCTTCAAGTGCAGTTAATTTGTTCTTCTTTTAGCGTCAAGTTAGTTAAATAGTGACAAGATAGTGACTTCAACCGAAAGTTCCGTATCAGCGGCAGCCATCTTGGTCGTTTTAGTAAATTCCTTCCGATTGGCTCGTCAGAACTTGCTCTAAAATCTGTCCAAAGCGGACAAATGAAACACAAGCTCGCAGATTCGTCTGGTTCCCTGGCAAACTTCAATTTGGTTAATCTGGTCTCAACAGGGGCCGCAGACACACCGAGGAGGCATGCAGTAATTTACCTCACTTTGTGAGCTTTTGCCAAATGTCAGCAAACTGAGGCATGCAGGTAGAAATGTGTCCAGGATGAGTGTGCAGTCAAATGTTGTGCCTTCATTCTCAACAATGTGATTGTGCATTCACACACACAGTAGTGTGTTCATGTTAAATAATAATAACATTATCTAAATAATTAACTATATCTTCCAGTGCCTCTAAAATAACTATACTGATATGCACAGCAAAAATGCTGTGCATATAGACTCCGACTGCCTTATATATTACATTTCATTTAGCTGACTCCAAAGCGACTTACAATAAGTGCATTCAACCATGAGTACAAACTCAGAACAACAAGAATCAAGAAAGTACAATTTCTTAAATAAAGTTAAACTACAAAGTGCTATCAGTCAGTAACATTTAAGTACTACTACGGCGCTGCTTTCCTTATTCAAGCTGTGAAAAGGCAGAAGGCTGCTAAGTTGTTGGCTTTATGATATTTAATGTTTGAATTGATGCATGTGTCAAATTCCTAATTTTATTATTTTTATTCTCGCATTACAATACGGCCATAGACCTCCTTTTCATGAGGCAAATGTGTGACATTGAAAACCGTAAATGCATTATGTTCTAGGATGGACGAGTGTGCAGAATCAGCTTCGCTGTCCAGCCCGACCGCCTGGAGCTCAGCAAACCGGATGGCAGTGATGGGTGAGAGACCTCTTAATGATGGGATCTGTCCCGGAAACTGTTTTAGCTTTGGCACCGAATTGGAAAACCGATTGCTTGGGGAGATTTCTAGCACAAGATGCACCGGACATGCTCAGGCTCACTGATGGTTGCTGCGACGCCTCTCGGCAGAGTATGACGCTTGCACTCTTCGCTCCAAAGATTTCAATCTTGCAGGAGTGAAACAAATATCTGAAAACAGGTCTGTTCCCAAAAGGAGTCCTCCCAACAGGTCGCTGGGTGACTGAAGGAGGCTTGTTGTGATTATGATGCCTATTAAGCCATTCTCACCACAGAGCTGCTTTTCTTCCTCAAAGTTATATGCTTCCAGGGACAATTTTATATTTTTTTCTGCTTTTATTCCAATCTTGACACCAAACAACTGACGTTTGTGTAACTTTCTAATTGCCAGTTGCCTTTTTATTGTTGCGCAAGTCTGTGCAATTTAATTAAAATACATTTTTCTTCTCTTTTATTTGTTGGCAATGATGCATGTCTCATTGATAGCTGTCGGTATCCTTCCAGCAGAACAACATCCAACTGTGATTTCAGAGCTTTCAAGGCACCACTAGCTGCTAAATGTGCATGTGAATCAGATCGTAGCAGCCTGAGGATGTCCTTGCTCCAAACGGGAGGTGGTTTTCACATTGTAATTGGTTTTTCAGTGGCACCATTGTGGGCTGCAGGGATGCTATGGGAAAAGAGTGTGGCAGGTTGTCCTAGTGGCAGGTAGTTTGCGAGATCACTGAACAAGGTCAAACATCTTTCTGGTTTGTGTCAGCTTGTTGTCTGTCTAATTCTGCTATTTGTTTGTATTGTATCTGAATAATTTGTAATCCCCATTTCGGTATCCTATTGTCTTCCATTACAATCTGATACTAAATTATTTATTTCATTGGACTTTGTAATTCAATGTAACTATAGTCCCTGTTTATACAAAACGTTGGCAGAAATTGTCATTTCCCTTGCCACAGCAAAACACCATTTAAACCAATTATATGAAGAGCGCCTTAGTTAAGAATATTGAAGTAAACTACTTTTGGTTAATAGGCATTCCACGGTAAGAAAAGTTGAAATGGGAGAAAGCAGTCGCAGCCCCAAAATCCCAAGAACCTTTAAAAGAGGAAAGTCTTGAACGAGGAACGAGTTGCAGCCAATTCTGATTCTCAAGGGTGTTGCCATGCTAGTCGATAATAAATAAATAATATAAATCCCGACCCAAGGGGTCCAATTTAACAGACCGTGGGTCAATTTAACTTATGTTAACCCAGTTAATAATATAAGGTCCTGTGTGGGACCTCTGTAGGTTTGTAACTGATCTCCCATCTTTTGTTTCCAGTTCAAAGTTGAGCAGTGGTTCAGGGACAGGAAGGAGCTCCAGGCCAGGCAGGACTAGTGATCCGCCCTGGTTCCTGTCTGGCTCTGACACACTGGGCAGACTGGCAGGCAACACCCTTGGGTAAGTTCTGGCAAGGTTGACGGAGACAAACGGTTCTGTGAAAGCGCAGCGTTGGAGAGCACAGCCTTCTCGCTGCAGCGGAGCAGGGCTGTATTCCCCCCGCATTGTTCCTCATTCTGGAGAGAGAACTTCAGCGTGTTGTAAAATGTGTCTACCGAAGGCATAGATCAAAAAGCATGGCCACGTTCATCGACTGTCTTATGTTGACCACTGGAGAACGGAGTTCCTTACAGTTTAATGTTTAACAGAAACAAAATGATGCAATCATGCTTTTTTTCCCTCTTACAATGCCTGATTAAATTAGGAAGATTACCACTTTAATGTCTCCCTTCCTGCAAATGGTGCTTTTGCAAAACCCTATTAATTTGGAGTGCCCTGTCTTCGTTGTCACAAAGATGATGAATCCCTTCGAATCCTAGAAATGTCAGTCGGATGGTGTTTCCTTTTTGGGCAGTTGTGTCTGATGCCTTGCACTGTATGTAACAGGAGTCGCTGGAGCTCTGGCGTGAACGGAGGCAGCGGAGGAGGTGGAAGTGGAGGAGGAGCAGGGGGTGGCGGAGCTGGAGGTGGCAGCAGCAGCGGCGGAGGAGGTGGAGGCGGTGGCGGAGGCGGCGGCGGAGGCAGCGGTGGAGGCGGAGGCACGTCGGGGAGGTCATCGACGGCGGCTCGCGATTCCCGTCGACAGACCCGGGTGATTCGTACAGGGAGGGATCGCGGCTCAGGCCTGCTGGGTAGCCAGCCTCAGCCAGTCATACCAGCTTCTGTCATCCCTGAAGAACTTATTACTCAGGTACCAACTTCTCAGCGTGTGTGTGTATATCTTTTCTTTGAAAAAAAAAAAACAGCAGAAGCTACAGAAGTGATTTAATAGCCTTTTCCGTACTGAAACAAATTCAACCCTACAGCAAACGGTGCACATTTACTTGCTAATCTGCTTTCACAAAAGTATCGATAAATGCGTTTGTTACTTTGTCTCAACTGCGCCGTCCTAGGCCCAGGTAGTCCTCCAGGGGAAGTCCAGGAGCGTGATCATTAGGGAACTCCAGAGGACCAACCTGGATGTCAACCTCGCCGTCAACAACCTGCTGAGCCGGGATGATGAAGATGGAGATGATGGAGACGACACAGCCAGCGAGTCCTACCTCCCTGGAGGTTTGTCAAAAAAACGAGACCGAAAGGACAACAGTGTGTGTGTGTGTGTGTATGTATGTATGTATGTATGTATGTATGTATATAATCCTAAAGGATTATTAGGAACACTTGTTCAATTTCTCATTAATGCAATTATCTAATCAACCAATCACATGGCAGTTGCTTCAATGCATGTAGGGTGTGGTCCTGGTCAAGACAATCTCCTGAACTCCAAACTGAATGTCAGAATGGGAAAGAAAGGTGATTTAAGCAATTTTGAGCGTGGCATGTTTGTTGGTGCCAGACGGGCCGGTCTGAGTATTTCACAATCTGCTCAATTACTGGGATTTTCACGCACAACTATTTCTAGGGTTTACAAAGAATGGTGTGAAAAGGGAAAAACATCCAGTATGCGGCAGTCCTGTGGGCGAAAATGCCTTGTTGATGCTAGAGGTCAGAGGAGAATGGACCGACTGATTCAAGCTGATAGAAGAGCAACTTTGACTGAAATAACCACTCGTTACAACCGAGGTATGCAGCAAAGCATTTGTGAAGCCACAACACGCACAACCTTGAGGCGGATGGGCTACAACAGCAGAAGACCCCACCGGGTACCACTCATCTTCACTAAAAATAGGAAAAAGAGGCTACAATTTGCAAGAGCTCACCAAAATTGGACAGTTGAAGACTGGAAAAATGTTGCCTGGTCTGATGAGTCTCGATTTCTGTTGAGACATTCAGATGGTAGAGTCAGAATTTGGCGTAAACAGAATGAGAACATGGATCCATCATGCCTTGTTACCACTGTGCAGGCTGGTGGTGGTGGAGTAATGGTGTGGGGGATGTTTTCTTGGCACACTTTAGGCCCCTTAGTGCCAATTGGGCATCGTTTAAATGCCACGGCCTACCTGAGCATTGTTTCTGACCATGTCCATCCCTTTATGGCCACCATGTACCCATCCTCTGATGGCTACTTCCAGCAGGATAATGCACCATGTCACAAAGCTCCAATCATTTCTAATTGGTTTCTTGAACATGACAATGAGTTCACTGTACTAAAATGGCCCCCACAGTCACCAGATCTCAACCCAATAGAGCATCTTTGGGATGTGGTGGAACGGAAGCTTCGTACCCTGGATGTGCATCCCACAAATCTCCATCAACTGCAAGATGCTATCCTATCAATATGTGCCAACATTTCTAAAGAATGCTTTCAGCACCTTGTTGAATCAATGCCACGTAGAATTAAGACAGTTCTGAAGGCGAAAGGGGGTCAAACACGGTATTACTATAGCGTTCCTAATAATCCTTTAGGTGTGTGTGTGTGTGTGTGTGTGTGTGTGTGTGTGTGTGTGTGTGAGATGTTTTTTTTTTTCTTTAAACACTTTTTTAAGATTGGAGTTCAGGCTTAGCTGCATTTCAGTATATACAAATAGACTTGTGTAAAGAGTAATATAGTTTCAAAATGGTTGAATTATAATCATTGAAATGGTCGAGACAGTATTTGCCAAATTCATAAAAATACTTTGTTTTATTTAATTATTTTTGTGTGTGACACGTTGCATCCTTTTGTTCCTTGGCCCACGCAGAGGACCTGATGTCCCTACTGGATGCAGACATTCACTCAGCCCATCCCAGTGTGATTATTGATGCTGATGCTATGTTCTCTGAGGACATCAGCTACTTTGGCTACCCCTCTTTTAGACGCTCCTCACTGTCTCGCCTCGGATCCTCCAGAGGTAACTCAACAACTCATTTCTGACTAGTGAAGGGAAGGTGAGGTGTTGGAGAGGCCTTCGGTGACTGGTTGCTTTTGTGAGGATGGAGCTTTAATAGCTTAAGAAAAGAAAAGGCAACAGTACAGTAACATTTGCAAAAGCAAGCCCGTTTTTGTCTGTAAGTGTTGGAGAAAAAAAAAGGGGATTGATTGCAAATGTCAAGAAAATATAAATACAACTTTTCTCTGCTAAATATATACAATGATTTTTTTGCAATGGTTTTAGCTTGTTGTAAATGTTCTGTTCAGCTTGATTTGTATATGGGTGTTTGGTGTCACTGGCTATAAATGTTTGGTGTTGTTTGCTGCATGGCTGTAGTACGTAAGCTCTCTGAGAAAGGCCCGCTAGGCCCACCTTCTTAACAGGGACCCTTTTTAAAGGCAGTCTATTCTAAAAACCTACCTAGCCCACTTGTAGCCCATATGCATGCTTTCTTTCTTTCTGTCCATCCTCTTCCTCTTCTACCTCACACGTTAACATACTGACTCACCAGTATAATTTAGACTCCCACTCAATCTTCAGCGCTGCAATTTTGATTCTAAAGAATCGTATCTCTTCTCTCTTTATCCTTAAAACAATGTTGACGGGTCTTTCCCAGAGAGTGGCTTACTTCTATCCCACTGGTGTGACCTTATTGCATACCAGTTCTCCTTCTTCCCTTAGAGCGCGACTCTGAGCTGTTGCGCGAGCGCGAGTCCGTGTTGAGGTTGCGTGAGCGCCGCTGGCTGGATGGGGCCTCGTTCGACACCGAGCGAGGCTCCACCAGCCGCGAGGGCGAGCCCAGCTTGGACAAGAAGAGCATCCCGGTCCAGAGCCCTGTCTCCTTGGGAGAGGAGCTCCAGTGGTGGCCTGACAAGGTAGGAGGAGCGCAAACACAAATGTTGATTTAATGGTTATATAAAAACACAGAAGTACAAACCTTTACTACGACATTGCGTGTGGAGTTTTGACTATTTCCGTTTTCCTACTTGAGACGTTGCTGCAACTTGATTGCTGTCCGCTAGAAGCAAATTCAGTTCACTGGGCAATTATGGTTGCATTTTGCTTCACCTGACAGCTCTAATTTTCTTTTATAGGATGGTGTAAAGTTTGTGAGCATCGGAGCCATGTTCTCAGAGCTGGTGGCGGTCAGCTCCAAAGGAGAGTTGTATCAGTGGAAGTGGAGCGAACCTGAACCCTACAGGAATGCACAGGTGGAGAATTCAACCTATGTGACTGGAATTACCAAAGAACTATACTACATTTAATTTGTTTAAGCAGTATGCATCCACCTGTTATTGTAGCATGCTTAATGTAATGGCTGGACATCACTGGTAGTTTATTACACTTTTCTGTCATTTGTTCCAGAATCCTTCTGTTCATCACCCGCGTGTATCCTTCCTGGGCCTGGCCAATGAGAAGATCACCTTATTGTCTGCCAATAGCATCAGAGCCACTGTAGCCACAGAGACCAACAAGGTAGATTATGATTGCTCCTCTTGACACGAGAACACGTGTGCTCGGCTTTGTTCTTGGTAGCAGCACTCGACCACAGCAATGTGTAACCATAAGATTGGCTAAAGAAATATTTGACTAATCAGCCATCCTACAAATATTTATTTAATTGTGTGTGTGTGTGTGTGTGTGTGTGTGGCATAGGTGGCAACATGGGTGGACGACACACTGAGCACTGTGGCCTCTAAACTGGAGCACAGTGCTCAGGCTTTCCCTGAGCTGCAGGGGGAGCGCATGGTGTCGCTGCACTGCTGCGCGCTCTACACGTGTGCACAGCTGGAGAATAGCCTCTACTGGTGGTGAGAAGAGAAACAGTTTTTCCATTAAACCACACTGAACGAAATTCAAATTCTATGTTTTTAACAATATCATTGCCTCCCGAATGTCACCATAACATTGTTATCCTGCCAGGTGTAGCGGGAGCGTTCATCAAAGTCACACGCAAAACAATAGGTTATTACACTTTTCTCTTTCACAGGGTTATTGATGGGGAACGATTCTTTGTTTTGTCAGGTGCTATAACGTGGCATTCAAGCAAGGGTTAGAATATGGATGTCTGTCAATTAAACGTGAGAACTGCACGTGTCAGAGAAAGGTACGAATGTCTAACTGCATGTCATCTGTCTGCAGGGGTGTTGTGCCTTTTAGTCAACGGAAGAAGATGCTTGAAAAGGCCAGAGCCAAGAACAAAAAGCCAAAGTCCAGCGCTGGCATCTCCTCGATACCAAACATCACCGTGGGAACACAGGTGAGACAGTCGTTTGCTCTGGCGTGTTATTATTTTGTATGGCAGCGTTGGACTAAGTACCTCTTCTGTTTCCATTTTAATGTTTATTATATGTTTGTTTTCTGGTTTGAGCTCAGTACAAGCCTTGCGGTTTGTTTGAAATTAATTTGCCGTTCCCTTCCTTAGGTGTGCTTGAGGAATAACCCCCTCTACCATGCTGGCGCAGTGGCCTTTTCTGTCAATGCTGGGATTCCCAAAGTTGGCGTCCTGTTGGAGTCTGTCTGGAACATGAATGACAGTTGCAGGTTCCAGCTGCGCTCCCCAGAGAGCCTCAAGAACATGGAAAAGACCACCAAGACCCTGGAAATCAAGTCAGTTTAATTTAGTGTAGAAAAAAAAGCTGGTAATTTATATGTGAATGGTCTTCTATAATTGTATTTCATTACACTTTTAACCACAATTGGAAGACATAGACTTCAGTCCCCGTGGTTACAGAGATGTGCGAGAATAACTCTAATGTATCTTTGTCTTAATCCATAGGACGGAAAGCAAGCCTGAGCTGGTGAAGACGGAGATGGGTCCCCCTCCCTCCCCGGCATCTACCTGCAGCGATACCTCTTCCATAGCTAGCAGTGCCTCGCTGCCCTACAGTACGTTAGTATCTCTTGACCTCTAACTCTCACAACACTCTATCTTCCAGGCACAGAACCAATTTATTCCTCACTCTGCGCTCTCATTAGTCTTTTGACTTTGAAACAGATGGTTCGCAGGCTTTTATCAGCAAGTTTTTTTTCTTTCTCCCTGCCTGTTTTCCTGTGTATGCCCAGCTGGGGGGGGGTTTGATTACCGTTTCTTTCTTCTTCTTTTTACCTCCCCATATCAGCTTGCTGTCTGTGTTGATTAGTAATTTCCTCTAGTCCACCTGGTCACCAGATTATTTTTACTGTCCTAGTCAGGTGTATGATGCAGAACTACTTGTAATCACCAGATGTGAATACTAATTAAGTGCCATATCTGATTATTCTGTGATTTAAAGGACTAACAGTTAGTATGCCTTGCTACTTGCAGAGCGAAGGCGTTCCACCCCGGCTCCCAAAGAGGAAGAGAAGGTCAACGAGGAGCAGTGGCCGCTCAGGGAGGTGGTGTTTGTGGAGGACGTTAAAAATGTCCCTGTGGGAAAGGTGGGTGTATCTGAAATGTGTCAGTGCGTAGACGATCAATGTTTGCCAAGGTGGTAATATCTTGGAATAATATATAATGCTGGTGATCAAGTCAGTGGCTACTTTTGGATCAACCTGGTCCCTGGTTTGTCTTGAAGTTTCACAACGTCTTATCTTCATACTATGTTCCAGGTGCTTAAAGTGGATGGTGCATATGTTGCTGTGAAGTTTCCAGGGACATCCAGCAGCATGAATAACCAGACCACTGCTGCTCCCACTGACTCCGACCCATCGTCACTGTTGCAGGACTGCAGGCTCCTCAGAATCGACGAGCTGCAGGTAACGATAATTGCTCAAATTTTCTTTCTCGCAGTATTTTAGTGTGAATGTAACTGTGCAGGTGTGAGCATCTCTCCTCCTGGCATTCATATTGATTTAACCTTTTGTCTCTCTCAATCCGCTCCTGACAGGTGGTCAAAACTGGCGGGACTCCTAAAGTTCCGGATTGTTTTCAGCGCACCCCTAAAAAGCTCTGTATCCCGGAAAAGGCGGAGATTCTGGCTGTGAATGTTGACTCCAAAGGTGAGTCTTTGTCTTATTTTCTACGTCGGTGAATACTTGATACAGTTTTTCAATGTCCCTTAAACATCTCTCTGTCCTGCAGGAGTTCACGCAGTGCTGAAAACTGGTAACTGGGTGAGGTACTGTATCTTTGACCTGGCCACAGGCAAAGCTGAACAGGAGAATAACTTCCCCACTAGTAACCTGGCCTTCCTGGGCCAGAGTGAGCGCAATGTGGCCATCTTTACTGCAGGACAGGTGAGATCATCTCCCAAATAGGTGACATGTTTTTGCAGTTTTGCACACGCCTTATATATACAAATCTAAAATGTTGTTTTTCTCCCAGGAATCTCCCATCATCCTTAGAGATGGAAACGGCACAATCTACCCCATGGCTAAAGACTGCATGGGTGGAATTCGAGATCCTGATTGGTTGGACTTGCCTCCTATAAACAGCTTGGGAATGGGGGTGCACTCTCTGGCCAACCTCCCTTCTAACTCTACAATTAAAAAGAAAGCTGCTATTATTATCATGGCTGTCGAGGTAAACGCAAGCTCTTTATGAATACAATGTAAAAAAGAGAATAAATCTGTTTTTAGTGTAGTGTTTCTATTGCTTTCTAACCATAAATCTATAGAAACAGCCAAGGCGTCCAAATGATCAATACTAATCGGTACTCCCTTCATCTTTGTGCCCTTCAGAAACAAACGCTGATGCAGCATGTGCTGCGTTGTGACTACGAGGCGTGCCGGCAGTACCTGGTGAACCTTGAGCAGGCGTTCCTGTTGGATCAGGGTAGCCAGGCCCTCGGAGCACTTCTGAATCATCGCTGTGATGGGAACCGCAACATCCTCCATGCTGCCGTCTCTGTGTGCTTCCCTGTTAGTAACAAGGAGACCAAAGAGGAGGAAGGTAAGCTGGTGCTTCAGAGACAATCGATATCAGGAGAGCTAGGCCTAAAGTCAACATAATAAATCCTTTTGACGTTTGAGTGTGATCTCAAAAGTAGTGTATTTTGATTTCCTTGTTAGTCACATTTCTTTTCCCAGTGTCTCTTTTCCATTATTAGAAAAGGAAGAAAATTACTTTGAATGCCTGCGTCTCTTTTCTCTATGCAAAGTGACCATGCTGTTTTATTCCAGAAGCTGAACGGTCAGAGAGAAACACATTTGCAGAGCGTCTATCTGCTGTGGAGGCAATTGCCAACGCCATCTCTGTGGTCTCGAGCAACAGTTCTGGGAATAGGACCGGCTCCTCCAGCAGCAGAGGGCAAGTAACCCGTTACGCAATTTTCACACACGGCTCTCGAATAAGAATGGAAACTTTTTGCCTCCAATGTTGTCCAGTAATTTGAAAACAGCGGTGGTCTTAATTTCAGAGCCATATGTTGTTAATTATTTTGTGTTGTCACCAGGCTTCGTCTGAGGGAGATGATGCGGAGGTCTCTGAGAGCTGCAGGTCTTGGCCGCCATGAGTCCGGCCCGTCATCCAGCGACCACCAAGACCCAGTGTCTCCACCCATTGCCCCGCCCAGCTGGGTGCCAGACCCCCCACCCATGGACCCTGGTCAGTGCTTTTCTGCAAGATTGTATAATTCAGATTAACTTTGTCTGCCCTTTAAGATCCTTTTAGGGTTCTTATGGTCATGGAAAACCTGGAAAAGTCCTGGAGTTGTAAAATGGTTATTTCCAGGCCTGGAAAAGTCTTTGAAAAAAAATGTAATCCCAAAAGTTCTGGAAAAGTCATGTAAATGTATTATATTCATGTGTTCATGACGTTCATTTACGTTGAGTTTGAAATAATGAATATGCTTTTAAAAGAAAGACGCTCAAAATATAAGCAGGCATACATACAGGCATCTATATAAATGTTTATTTTTTTAATCAAACTAGTGTCATTCTTTTGTGTCATTTAAGGTTTACTGTATGCTTTTGAATTCTCATAGTTAGTTTAAATACTACATTTTCTCACTTTTTCATGTTTACACCGAGATTTCACAAAATGTTTGGTCATGGAAATCCATTGGTCAAAATGTGTATGAACCCTGTCCCTTTCAGACAGAAAAATGTCTTCAGCAAAAAGCAATAATATAAATGGACTCCCAGTTGAGGCGTTACAATGCGGTATTCCAGCCAAAAACGAGATCCTTTCTCTACTTTGGCCACAGTGCAGTCCAGACCGTGTGGAAGATTTCCAAAGTTCTAAAAATCCTGCCTGAATTGAAAGAGTATCAACTGCTGTGTTGTAAACTCTACTTCCTCTGCCTGATTTGAATGATACTTTGCAGTGAAGTCTCTCTTAACTGAAGTGAAATACAAAGACTGTTTTTATTCAATCAACAGACGGTGACATTGACTTCATTCTAGCACCAGCTGTGGGTTCACTCACCACTGCCTCCACTGGGACTAGCCAGGGACCCAGCACCTCCACCATACCAGGTAAAGTACCGTAATTTCCGTAATCTACGTGAATCGTGTAGATCCAAAGAGTTTTTGTTTTTGGGAGAGAGGGGCGTCAACTGTCCGCCGTTTCTGAGATTGGAGTGGGACACGGAAAAAAACTGAGGTCGCGATCATCTTAGCAATAGAAGATCTTTGTCGAGTCTTGGCCAATCAGCGTTAAGATGTCTACAGCGGCTTCATTTCCCTCCCACCAGTTTTTTTTAAATGGCAAGCTAGTCAGCTTGCTAACACGTTAGCTAACGTTGTTGGAGAGACAGCGAGTGAGATTACTGGCAGCGGAGAGTCCGTGGCAGCGTGTGACGTCAGACAGAAGAGCGGCGACTCAGCTGCACTGCAGTCCTACCTACTGACACCTCACTACATATAAGGAGAGGACAAGTGGAGATTTTGCCCAACTTTTATTTTAATAAAAAAAAAACGAAATGAGTTTCCTCCGTAGGGTGGCCGGGCTCCTGTTTATATTTAAGGGTTTAAGATCTACGTGTGGGAAAAAGTGTTTCCTCCAGTTAATTATAATCTATATAGTTATGTGGTTATAATCATGTCACATAGAGAGAGGTGTGCATGTTCAGGTTTACTGGTGGAAACATTATTCAGTGTTCTAGACCAACAGTGACGTCTCGTCTCCTCAAAGTAAAGTGGTATAAGTATGACATAATATGGTCAAATAAAAAGGCTGGTACATTATACATATTATGGCATATAAGTGTAATATTATGAAGTGAAATGTAGTAGTAGCAAAACAATATTCAGTATAGTATAGCAGTATTGCATATTGTAACTATTAAGTCTACAAAATATATATATATACACACACACACTACCGTTCAAAAGTTTGGGGTCACTTAGAAATGTCCTTTTTTTTCAAAGAAAAGCACTGTTTTTTTCAATGAAGATAACATTAAATTAATCCGAAATACACTATACATTGTTAATGTGGTAAATGACTATTCTAGGTGGAAACGTCTGGGTTTTAATGAAATATCTATATAGGTGTATAGAGGCCCATTTCCAGCAACTATCACTCTGTTCTAATGGTACATTGTGTTTGCTTATTGCATAGAAGACTAATGGATGATTAGAAAACCCTTGTGCAATTATGTTAGCACAACTTAAAACAGTTATGCTGGTGAAAGAAGCTATACAACTGGCCTTCCTATGCATAGCATCACATGTGTGGGTCCATTGTACTCTCAAAATGGCCAGAAAAAGAGAACTTTCATGTGAAACTCGCCAGTCTGTTCTTGTTCTTAGAA
This sequence comes from Taurulus bubalis, assembly GCF_910589615.1. Lineage (NCBI taxonomy): Eukaryota > Metazoa > Chordata > Actinopteri > Perciformes > Cottidae > Taurulus > Taurulus bubalis. The sequence continues at coordinate 5,611,410 of NC_136600.1, forward strand.
ATGAAGAATATTCCATGCGAGAAATTGCGAAGAAACTGAACATTTGTCTGGGTGACCCCAAACTTTTGAACGTGTGTGTGTGTGTGTGTGTGTGTGTGTGTGAGAAATGGCTTGCATAATACTTAGTAAGGAGGCCGTATTAATGTTTGACTCATGGCTGAAGTTAAGTTTCTTCAGCTCTCCCCAGGTTGGCAAAAAATGCATGTCAAAATGCATCAGATTGATGCTTTAAAATATGGAATATTTACATTTTTCTTACGAGGGAGCATGCCCCCGGACCTCCCTAAAGGGGTAATATCCTTCTCACCTTTTTCACCCCTGACCCGTTTTCATCCCTGGTCATTGAAGGTCTTGTTCTAAAACCTAAAACACTGCACTATGGTTGTTGGCCTATGAAAATCCATCAATTAGCCGCATCGTTGTAAAAGCCGCAGTCTCAAAGCGTGTGAAAAAAAAGTAGCGGCTTATATGCTGGAAATTTCGGTACATCTTCATCATAGAGGAGGAACAAAAAGGAGCTGTGTCCCAAACCTATACTACATCCTGGTTCTACACATATTAGTAGTCCTACTACTGCTTCACAAAGAGACATCAAATGTTTTTTCCAAAGATTTAATATTTATATAGTATATTTATTTATTTTTTCCTGGATTTCTTTGGAGCTGTTGCACCACCACCCTCAATTTATTTCAAACCTTCCGGCTGTGAGCAAATCTTCTGCTTCTTTTGAGTATTGCATTGTGGGAGATTAGTGTGTTTCAACGGCACACACTAAAATCAACTGGTTTGGTTTGACTGTACTTTTTTTTGTTTTCATACACTCGTGGTCACACGTGTTGCGTCTGTCATCTAATGCTTTGTCCTCTCCTTTTGAGCAGGGCCGTCCACTGAGCCATCTGTGGTAGAATCTAAAGACAGGAAGGCCAACGCCCACCTTATCCTAAAGCTGATGTGTGACAGTGTTGTTCTGAGGCCACACCTACGGGGGCTACTCTCTGCCAAGTACGTTTCTTTATTTCTATACGCTCATACTTCCTTAGTGCTTACTGTAACAAAACGAATGCACTTTCCTTTCTTTATCTGACATTCAGTGTTTATTTAGCTTGTTTATCTGTCCCTCATGTGTGTCCTTGTTGATGTTCTTTGACAGGGATGCCCGTGGAATGACCCCATTCATGCTGGGAGTCAGTGGGAGAGCCTACCCTGCAGCCATCACTGTACTGGAGGCTGCTCAGAAAATGGCCAAGGGTAAGTTAATAAGTCATCTTTCTGTTGTCAACTAGTTTGTCATTTTAAGGGAGACTGTTAGGATTTCAAACCTGTATTCAAATGCCCGCCTAGTATTGTGCACATTATACTGAAGTTTGTATGACCCACTACTTTTTGTGAACATATTCTGAGAAAACATCTCACTTTTTGGGAATCTGATGCCATTTTAAGGTGATTTAACAGCTGGGACATTAGAGGTTGACTGAGTTATGTGAATCTTGACCTCTTTAGCTGCTATGCTTACAACAGCTGACTCCATGTTGTAACTGGCATTCCTCCTGTTTCCATATTTTCCTCCAAATGTCTAACACAGTGGGTGACCCGGGCATTGCGGAGAAGGAGGAAGCAGACACTGTGTTCATGGAAATGATTTGCCCCTCGGGGACCAACCCAGATGATTCGCCCCTCTATGTTCTCTGCTGCAATGACACCTGCAGTTTCACTTGGACTGGAGCTGAGCACATAAACCAGGTCAGCCCTAGAGGATATCATTACACCGAAATGAGAGGAAAAGCACTCATCTGGGGAAAAAGTGACTTGTCGTAGCCTGCTCTATAGCAGCATTACACACTGCAGTGTTTCCCCTACAGTTATAATAGGGGGGCCCTGCTCCAGCAGTTATAGGCTACCATGGCGAAAAGAAAGGCAGAGCAGGCGCCCCAGAAAAAGGTCTGCCTAACATTCAAACATGAGTAGCTAGATGAAATAGTCCAAACTGACAGAGGTAGGATGAAACTTTCAGACATATTTAAATATGAAGAATATGAAGTTATTACATTGTTTATATAGGCTACCTTTAGGAAAAGTGACACCATGTCAATTTAATAGGCCTATAATTATTGTTAAGCACTGCATTAGCATTTTTCTTTCAATGAAGTTCCACTTAAATGTTGTACCTGCTGAGAAATGACTAAACATCTTTGATACTTTTATTTTTTATATATATCATTATCAGTCATAACCAGTCATAACCTCCCCTAATTGAAGTTCAACAAAGATCCTTTAAGTTCAACTAAACTGACTGGTAAAACACCATCATTAAAATGTTCCCAAGGCTCAGCCATTATAAAGGATATTGAATAAATATCAACCTTGTATACATATTGATGCATTTGCTGTCATCTCTTTGAATCCCCTATGGCTAACGCAGGCTTGTGGTCATTTTCGGCAGGTCGCGTGGTTGCGAATTGCTCACAGTGCTGAAATGTGCGCTCGAAAAAAAACAACCATTTGTTCAGTGCTGAAAAGAATTTGAGGGAACATTGAACAGCTTGCCAGGTCAACTTTTGTAGCTTCAGGGAGCCCTCCACCTCATAAGTGTAACCTCACTAATTTTGGAGACAGTTTTTGTTAATCTCTCTCTGTATCAGGGTTTATGCGGTCATGAAAATACTTTAAAAGTCACATCATTTGAAAAAAGGGCAATTTCCAGGCCTGGAGAACTTTTGGAAAAATACATGAACCCAGAAAGTGTTGGCATGGCAAAGATCTTGGAAATGTATTTGTATAGATGTGTATGAACCCATTTATAATGAAAATGTGCCCGTTTCTCATCACTGACTTTGCATTTAGGATATCTTTGAATGTCGGACCTGCGGTTTGCTGGAGTCCCTCTGCTGCTGCACGGAGTGTGCAAGGGTGTGTCACAAAGGACACGACTGCAAGTAAGTCCTAGTTTTGAGCGTTGGCCTCGTTAAATCTTTGTGAAAGGTTTTCATCTTTTTACCATTTACTTTTCACCGGCTGCGTTCAACACTGGGTTTGTACGTATCGCCATAACTTTGTTTCTGTTCTTTCCCAGGCTGAAGAGGACCTCTCCCACAGCATACTGTGACTGCTGGGAGAAATGTAAGTGTAAGACGCTGATCGCCGGTCAGAAGGCTGCTCGTCTGGATCTGCTGTACAGGTTACTCACAACCACCAACCTGGTCACAACACCCAACAGCAGGTAAGACCCCTCTTTTCTCTGTGTTAATCTCCAACCTGCAGTTAGTGTTGCGTCTTTTCTGTACTTCATAATTGGCAAATAACTGCAGGCATTTCTGACTAAATCAGCGTGATGATATTATTTTTACACAGAAGGTACTTGATAGTGAGGCTGAAGTTATATTTCTGACCAATTTTTTCTTTTTTATTCCCATCTGCAGGGGAGAGCATATATTACTATTCCTAGTGCAGACTGTTGCCAGGCAGAGTGTTGAGCACTGTCAGTACAGGCCGCCACGCATTAGAGAAGACAGGAACCGCAAGGCTGCGAATGCAGAAGGTAGGTTCAGGATCCCTCTCGCATATTACCCAACCTTTACACAAGATTATCTCCCCACTCACTTCTTTCAGTACTAACCGTGGTCTAGAGGGGGGATTTTTTACAAAATAAAATCCTCCGAGGCATCTGGTGTATGACAACGTTCTTCTTCTTTCCTCTCTTTCAGACTCTGACATGCCAGACCACGATCTAGAACCTCCCCGCTTTGCACAGCTGGCTCTTGAGAGGGTTCTGCAGGACTGGAACGCCCTGAAGTCTATGATCATGTTTGGCTCTCAGGAGAATAAAGACCCGTAAGTATTGCTGCAAAACGCTTAAGAAGAGCTTGACTGAGTGTCATTTAGTTTGTGGTGCTCAAATAACTGAAAAGTGACACGCACGTATTTTGAGTATTTCTGTTTTGTATGTCCTAGACTGAGTGCCAGCAGCAGAATTGCCCACCTCCTCCCTGAAGAGCAGGTCTACTTAAATCAACAAAGTGGCACCATTCGCCTTGACTGTTTCACCCACTGCCTCATTGTCAAGTGTGCGCCTGACATCACTGTAAGTCCAGTTAGTTTGTCTGCTTCAGGAACAAGACAATTGTTTTCCTCCTCGACTTCACACTTATTTGACGCAATGTGAAATAAAATGTCCCATTTCTGAATAATTCTCACCTCCCATATTACCAGTAATGCACCTTCTTTGATTTGTATTGCTGTTACTTGCCCTTGAGTAAGTATTTTGTTCATCAGTTTTGTTTTTGTTCTCATGTATTAGTTTATAGACACCTTGCTGGGTACACTAGTGAAAGAGCTGCAGAACAAGTACACTCCCGGCCGGAGAGAAGAGGCAGTCAATGTCACCAGGAGGTTCCTGCGCTCTGTAGCCCGGGTATTCGTCATCCTCAGCGTGGAGATGGCCTCGTCCAAGAAGAAAAAGTAAGAACACACTTCGTTAAGGTTTTCAAGCAAAGTTTTCATCAAAGGCTGTTGGAATTATTTGTAACTTAAGTTACATCCGCTCAATTCTACCACACAATTGGGACTACACAATGAGACCAAATAAACACGCCTTTTAATTATTTTTTTAAAATCTTCCAGCAACTTCATCCCCCAGCCCATTGGGAAATGTCGACGGGTTTTCCAAGCGCTACTTCCGTACGCGGTGGAGGAGCTGTGTAACGTAGCAGAGTCGCTGATCGTGCCGGTGCGAATGGGGATAGCGAGACCCACTGCTCCGTTCACTTTGGCCAGCACCAGCATAGACGCCGTTCAGGGCAGCGAGGAGCTCTTCTCTGTGGAACCGCTGCCTCCAAGACCCTCACCTGACCAGTCCAGCAGGTCAGTTTGTTTTAACAGGATTCTTACGGTCATGGAAAACCTGGAAAAGTCATGGAATTTTAAAATGGTTATTTCCAGGCCTGGAAAGGTCCTTGGAAAAAAATAAAATCCCAAAAGTTTTGGAAAAGTCATGGAAATGTATTATATTCATGTGTTCATGTCGTTCATTTACGCTGAGTTTGAAATAATGAATATGCTTTTAAAAGAAAGACGCTCAAAATATAAGCAGGCATCTATATAAATGTTTATTCTTTTAATCAAACTATTGTCTCATTCATTTGTGTAATTTATGGTTTACTGTATGCTTTTGAATTCTCATTGTTAGTTTAAATACTTTCTCACTTTTTCATGTTTACACCGAGGTTGCACAAAATGTTTGGTCATGGAAATTTGGTTTAAAGTCATTTAAAAGTCATGGAAATCCATTGGTCAAAATGTGTATGAACCCTGTTGTAGTGCCCTTGTTTTCCCATCTTTATTGTCACTGTGTTGTGGATGATTTAAAATGTGCAAGGTCAATTAGTCGGGTAAAAGCCCCCATGTGAAGATGGAGACACGTGTGAAATCATTGAGTCATTCACTAGATTTTCACTTTGAGTAAGGAAACCAAAAGCAACAGAAGATGCTTGATTTTTAGTCTTTTTGTATTTACAAGCTGTAATGACTTCTGGTATTGTGCTTCATTTCCCCCCAGCTCCAGTCAGACAGCTGCCTCTTATATCATCAGGAACCCCCAGCCTCGGCGCAGCAGCCAGTCTCAGCCCGTCAGAGGAAGAGACGAGGAGCAGGATGACATTGTGTCAGCAGATGTGGAAGAGGTGGGGAGCCTCATTATAAAGTCATTAAGGTCTTAATGAACTTTGCATGCAAGTGAAAACATGTTTATTGGTGACTAGTTTCCAAGAAAGTATGATGCCACCTAGAGCCCTAGAGAGTTGTTATTTACAACGCATGATTTCACTGAGTTTTGGATGAATCTTTTTAATTCACTTCCTATTACTGTATATTTTTAGGTGAGAATGAGCTCTGTCTTGCCTCAAAGTTTTCCCTCTTAGGATCTGTTTTGTTTGTCTTTTTAGGTTGAAGTTGTAGAAGGAGTAGCCGGTGAGGAAGACCATCATGACGACCAAGAGGAACAGGGAGAGGAAAATGCAGAGGCAGAAGGGCAGCATGATGAGCATGACGAAGATGGTGAGACACACCCTACTTTTTTCAATGGAATTAATGACACAGATCATAATGTTTTGTGAACTTGAATTTGGAAGCACCCAACAGCGAGTAAAGCATCTGTTTGTCATCGCCTCTGCTTTTCAGGAAGCGACATGGAGCTAGATCTTCTGGCAGCGGCTGAAACGGAGAGCGACAGTGAAAGTAACCACAGCAACCAGGATAACGCCAGCGGCCGCAGGAGTGTCGTCACAGCAGCCACAGCTGGCTCCGAAGCAGGTTGGTCAACGGCTGCTTTTAATCTTTCAGTTTAGATTTCATTTTAGATTTTCTTCACAACGGCATCCTCCCTTCACAAAACTGTTTAATTTTTAATTTTCTGGTGGAAATGCGGTCACCATTCTTATCGACCTCCTTAAACTGAAATCTTTGCGAGGCTCCAACTGCTTACTAAATATAAATTGCATTTCTGTCTTGCTGCACTGTGGTGTATTTTCCGTGAATTTCAGACTAATGCAGTCCTCACAAAATCATTGGTGCCTAACGGTCAGCATTTTGAAATTGTGGGGATTTATGTTTGGAGAGCTAATGATACAGCAGATAAATGGTTCCTGGCTGAATACCCCATGTATTTCATTCGCAGGCAGTAGGGTGTCCTTGGCATTTCCTATTTTTGGTAGGAGCTCCTCTTTACTTCAATGCATATACAGATGTCAGGGCAAGAGTGAATTTGCAAAGTGCATACAGTTTCCTGCTGAGAGTTCCTTCAGTTCGTCACTTTCTCACATTCCACCGTTACGTGTCTGTCATTTTTAACCAAAACTCATCACAAGTGTTGTCCTTTTCACCGAAGTAACTCACTAATCAAGCTTTCCCAAATGGCGTGGTGTTTTTCTTCTCCTTGGTCATCTAAAATGTATTTCTTACTAATGATAGTGTTGTTTAGAATGTTAAGTACATTTGAGACAATGCTGTTCTTTCTCCCTAAGGAAATTTCCAATTTTTGTAAAGGAATATAAACAAAATCCAGAAAATTAAGTACTGTTATTTAGCACAAGGTGATCAACAGAGTGCAGCTGTTCTGACTTCAGTGTTGTCACCATCATATTAGTGTTTGGCCTTGTAGTGGTGTGATTCACTAACCCGCACTCCTGCCTGGATAAGTCTGATGTGACAGCAATAAGACAGGGAGGTGAGATGATCACAAAAGCCATTAAACTGGTCTCCTTTTATTTTCTTTATCCCATATCCTCTTCCTCCTCCTCCCTGTAGGCGCCAGCAGTGTCCCTGCCTTCTTTTCAGAGGATGACTCCCAGTCCAATGACTCCAGTGACTCGGACAGCAGCAGCAGTCAGAGCGACGACGTAGACCAGGAGACGTTCCTGTTGGATGAGCCGCTGGAAAGGACAACTAGCACCTCCCATGCCAACAGTGCAGCCCAGGCTCCTCGCTCCATGCAGTGGGCTGTTAGAAACACCCCCAGCCAGAGGGCCGCTGGCAGCGCTCCCTCCAGCTCCTCAACACCTGCCGGTCAGTGGAGCTGTGGGCTTTTATTGTGAAATGTCCGTTTGTGGTTCCGGATGTCACAAAAGTGCTGCGTCTTGATCGTCTCTGTAATGATCTTTTGTCTCTTTCACAGCGAGCTCTACAGGCCTGATATACATCGACCCAACCAACCTGCGTCGCTCCAGTGCCATTAGCTCCAGTGCGGCTGCAGCGGCTCTGGAGGCCAGCAACTCCAGTAGCTATCTGACATCTGCCAGCAGCCTGGCCCGGGCTTACAGCATCGTCATAAGGCAGATCTCAGACCTGATGAGTCTGATTCCCAAGTACAACCATTTAGTCTACTCTCAGTACCCCGCTGCTGTAAAGCTCACCTACCAGGATGCTGTCAACCTGCAGGTAAGATCACTGCCATCGCGTGGTGAACTAAATAATCGCACTACCCTGTCAAGGCACCAAGATTTTTGGAAATAATTACTGAACAAACATTCCACAAGTTTAGAATGAATACATGATATAGTGGTATGAGGACATTGGCTATCATTTGATTTATTTTTTGATTGTTGTTTAAAACCTCTGCCCAAATTCTGCATCCTGAGGTTAATGATATCTGTGTATTATCTTATATGCAGGGCTGTACTGAACATTGTTTATTTTACATTTTAATCTTCTGAGGTTTTTGAATCTGCAAAGGTTTTGCCATCAGCAGAAAATGTAAATCCTCCCACAAAATCCTCAATTATAACTAATTCATTGGATTACATGTGTTAGTCTTTTTCATGAAATCAACTTCAATGAATATAACTCGTCAGTGTGAATGTGGCAAGCTGGAGAGCACTTGTGTGCTCTCCAGCTTGCCACATTCACACTGCAGTGATTTTTTATTTTATTTTTTTTTTATTTTATTTTTTATTTTTTTATTTTTTAGAAGGGTTGAACAACTAATTTAAATTTGAAGCAGAATATTTTGTTAGATATGATTATTTCCAAAATACACAATTGTATCTAACTTCTTTTCAAAACATTTGGAAGTTTGGACACACTGTGCGTGCGTGCGTTCCAAACATTTCCAATAACACCAGAAATCATATTAAGTTCTGGGTTAATGTTAGTGCTTTTTTTTTTTTTTTGGGGTGCACACTTGAAGAAACACCAACTGGTCTGAAAAGACTGAAAAACACAACAAAAAGAAGCTAATGCCAAAAGTATTGTAATATTTAATTGCAACAAAATATAATTTCAGGGGATCCCTGCTAATTCCCATCTGTTAAATACGTAATCACATTTTTTATTTTTATCCCTCATATTTGGCTCAATATGATCATATTTTCAATTTAAAAAATTGTATCCGTCTAAGTTGAATAAAAGTGAAATGTTTTTCCTTTGTTGGGACCAGAACTATGTTGAAGAAAAGTTGATTCCCACCTGGAACTGGATGGTGTCGATCATGGACTCCACCGAGGCTCAGTTGAGATACGGCTCTGCTCTGTCGTCCGCTGGAGACCCGGGTCACCCCAGTCACCCGCTCCACGCATCTCAGCACTCAGCTCGCAGAGAGCGCATGACGGCCCGGGAGGAGGCCAGCCTCCGCACCCTTGAGGGACGCAGGTAAAGAAATTATAATTATGGAATCTTTTCTTAATCACCAAACCGTTATCAACTGATCAGACTAATACATGGGACAACATCTTGACACACCCAAATTCTGACAAGTGACTGAGGCAACCACAGAAAAGAATCAGGAGCGCCATAAAACTTAGTCCATGTCTAAATTCCAGTCCAACTGTGCTTGCGCTTAATAGTTTGGTCACTTTGTATTTTTTTTATTGAACTCCAGATTTGTAGCGTTCTCGCTGCAGGGTTCTTACGATCATGGAAAACCTGGAAAAGTCATGGAATTTTAAAATGGTTATTTCCAGGCCTGGAAAAGTCCTTGAAAAAATTAAATCCCAAAAGTTTTTTGGAAAAGTCATGGAAATGTGTTATATTCATGTGTTCATGACGTTCATTTACGCTGAGTTTGAAATAATTAATGTGCTTTTAAAAGAAAGACGCTCAAAATATAAGCAGGCATCTATATAAATGTTTATTCTTTTAATCAAACTATTGTCTCATTCATTTGTCATTTAAGGTTTACTGTATGCTTTGTATTCTCATTGTTAGTTTAAATACTACATCTTCTCATTTTTTCATGTTTACACCGAGATTTCACAAAATGTTTGTTCATGGAAATCATTGGTCAGAATGTGTATGAACCTTGTTATTGGTTTTGTGTTCTTTCAGGAGAGCAGCGACCCTGTTGACGGCTCGCCAGGGCATGATGTCGGCGCGGGGCGACTTCCTGAACTACGCCTTATCGCTGATGCGCTCCCACAATGATGAGCACTCCGATGTGCTCCCTGTGCTGGACGTGTGCTCGCTGAAACACGTGGCCTACGTTTTCCAAGCACTTATCTACTGGATTAAGGCCATGAACCAGCAGACTACACTGGACACCCCACAGATGGACAGAAAGAGGTAATTGAAGAAAATCAGTTAAAAAGCTGTCTTTTTTAAAAAAAACTAGAGTTTACTTTAGCAGCTGTGTTTGGTTGCCACACAAGAAGAAAAGTCCCATGGCTTATGTTTTTGCAGCGGGTTTAATTTTCATAGGACCCACTAGACAATTATCTTCCATATAATTGCATATGATGGCCACCGGAGCAAAACCCTGTTTTCACACAATTTTGTCTATTGTCTTGCTTGACGAAGCAAATGGCAAGAACACTGGTAATTAGGCCATTTGATTAACAATGGGTTATTACATTAAAAACACTTCTTTGTGTGTTTGTAATCCACAGGAATCGAGAGATTCTGGAACTGGGTTTGGACAATGATGATTCTGAACATGAGAATGACGAGGACACCAATCAGAGTAAGCCAGATAACTCATCTGATAATGTATCAAAATGACAGTTCGAAGCTGTTTTTGACGTTCATGACTCATTGACTGTGTGCTGACAGATTTTGTTTGTGCTTCACCTCAGGTTCAACTCTGCAGGACAAGGATGAGGACCCAGTCCCAGCTGAAACGGGGCAGAACCACCCCTTCTTCCGCCGCTCTGACTCCATGACCTTCCTGGGCTGCATCCCACCCAACCCCTTCGACGTTCCCCTGGCTGAGGCCATCCCACTGGCAGACCAGCCTCACCTCCTGCAGGTCAGGATTGCGGTTCAGTCTCTTTGTTTGAAGATGAAAGGGTTAAAGATGCACAGTGCACAAACCTCCTTTAACACCAGCATGTCATCCGGGGACCACAATGGCCGACGTGCACGTCTAAATCCCCTAACAACGCTGGCAAGAGAAATGGATATCTGTGAAAATTATACAACGGGCAGACTTTGCGTTTTTATCCATCTTGTACATTGTGTTCATTCATACTACACGTCTTAATCAGACCTTGTGCTCAGCCATAACTGACTTTTATGCATGCAATGTACAAATCAAATGACTCTCCAGGACGTAGCTGCTCACAGTGAACGTAAGCACGGAACGCCGGCCAGTTTTGTTCAGTCACAACTTTATTAGTTTAAATGATAGCTTTAACAGTGTTTTTAAAAAAAAAAAGTTCTGCAGCCAAGTTCAGTGGTTGTTGGGCTGAGGCAGTGGATACTTACTGCATGACAAATTAATTAGCTAGATTGACACAATAGCTGTATAATGGCCCAATGCAGTCTTTGGCTTCCAGTTAATTTTGCTTCCTCCCCAACAGCCTAATGCCAGGAAGGAGGATCTGTTCGGTCGTCCCTCTCAGGGCTTGTACTCTTCCTCGTACATGGCAACCAAAGGCCTGGCTGAGGCGAGCATGGACAGGAACTGCCTGGAGGTAAACATGGGCTCCTCTCTACCCTCCCCCTCTCAGGTATACCACCCTCTTCACTGGACAAACACGCTAACACCTGTGTTCTAATATCCACGCATATCAAACAATAGAAAGGTTTTATATAACTAGGCTTTTTAATAGGACTCTGAAAAAATACTATCCAGGATTTATTATTTTCTCGTTATTTCCAGTGGCGTTTGAGAGCATTGGAAATAATGGACAGCAAGAAATAATGGATATTTTGGGTTGTTCTTTTTGCTGACACTGAAATTGAAGTGTGGATATTGGAGCACAGCCTGTGGTCTGTGTCCCATTTTCATATTTCCATTCTTTCATCATCGCACTGTCAACGTAGAAGACGTATGTTCACGTTACTAAAGATCGACTGAACCCCACTGGAACAGATCCTGCCCACAAAGATGTCTTACTCGGCCAACCTGAAGAATGTTATGAGTATGGAAACTGGCCAGCGGAGCACTGAGAACCAGTCGCTAGCAGAGCAGGAGCTGGAGGCCTCAAAACCAGGCCCTTCACCTCATGACCTTGCCGCCCAGTTGAAGAGCAGCCTTCTTGCTGAGATTGGCCTCACTGAAAGTGATGGACCCCCTCTGCCATCATTCAGGTACCAAACACACTAATCCTTGCTTTGTGACGTCGATTTAGGTCAAGTGACATTTAATATTTCCCCTCAGAAATAAGCTTGTTAGCTAGGCTTAGCCTGTTTTTACTCTTCTTTTTTTTTTTTAACAGGAGCGAGCCCTGAAGAAAATCTTAAATTGTTAAATATACTATAGTTTGTTTTAAATTATATTAAAATGCAAATACAGCATCACAATGTGTGCTCCTTTGTCTGTCCAGACCTCACTGTAGTTTCATGGGGATGATGATCTCACATGACATGCTGCTTGGCCGCTGGCGTCTGTCACTGGAGCTGTTTGGTCGCGTCTTCATGGAGGATGTCGGAGCCGAGCCTGGATCGGTACATTTTTATATATTTTTATTTACAGGTTATTTATAGGAATTATCTCAACACTACCCCATCTTTTATACTTGTATATCTGTTTTTCATTTTAAGTTAAAAAAAAAAAATAGATTCTTCATTACATATTCAGACATGAAAATCCCTCACCTTTCGGCGAAATTCGGCGTTTTGAAACCAAAATAGGTAACCTACGTGAATCGTGTAGATCCGAAGAGTTTTTGTTTTTGGGAGAGAGGGGCGTCAACTGTCCGCCGTTTCTGAGATTGGAGTGGGACACGGAAAAAAACTGAGGTCGTGATCATCTTAGCAATAGAAGATCTTTGACGTGTCGAGTCTTGGCCAATCAGCGTTAAGATGTCTACAGCGGCTTCATTTCCCTCCCACCAGTTTTTTTTTTTTTTTTAATGGCAAGCTAGTCAGTTTGCTAACACGTTAGCTAACGTTGTTGGGAGAGACAGCAAATGAGATTACTGGCAGCGGAGAGTCCGTGGCAGCGTGCGACATCAGACAGAGAGCGGCGAGTCAGCGGCACTGTTAGTTCTACCTACCGACACCTCACTACATATAAGTTCTACCTACCGACACCTCACTACATATAAGTTCTACCTACCGACACCTCACTACATATAAGGAGAGGACAATGGCGATTTGATCCAACTTCTATTTTAATAAAAAAAACGAAATGAGTTTCCTCTGTAGGGTGGCCGGGCTACTGTTTATATTTAAGGGTTTAAGATCTACGTGTAGGAAAAAGTGTATCCTCCAGTTAATTATAATCTATATAGTTATGTGGTTATAATCGTGTCACACAGAGAGAGGTGTGCATGTTCAGGTTTACCTGGTGGAAACATTATTCAGTGTTCTAGACTAACAGTGACGTCTCGTCTCCTCAAAGTAAAGTGGTACAACAGTATGACATAATATGGTCAAATAAAAAGGCTGGTACATTATACATATTATGGCATACAAGTGTAATATTATGAAGTGAAATGTAGTAGTAGCAAAACAATATTCAGTATATTATAGCAGTATTGCATATTGTAACTATTAAGTCTACAAAATACATATATATACACACACACACTACCGTTCAAAAGTTTAGGGTCACTTAGAAATGTCCTTATTTTTCAAAGAAAAGCACTGTTTTTTTCAATGAAGATAACATTAAATTAATCAGAAATACACTATACATTGTTAATGTGGTAAATGACTATTCTAGGTGGAAACGTCTGGTGTTTAATGAAATATCTACATAGGTGTATAGAGGCCCATTTCCAGCAACTATCACTCTGTTCTAATGGTACATTGTGTTTGCTTATTGCATAGAAGACTAATGGATGATTAGAAAACCCTTGTGCAATTATGTTAGCACAACTTAAAACAGTTATGCTGGTGAGAGAAGCTATACAACTGGCCTTTCTATGCATAGCATCACATGTGTGGGTCCATTGTACTCTCAAAATGGCCAGAAAAAGAGAACTTTCATGTGAAACTCGCCAGTCTGTTCTTGTTCTTAGAAATGAAGAATATTCCATGCGAGAAATTGCGAAGAAACTGAACATTTGTCTGGGTGACCCCAAACTTCTGTGTGTGTGTGTGTGTGTGTGTGTACACACTTGGGTATTGACAAAAGAAGAATTAAAACCCATAATGATCATAGTTTGTCAGCTTCTCGACGAGTGATGCTGTTTGGCAATGACTCGCCCGTCACTGCCCCCCTCATGAGTTTGCAGGTCTGACTGTAAATGTTAGACGCAGTGACAGGCTGGCATGAAATGGCTTGCATAATACTTAGTAAGGAGGCCATAATAATGTTTGACTCATGGCTGTAGTTAAGTTTCTCCAGCTCTCCCCAGGTTGGCAAAAAATGTATCTCAAAATGCATCAGATTGATGCTTTAAAATATGGAATATTTAATTTTTTCTTACGGGGGAGCATGCCCCCGGACCACGGAGGAGTAATGTCCTTCTCACCTTTTTCACCCCTGACCTGTTTTCATGCATGATAATCATGTGAAATGCAGCAAATGCCTAAAATGGCAGACACTCTCAGCAGGAAGCAACATGGGCATCTCAATAAAATCCTCTTTCTTTCTACTTGTGGAATGCACATCCAATATTTACCGGTTTGGCTGCGAACAATCTGTTCAAAAAGATGTAAAGAGCTGCAGACGGGCAACTCTTAGTTATTTGTTTGTAGTGTTGTCACAATAACCAAACTGGTACTCCGATACGATACCCTGCATACATATTTTGATATTGAAACAATACCACGGCAAAAAAACTAATGTATCAGAAAAGGTAATGGAATTATAGATGACAGAACATGGAACTTAATTTTTTTTTTTTCATTTTCGTGTAATAATTTGATGTCCCTATGCTTGAGTGTTTGTGATCTCTTTTACAGTTAAGTTTATATACTGTGTAGACAGACAAGACATGATATGAATGTGCTGCAACTCATGCTAGAGGCTTCCAAAACAAAAACCTTAAAAATTAATAAATTCAGATGAAGTTTCGTAAGGTCTCTCTCTCTCTCTGATTTTTGTTTTAATTATTATTTCCAGATTCTCACTGAGCTCGGCGGCTTTGAGGTAAAGGAATCCAAGTTCCGTCGGGAGATGGAGAAGCTGAGGAACCTGCAGTCCCGCGACCTCGCCCTGGAGGTCGACCGGGATCGAGACCAGCTAATACAACAGACCATGCGCCAGCTTAACACGCACTTCGGCAGGCGCTGCACAACCACACCCATGGCCGTGCATCGGGTGAAGGTCACCTTCAAAGATGAGCCGGGCGAGGGCAGCGGCGTTGCCCGCAGCTTCTACACGGCCATCGCCCTGGCCCTCCTCTCCAACGATAAGCTGCCCAATCTGGACTGTGTTCAGAGTGTCAGCAAGGGCATGCAGGCCAGCAGTACGTGTCATCACGATTACAATTCAAGTATGACAATACATGGAAACTATACTGTACTATGGAACTTTCATTGTTGCATTCAATGGTACTTTTATGATGCTTAAAGCAGTCATCACATAAGTAAACATTTTTTTTTCTTCTACATAAAAAAACACCCACTTAACTGTGAACTTGTATTTGTGTGTGTTCGTGTCTGTAGATCTAATGCAGCGCTTGAGAAACAGAGACCGGGAAAGAGAGAGGAGAAGCGGAGGGCTTCGAGCAGGATCTCGTAGAGACAGAGACAGGTAAACTCCAACTCCAATTCTTTTTTTAAATAAACAAACGAAAAACTTTTTTTTGCTGTGCGAGACCGAGAGAAACCTGTGTTTGTGTTCTGCAGAGACTCGAGGAGGCAGCTGTCCATAGACACCCGGCCTTTCAGGCCTTCGTCAGAGGGAAACCCCAGCGACGAGCCCGACCCGCTGCCTGCACACAGACAAGCCCTGGGTGAAAGGCTCTACCCACGTGTTCACGCCATGCAGCCGGTAAGAAATCTTCTGCAACAGGTCAACATTTCTTGACTTCTTGCAGATTTGCATTCATTTGGCGTCGCACATTCAAATATCATCGTCATTGAGCCACATGCATTTTCAAATGAGTGGGAACATACTTTGACTACTACTACTACACAACTAAACTGGAACAACTGAAGCCTTCCTTCACCACGCTTACACCAGCTGTGCGTTTTCTTCTTCTTCAGGCGTTTGCCAGTAAAATCACAGGCATGTTGCTGGAGCTGTCCCCTGCCCAGCTGCTGCTGCTGCTGGCTAGTGAGGATTCTCTCAGAGCCCGGGTGGAGGAGGCCATGGAGCTTCTCATTGCACATGGAAGGTAACGATCTGTTCTCTGTAGTGACAAACATTGTTTTTCTCTTTTTGCGCGTGCTCTGCGAGTAGAGTAAATTATATCATAATGAAGGTTGTATGAAGTAACTATAACCTTTGATCTTTTCTCTCCTCCAGGGAAAATGGTGCTGACAGCATATTGGACCTGGGTCTTTTAGAGACTCCAGAGAAAGCACAAGTAAACTCAACATCTCTTTTTCCACTCTGTCCTCTCCCAATGTGTAGAGTTTAATCATTTGTTTTATGTCGCAAATAATCTGTAGTTGAGCATACCAACTAATATTTCTCTCCTGTAGTCATAAAATGACATAAAGGCCTTCATCCAATACATGCTTCTAAACAGCCTCCTGCGTTTTGTGTGGTTGTAGCAGCTTGAAAACCGTAAGCGCCATGGTTCAACCCGCAGTGTGGTCGACATGGAGCTGGACGACCCAGACGACGGGGACGACAATGCGCCTCTCTTCTACCAGCCTGGCAAAAGAGGCTTCTACTCCCCTCGGCCCGGCAAGAACACAGAAGCCCGGTTGAACTGCTTCCGTAACATCGGCAGGTATGAACTGTCCGCTTTATTGGTTCAACATGAAGGGACTTTCAATCGGTATAGTTTGGTCAAAATCTTCAAACGAGATCAGAGTCGGGCACTATGAGTCGCATCTTTAACAACGTAGTACTCAATAAGTTAAATGTTGTTTTTCTCTACAGAATACTGGGGTTATGTCTGCTTCAAAATGAACTCTGTCCAATCACGTTGAACAGACATGTCATCAAAGTGCTGCTTGGGAGGAAGGTAAGAGAGGCACCCACTGTTGGACCCCGCTACCCGATGCTGGTGCTTTGCAGCAACTGAAGTTGCTAAATGTGCTTATCCTTGTTACTGCAGGTGAACTGGCATGACTTTGCATTCTTCGACCCGGTCATGTATGAGAGCCTGCGGCAGCTAATCCGCCATTCTCAGGCTGGTGAAGCAGACGCAGTATTTGCTGCTATGGATCTTGCCTTCGCCATTGACCTCTGCAAAGAGGAAGGAGCTGGACAGGTAAACGCATTACTGTCAGTGTCACCACATGTGCATTGTAACATGCTATCAAAGTGATACTTGGCCCATGCTGTATATAGTTAAAATAGCACTGCACTAAACCAGGACAAGAGGGTGCAATGATCTGAGCATGTTGCTGGAGGAAATGTTTATTTCATTTTTAGATGCTGTGCTAATTTCAGACCCATAATGCGCCAAAATCTATACACACCTTAAGGTTCAGCTGTATTCAGTGCATCCTTATACAACATATAAATATCAATAACTTATGAGGAAACTCTATTATGATTGGCCAGTTTTTCTGTTTCAGTTATACGCATTATGTGCATCAGTCTATGATTTTAAATGTACAGCTTCAGGTTCTGATTTTCTTTTTTTAACGCAGAATCTGAATACTGAAATATGTTGTTCAATAAAGTATATGTTGATGTGGTTCAGGTGGAGCTTCTGTCTGGTGGGGTCAACATGCCAGTGACTCCTCTCAACGTGTACGAGTATGTGAGGAAGTATGCTGAGCACAGAATGCTGGTGGTGGCTGAGCAGCCTCTCCATGTGAGTAAAACACTTTAACGTTTTCCCCAAACCTTTTCTCAAAGTGTCCGTTTATTGGAACACAGACCCATTTCTTTTGTCGGTCTCCAAAATGTGGATTCAAACCAGTAGTGTGTGTCTGTGTCTGAAGGCAATGAGGAAGGGTTTGCTTGATGTGCTTCCTAAAAACGCCCTGGAGGACCTGACTGCTGAGGACTTCAGGCTGCTGGTAAACGGCTGCGGAGAAGTTAACGTCCAGATGCTCATTAGCTTCACTTCCTTCAATGATGAATCTGGTAAGCTGCTGTGTCCAAATCTCCTCTTCTTTGTGCCTGCTTCTATTAATTTCCCCGTCTTATCGGTTTCCTGCATTCATTCGGAAATGAAAGTTTTACGGTTGTACGTTTTCACTTTAACAAAGTGAGACTTGCACTTCATCCAACAGGGGAAAATGCAGACAAGCTACTGCAGTTTAAACGCTGGTTTTGGTCCATAGTGGAAAAGATGAGCATGACTGAGAGGCAAGATCTGGTAAGTCTGTTCTCATCGTGATCATTATCCTTCAGAACAAAGGGACTCCCTGTGGCTTTCAGTGGTTCAATGCTTAACATTGGTAATAACTGTTTGTACATTACGCAAGACTCACAGCAGAGCCACACTGCCTGCTGATGGATGCCTCACACACAGCGTTGAGTTGGCCTTTAATACTGGCCAGAATGTGTCATTCATTTCATTATAAATGTCATTTACATCCGTTTTTGACAGCGTCTGCTCATTTGTAAATATCAACTAAAATTCGGCACTCTAGCATTGCTCCCGAAATGAATAGTCACTGAATTCTCCACAACACTGTCCTACAGATATTTCAGAATATAAAACTTGTGGTAACAAATAAAGCTGTTTTGTCCACAGAAAGATGCTAGAGGGCTTTTATTTTGAAACAAACGGGAGGTGTTGAGTTAAAAAGAAACATTAACTTTTTTGATCATGATATAGACATAGACATCTTTTTAGGGTGTGCAACGGAGCAATAGCCCGGGCTTGTACAGAGCCACACCTTTTTGTTTGAATGATCATTTTCTGTTTCCATTGAAGGGAAACATAAGTGTCATAGTTGCATCCAGTGGAGACGAGCCTTTAGTCTGTAATTTCATCGTCAGACTTTAAGTGATATGAATGAGCAAGAGTGTTTTCAATATTATAATTCTCTCTCTCATTTCCCATTTGTTTCTGACTTCTACCAGCACACAAACATTACAAAAGTTTTCAGAAAGTAACATTTATGGAAATGGCAGACGTGATTTACGATGTTGCTTGTCCTCAGGTCTACTTCTGGACCTCCAGCCCTTCCCTGCCAGCCAGCGAGGAGGGCTTCCAGCCGATGCCCTCCATCACCATCCGGCCTCCAGATGACCAGCACCTCCCCACAGCCAACACCTGCATCTCACGTCTCTACGTACCACTATATTCTTCAAAACAGATACTCAAACAGAAACTCCTGCTAGCCATTAAGACCAAGAACTTTGGTTTTGTGTAGAGGTTCGACCAGAGTTTAAAAACAAAAAAAAAGAAGTAAAAAATACAATAAAAACATGTTTACTGTTGTGTAATATTTACCTAGCTCCATTTTTGTAGATTTATTTTTTGTCTATACAATTTTATGAAATTCGACATACGCTATCTCCCCAGGCGGTAATATTTGTTTGTGTTGAGAACACAAACGGCTTATTTTTATTTCAATTTTTATTGTTTTCTTTTTTCTTTTGTGTTAATGAAGAAGAGGTATACAGTCCAGAACATTCCTGCATTGGCACTGTAAAACGTAAAGCCCACAGCCCTGCTCTATTGGCTTAAACTTTTGCTTCCCAGGAATGTGGTTTGACAGAAAGCTGTCTGCCGAAACCCAGCCAAAGATGACAGCAGTAGAAGTATTTAAAAGAAGATAAGACACACTGTGATTTATACTTTCTTTCTTTTTCCTTCCCTAGAAAAGTACTATCACTGACAGTTCACTGCTGCCTTTGTGGAAAGTCCTTTTTTTTTTCTTGTACAGGGGGAGTAGGGAATTTCAAAATAAACTTGGATGCAAATAAGTTGTCCGGCCTGTATTTTTTTTCTTCAGTGTTTAGGTTACATGTAGTAGATATCAGTGTGAGGAGGCTGCTTACCTGTGACGATGTGTTGACCACACAGCTGAAAGCGCTGTTTAATCTATACTCGACCCCATCCCTACATAGGCCATTGGTTCTGGTTACTGTATTATTTATAGGAGCATTTCCAGTTTCTTGTTTGCACTAAATTTGGTTGGATGAGGATTTTTTTGGTGTATTAGCAATATTATAATTGGAACAATGTGAAAGAAAAATCCTACAGAGTAAGGTTTTAAAAAAGAATCATTGTATGGCAGGAAATGCTGCTACAGAGTGACGAGACACTAAACGCAAGCTGGCTTTTGGTAGGTGGACTTTGGCCAATTAGCATGGGAGAAATCGTAGCCTCGCCCATTTCTGTGGCGCTGTCATGGCCCGTTTGTGATGCCTTTTTGAGTTTGTGGAAAAGTTGGATTTCGTGCGTTCAGTTAATTAGGTTGGGGACAGTCCGAATATAGTGAAGACAATCGAAACATTAATCTATTCATACTATGAATACCTTAATGAATGTCATAGGGCTATGGCACCATATCAATAACCAATAGTAAGTATCATACACGTATGTTATTCCAAATAACTACACCTGTAATTCTGCATAATCTTCATTATGTCACTTACAATATATCATACATGTTGGCTTGAAAAAATAAATAGCTACGAACATTATTTTGAATCTACTTTTTGGACAATAATCTGTTTAACGGTACTCTGTTGGGATTTACCACCCGGAAACTGCACATTACAAGGGACCATGAAGGCAACGCTTCTCCTCCAGTCACAACTGAGCCATATGAGGTGAATCTGGCTAGCTCGCGGTCACATTGTGGTGGTCAGCTAACTAACGGATGCGTATTATCTTACGATGATATCAGCTAGCTTGCTGGCTAGTTAGCTAATTTAGTTTGTCGCTGTCTAGCCAGGCCGATGTTGCTGGCGAACGAGGGGATACATGTATTTGTCATCCATCATGTCGAAGTCGTTCCGTTATTTTTAGCTAGCTCTGCATGCTAGCGCAGCTAATAGCGGCGAGCAAAGCGTGACTAATCGGTCTGTTTGACAAACAATGCAAATGGAGCAGTGGCAGGACGCGGCCTCTCAGCAGTTCAAGCTGCTTACAAATCGTCTGAATGAACTGTTGTCCAAAGGTTTGGGGTTTCTGCGCACTGAGCTCGGCGTCGATTTGGGACTGAAGCCTGAGCTTATTCCACCATGGGTGATCCTCTTAGCGGCATGCACCGGGCTGGTGCTGATGGTCGCTCTGTGGGCCTCAACCTGCCGGTCTCTCTTCAAGAAACGACTCGTTGAAAGCGTCGTGGACGACGGCATTGAAGTAAAGCGGGGTGTCGGTAAACCTGTCAAAGCCGAAGAACCGAAGAAAAAGAAGAAGAAGACGGAAAAGGCACGTAGCACAAAAAAAAAACTACACGCTTTCCTAGCTTGATAGCTGTGTCGTTAGCAAGGCTAGCTGTCAAGCTAACGCCACAGTGACAGTTGAATCATGTCATGGCCACAACCCCTAGCTATCTTCAAGCTATTGTCTAACCTGTCTATGCTAACCTTGGACGTTGTTACATATCGATTGCTTGAAAGGAATAGCCCTCTACATTTGTTATTTACATGTTCACTCCAGAAAGCCCAGCCAAACGGGAGAGCTGTTGCTGAACCACAGGAGGAAGCCATTGCGTCAGAAGAGACGGTGCCACATCACCAGCCGCCAGCACCAGAAGTCAAGGCTGAAAAGGTTGCAGAGGTAAAAGACCAGCACGACATGCTGGTGTGACCTTAAACCTCTTGATTTGTCCAGTGTGATGGATGTGCCCAGGTTGTGTTTGTATTAATAATTGCTTATAATAATCTTTATTTTGTTTGGCTCCACTTCTGTGTAAATCACACCATCACCCTGCCATGATGTAACCAGACCAGCTGGCAGTGTTGGGTGACATTTTTTAACTTGGTACAACCCTGGAAGGTGGCGCCGTTCTTTGGACGGCACACGGTGCAGCCTGATCATCTAATGCCACCCTCTGGATAAGCACCCAGTGGTGCCAAAGGTGCTGGATTCAAAAGATGTAAATATGCATACACTTAGAGATGGAAATAGTGTTCACAAAATGGACACGTAACATATTTCAAGAGTCTTGGATGTAGTTTCACTTATAAATAGACGTGGCTTGAGCTATGCTGACTTGATTGACTGCCCTTGGTTCAATCCGCATTGGGGCCGCTCGCCCAGTTGCTGTCCCTGGAGGTGAAATTTTGCTGTGAAGTATCTCCACTGTTGCTTTAAACCCGGTCGCACGATCCCAGGTGTGTTGTTTTTACTTTCTTTTCTTCTTTAAGCCCACTGTTTTCTCTACTTCTAGTTAAAGAAGTCCAAGAAGAAGGGCAAACAGCTTGTTAAGAAGACAAAGACGGGGACTGCAGATGGCAAAGAACCAGAAGAAGGTGAAATATTATATATTGCATCATGAATAGGGTCGAGGTGACGTCTGTGTACTGTATCCCCTCTTTGAGGAGGCCTGTCTTCATTCATTTTGTGTCATAGTGAGCCACTATTTTCAGTGACCAGGTCATTGCACCACATAGGGATTGAGAATCATAACCATTTATTGCCAAGTAAGTTTACACATACAAGGAATTTGTCCTGGCGGGAGATGCTTAATATTTAACAATAAACATTTAACAATAAACATAAAACATAGTGCAATAAAAAGGGAGCATGAATATTTACAGTTGGATCTTCAGAAAATTAAAATAAAGTGCACGGAATGAAGTGATTATGTGAAAGTGACAAGTGTAAAGTGGCTGAATTGTGTGTTTTTATTCAATTTATTTGAATGTGTACTTTGAAAAAAATTGAAAGATGTATACCTAATAGGGCTGCAACAAAGAATCGATAAAAATCGATTAGCAAAAGTGTTGGCAAGGAATTTCATTATCGATTCGTTGTGTCGCGCGATTATTACGGCGTCATAAAGCAGGGAAAAAAAGAAGAGCAGAGCAACTGGCCGCCAGCGTGTCTGATATTGGAGTGAGAGACTGAGAAACGCTGAGGTCGTGATCGTAGCAAAAATAGAACATCTTGGATGTGTCGAGTCTTGGCCAATCAGCGTTAAGATGTCTACAGCGGCTTCATGTCCCTCAAACTTGTTTTTAATGGAAGCTAGTCAGCTTGCTATCGCGTTAGCTAACGTGTTTGGTTGTGTATTGTCGTTAAAGTTCCGTTATGTTCCGTTACAGTTCAGTCTTGCTTGTAAAAAAACGTAACGTGGTGAAACATGCCGTCACCCCCCGGTCTGGTTCAGTTCACGCTGTCACTCGTTAACGTTAAACCGGCACACTGGCGGATCTGGCTGCAGGTTGTTTTTTTACTCAAAGTAGACTGAATCAAATCACGTAGTTGGGCTTAGCCAACAACATCATTTCGTGGTCATAAGAGGCCCAGAATGAAATAGTTTAAGGAAGAGGACTCTGTATGCAGCACAGCTTGATGCAGAACTGAGATGAAGTGGAGCTGGGCCTGGAGGTTTCGGTCAAAACAGACGTGAGAGGAGCAGTACAGCTTCTCTCTGTCCCAGTGTTTCATACATATTAATAAAGCAGGGCATGCTAAAGCAGCCTCTGCTCCAACGAGATCAATTACAGTAAAAAAAAAAAAAAAGGGGGGCTCACATTTGGCAGATGTAAAGCATGCATGTGTATGTTTTTAGTGTTGGTCCATTTTAATTTTATTTTTTTAATTAGCAGCTCAGGGATGTTCAAGGAGCAACCTGTTTGTTCTTTCTGAACATGTTTTGCACTGTCACTTCTGTTTTTGAACAAAGGGTTGGAAATTAATGCTTTTTTGCTTTTTTATCCGATTCATCGATTAATCGAAAAAAGAATCAATCGATTAATAAAATAATCGTTAGTTGCAGCCCTACTACCTAATATGTTGTGGTAAATTAAGACCTGTGTTGGTCCCTTTTTTTCCCTCAGCAAAAAAATATTCTGTGTGTATTTGAACAGTCTTCCTTTGTCCTGCCTAATCCATTTCCTCACTAATCGCATAATGAAACCGGCAGTATTTTGCAACTAATTCCGCATGCACTTGATGGTACTTTTCAGGCACATGGGAGACCAAGGTCAGCAACAAGGAGAAGCGCGAGCAACGCAAGAAGGATAAGGGTTCCAGTGATGGCTCCGCCAGTCCTGGAGGAGGGGACACGCGAGCCAGCATCGCCCCAGAGCAGCAAAAGGCCTCCGCAGCCCCCGCACCGGCCAGCCAGAAGAAGAAAAAAGGTGGCTTTTCAAAGGACGTGACTCTTGGAACCATGTATATATTAATTTAGACTGAAGTGGGTTTTTATTCTTCAATCGGAAGAGGAAATGAGTTAGCAATAGTGTTTTTTTTGTATTACTTGTATGTGTTCACACAAATCACAAACCCTCCAGACCATCTTGGGCAAACAGCTTTACTATGGTGCCTGGAGAGGGATGTTTTTGACTGTTGTTCTGTAGAGGCTGTTGTTGCGTTTGGTTGGTCTTTAAATGCATGATTTTAATTGACTCCCAGAGTGAGTTTTCCCTGGAGGTGTTTGCGCCAAGTTGTGTGCGTGCTCCCTTCATTAACCGGCTCTCGTTTAAAACAATAAATATTTTCCTTTCAGGAGACTCCGCAAAAGTGAAGTCAGAGAAGATTGAGTCTGTATGTCAAGGTAACTATCAGCAGAATACGCTTCCCCCATTGACTGGTTATCGGTTCAGAAAGACACCCCAAGAACGGATCTCATTAATGCAAAGTCTTTAACCAACCAAAAGTTCTCGATGCTTCACTAGGAACTCTCATATTCAATGTGTTGCCAGCCTGATCTTTGTTTTATTCTGCCGAAGATTCAAGTTTCTCTCTTGGTGCTAGTTGACAGCAGTGAGGTGGTAGCGGCGGCTGCTCCTGTGACTGACGTGGCTGTAAAGGCTCCTGCTCCAAAGACGGGCCCCTGGACAACCAGTAGAGAGCCAGCATCACTGTGGACCGCGGAGATCGATGGTAAACATGTTTTACCGCTGAGTAACCTAATAAACCTAGCTGTTTTAAATTATGCAAATTCTCACCTGCAGAATTTTGAATAAAACTTAACTATCTGTAGAGCAACACTGGGTTTTCATATAGTGACTAATACATGATTGATCAGAGTTGATTTCTATCATGTCAAAGGCTACGCAGTAATAGCTGTTTTTCATCAACGCACTGATGCGCTGATTTGATAGCTTAACTGTGTTAAGTATTGACATCCTACCATCTGTGGAATGTTTCAGAGTCGTGGACTGTGATTGACAGGGCCACAACGGAGAGAAATCTGGTGTCTTTACCTGGACTGGGTGTTGGTACCGCTGGTAAGTATACAATAAGAACTGGTGGTGGGTTTAACCTGGCTCATGGCAGCAGTTTCCACAGTCTCCCTTTTAAGGATGGCCGGTTGAGTCATTGGTCTTTTGTCTCTGCAGAGCCCCAGCCTGGGAGCAACCTGCCCTGGCTCAGTCAGCCCAGAGTGGAAGACGAGTGGTCTGGACACAGTAAGGACTCGGCTATTTACTGTAGATGTGACTTCCTAATTAAGGTACTCTTCACAGTTGGAGCTATTTTCTGATGGCGTTTGTGTTGCTCAGACGGTAGTTCAGTGGATCCTAGCTCTGACTGGAACGCCCCCTCTGAAGTCTGGGGCAACTATGAAGAGCCCACTCCTGAGGCCCCTCCTGCTCTGGAGCAACCCTTCCCTGAGCCCGCCACGGTGGATCTGTTGATTGGAGCGGCTGTAAGTATATCCAGGCTTAAGTCACGACTAAGCATTACTGTAGTTTCCTGGAAGTTTACAAAATACAAATAACAACCTAGTAATTGACTCCTCTGGGTGCAGTTCCCAGGGCAGCTGGTTCTCTGCCCCTGCTCATAGTCGTGACTCAACACAACATACTGCAGTAGAATAGAGTACTACACACATGGCAGACATTTTGTCAGCATGAGAAATACTGGTGTGATTGATATCATTAATAATAACTTTATTTATATAGCACCTTTTTCAAAATAAAGTTTACAAAGTGCTCTACAGAGAATCAAAGAATAGACATAACTTAAATACCAGTTAACAAAAAGGACCATACCATAAAGGAAATGAATACAACAAAACCAAACAAATAACCAAATGGAGTAAATGGAATGGAAAACAAACAAATAAATAAAATATACAAACAAAACCAGGGGAACTGCACAATAGATCATAAAGGGACGACGTCACTTAAAAGCAATTCTATAAAAATGGGTTTTAAGAACTGATTTAAAAGAAGTTATTGATTCTGTAAGCCTTATCTCCTCCGGCAGAATGATTTGAACAACACATTTGAATTGTTACGATAATGAACATAAATGTATTTATAGTGACATCTTTGCTGTTTGTCAATGTTTTTGGTACAAACACCAGATGGCGCCAGAGGTAGATTTCTAAATTCTGCACTTGATGCCTTAACTGATCGAACGCCTCATCAATCTTACGCTGCACTCCCATAACTTTGTCAGATTCATGATGAATTATAAAATGAGGCAATATAAATGGGATTCAGATTAAAATGGAATAACGTAAAATACAGCCAATCTTCCCTTGGCGATCTGGGAAATTAACTCCACATTTCCGGATCTTGTTCTATTTTTAAAGTTGTAGTCTTCAACCCCACCTGATGCAATTTATCACATTTTACACGGTTCCCTCTGGAGCCACAAAAGACTTTGTTGGCATATGCATTAGTGCTCCTCAAGGCCTGGAGACAGACTTGGATGTGTAAAATCTCTGGAGTTGTCCCTTTTTTAAGTTGCGGCCAACGATTGAGCAGCAGTGCTTATAAGGACACAGGCGTACAGGTCATTTCACTGAACATTTAGATTATTACATATTGATTTATTTTATACGTTCGTTCAAATGTAATTCATAATAATATTGGCTGACACACAGCCTTTGTTGTGTTCAGAGTTTTACTGCTTCTGCACGCCCACACTGTTAATTCATTTTACAGGTGAGACCACTTCTCACCTGGGTTAAAAGACCATTTTCATGTTGTGTTGTCAAAGCATTAAAACAGGTGCAGATATGATCATTATTAACATACACGTGGCATGTGTGTGTTGCTGTCTGCTTCAGTGTGGTGGTTGAACTGTGGCAAAGTAAGGAAGTTACTCCACACCAAGGCTTGAAGTGCTCCGTTTAACTGAAGTCTCACTTCTTCCCATTTGAGCAGCGGAGATCCTGCAGCTCTTGTTCCGAATGTTCCTCCACATGTTCAGACGTCACACTTGCTGCTCTGTTTTGCTGTTCATTTTGGTCTGTTTCCTATGTGCCTATTCCATGTGTTTCTGTCAGGACGAGGATGAAGATGAGAAGGACAAGGGAGAGACTGCCGGTGATGGAGCGGCTAAAACTAAAAAGAAGAAAAAGAAGAAGAAGAAGGCTGCTGAGGAGGGAGGAACGGCTGGCCAGGTAACTGCTAGTGAGAATAACACACAAATGCAGACTGCAGGTGGCAAATGTTGGCGTCTAACAATCAAGGAAGCCTGAATGTAGTATGATTAATCGCACATTCGATGTAGAAAGCTTTGTGACCTGTACTTTTAGATATAACCTATATAATCCCATAATAATGCATAGCTAAGTACTAATTATTACATGGGAGTCTTCTCTGGTATCAGTTTTTTCTCCGTTTGACATGCAAAAAGGATTCTTGACCCTGTTGATCAGCTGATTCACATTACGGTCTTTGACGTTTTCTGAAGTTTACATTGAGTTCACTGCACAGTTTTGGGTGTAAACTTTGCATGTGTCCCGTGAAAGGGCGAGGGGCCAGAGAAGGAGGCGGCGCCCGCAGCCTTGGTGAAGAAGCAGCCGCCCATTCAGGAGAACGCTGCTGCCGTCCAGCCCGTCAAAGCAGCTGCTGTCGAGGTCAGTGGCGCCGATATCGGTCGCCAGAGCAGATCATCTTAACCGCGTTTTCCTGATTTGTCATATTTAAAATTGATAACAATTGTTAACTTGTTCACTCATCTTTTGCTGAGGTGGTCTCCAGACTAAACAAAAAGGGAAATGTTCCCTTTCCTTGCAGGTGCGAGCGGAGCAACCAGTGAAGGACAAAATATCCCAGAAACCCCCTGTCACACAAGTGCCACAGAAGCCCACTGACGGAGAGCCCACTGCCAAGCAGAACAACCTTTCTGCTTCAACACAACAAAGTAAGTGCAATTGAACCTTAGTGAGATATTGCATATATGTATCCATGTAATGCATAAATTACTAACCAACATATTGGTTAGTCATTTTGTCCACCTCCATAAATGACTGAGGCATGAGAAATATTACTGGCAGATGCCAGGTCTTTCATTTTGAAATGCCCCAACCAGCTTTCTTTATTAGCTTTCGTCATTAGTTAAGCTTTTAAACGGGGAATGCAATAACAGACATTAGGAAATTGGGTTATTACGTTATTATACAACTTTAAATGGCTATAAACTTTCATATCTTTAAACGGTTGTCCTTTTTCTTTTATTGAAAACCTGGAATTCTGAGAATGTTTTTATGCCAGATTACATTGAGATTTACATGTCCAAGATATTTAGTAGTGTTTCCAACCATGTCCATCCACAAATCTTGTAATTCCGCCATCAAACTATCATATCTGTACTCTCCAGAATTTTTCTGTAGTAGTGTGTTATAATTCACATTTATCATGAGTTTTCTAAACAATCTGTGTCTAATATGCAAAGTAGTTCTTCAGATAAAGACCAAAAATCAGGTGTGCTATTTATCAGTGACATCCTTTGATTGGCTGGGTTTAGCAGTAACCTCTAAACAATGAGACTCTCACATTCATTTTCTGTATTTCCTTTTTGAAAAAGATGTATCTATCCATTTCCTGTAATATTCCATATTTCCACGATACCCCTACATGCACTTCATTATAAATATACATATAAATTGTCATAGGAAAACTTACAGAGAACCGTTTCTATATATTATTTTACTAACCAGTTTGTTTAATTTAAAAGGTGTCAGAGTTAATAATGCAAATAGATTCTTATCTGAACTGCACCAGAGGCAGATTTCTTTAACTTTCCTCCTGGCAGGAAACTGTGCACATTTCCTGTCCTTGCTGTGTCTGCGTCATCATTTTACTGAGCCTTCATATTATATTGGCTCTTTAGCAGAAGAATGATGAGAGTGAAAGTCAATTAAATATTTTCTCAGCAGTGAACCAAATGGATGTGTGATCCTCCTGACTTTGACACGGCCTACTCTGAATTTGAGGAAGCTTTTTAAAATGTGAAAATCACATGAGCCACACAATAAGACTAATCGCACTCTTTGTGTCTCCACAGAAAAACCTGAGAGCCAAGTGCCCAAACCAGCAAAGAAGAAGAAGGCGAGGAGAGAGACATGAGTCCCCTCTGCAGACCTCTGTATGCAAAAGACTTCATATCCCGTTTATGCAACACCTTTTGTGACAAGAACTTTGAACTAAGGTCTTCATGATGGACTTAAACCTTCCAAACCAGTCTGGAAAATGAAACCGCTTTTATACATGTCGAGTGTCAGCCGATTGAGCTTTGAAAACTGAATCTAATGTAACGCGGTGTTAATGATTTTTAAGTATGCATTTGATACTCTTGATTCTGTCTTCTAATTCCACTGAATCAAGTAACTGAAAGAGTTGTATTGTACTCATTAGATGTAGAAAATACTGACCTTGTTTAGAAGTCTTGATGTTGTGGTGGTGGCTAACGCCTGGAGTTTCCTGCATAGTCAATGAAAGTGCTTCAGGTTCACTCAACGCTGGGCCGTGTCGCTGAGTTGGCCTTTGCTTTTGCGGTCTTTTATTTTGCTCTTATGTTTCGTGAGCCGTGATGCTACAGTGAGCGCCGCTGGTCGAAAAGAGCCGAGTGATCAAATGTCCGTGTCCCGTGAACGGCTCCAACGTTTGTGCCGTATACGAGACAGAAAAGGGAATCCCGTCTGCTCTGTAATTCTGCATTCTTATGTGTGACTACACCATTTTGACTCTGTCCATCTGGTCTGTCCCTTGTCTGATGTTTGTACTGCAGTGTTTCCAGACACCCGTTCCCTTGCTGTTTTTACTATCTGTGTCCAGAGCCGTGTTGGAGCCTCTGATCGTAGACGTTCTGTTGCAGTGTCATCAGCCTCTTCATGATTTTTCCACCTGTGGTTGATTCAAAAGTCTTCAGAACCTTTTGTAAAACCAGTTTGTAAGAAAAGCTAAAGCCATATGTAAAAAGACTAAATAAAGGCCAGTTTTTCTATATTTGGGCTACTCTATATTGCAGTTTTTTTGGCGGTAACCCACTGCTGTGTAATGTTACCGGTAAATGTAACCGGATGACTATGAATAAGACGTAATTAACTCCGCTATCGGAACACAGCTTTTCATTCGCCGTCAAGTCTGCTGCCTTGGGCCTCGAGGCTTACCTTTACAAAATACATACTCTGCGTGGTCAAGTATTTTCATAATTCAGAGATAATGTATTGTCATTCCACAACACTTTGTATGTACCTCTGTCCCTTACAGAAAAAGACCACAAGCATTTTGGAAATTGGAGTCAAGTAATTCACTGTCGGGGGAAAATGTGATGAATTGTCCACGAGACAAAATGAGTGTTCCCTTTTGTTCCAGCGGGAAAATAGTCTTAAAGTCCAAATCGATTATGGTGAATGTCTGTGATTGTGCACAAAGTTTAAATGATTAAACATCAGCTACAGCAAAAACAAAAATCCATGTTTTTCACATGATCTTTGTGTCTTGAATTTGTGTAAATAAATGTCATGTTCTATTTTTTTATTCAGTCATGTTGAAAAAAATCATTAATGTCAAAGCCCCTCATATCTGTTATTAATAAATCAACAATGAACACCTAATTTATGACCTAATTTTGGCTCAAGTTAAAAGTCCCAGCTTCAAACTGTATGCAGGGTTCTTGCGGTCATGGAAAACCTGGAAGAGTCATGGAATTTTAAAATGGTTATTTCCAGGCCTGGAAAAGTCCTTGGAAAGAAATAAAATCCCAAAGGTTTTGGAAAAGTCATGGAAATGTGTTATATTCATGTGTTCATGACTTTCATTTACGCTGAGTTTGAAATAATTAATATACTTTTAAAAGAAAGACGCTCAAAATATAAGCAGGCATACATACAGGCATCTGTATAAATGTTTATTCTTTTAATCAAACTATTGTCTCATTCATTTGTGTCATTTAAGGTTTACTGTATGCTTTGTATTCTCATTGTTTGTTTAAATACTACATTTTCTCACTTTTTCATGTTTCATGAAACTCGGTCATCAGTTTAAGTCCAGAGTTCTCTGTGATCATCTGAGGAGAAAAGAAGAGAGAGACGGTGTAAGAATATACTACAATCTCTACAAATACTACTATGACTACAACTACAAAAACAACGTTTTTATGTTCTACATACTTTTTCAAGACACTGTTCTTTGAGTTTTTTTGAACATACTATACTATAGATTTTTGTTTGTGTTTTATTCAGTCAATCGTTCCAATAAAATACTATACAATATTCTGTATAATATACACAACAGAAAGACTGAAAAGGTATAGGTAGAAGCAAAAATGCTTATATATTCCTATCCTAAATCATTATCAATTAAATAAGATAATTCGAAATAAAGAAAAAATAAAATCTTCCATATACAAACATTTCATTCACACTTGTAACCCTCACATTGTTTTATAAATAATCCTTTTGAAAACCAAAAATGAGTTGACCATTCTTACATCCATTTTACAATAGAAATACATCTTCTTTTAATCCCTTTTTTAGCTTTTTGTACAGTAAACTTACAAACATCTCTCAAATCATATGTACTCGTGTATTGAAAACAACTTTTGTACACAGCTCTGTACATTGTCTGCATTATTTTATAATAAACCAAATCATTAAATTTAAAAAAATGAAACGTGATCTGAAAAACAATGGACTTGTGTGCTCATAGTAACCAGCATTATTCATGATGCGTATCGCTCGTTTTTGTAACAAAACTGTTGAATTGATAAAGGTTTTATAGGTTGACCCCCACACCTCCACACAATAAGATAAATATGGAAATAAGTGAGCAATACATTATATACAAAGCCTTAGAAGTTAGTACATCTCTACATTTATACAGTATTGCTATTGACTTGACCTTTTCAACATATTAAGACTGTTTTAAACTTTGTTGGACTTTTTTGTTAGGTTTTATTTCTACATATTACTTCTACCTTTTTATAATGTCTTTACTATATATTTTTTCAACAAAACTATACTAAAAACCTCTTTCAACATTTTTTTCAACAATATATAGTGACCTTTTTAGGACTTTTCATTGTTTTAACAATACTGTGCTTTATTTAGGACTTTTTCAACATACTTTGACTTTTTAAAGATTTTTGAAATACCATACTTTGACATTTTTCTGGCTTTTCTAAGACATTTAATGTCATACTATATCAACTACTTTCTTTGAGATACTATGCTATTCGTCGACTTTACTATAATATATTATTGTTTTTTTAATTGTTTTGCTATTGTCGACACAGTATAATGATATAAATAATGACTAAGATTTCTTTAATATACTATTATTATGACTTTTTTATGTGAGGGAACCAAGACAGACGATGTAAGATGTACAGATTGTAAAACCCTCACAGGCAAATTTGTAATATTGGCATTTTATGACATACCATATTACTAAAACTATAGTTTTGGCATAGTACAAGGCATTTGTACAAGACAAAGCAATATGTACTAACACAAAAGCTACTACAACAACTACTACTCCTGCTACTACAATGACAACTACTACCACAACTACAACTACAACAACTACTACAACTGCTACAACAACTACCACTACTAGTTGATGTGATAGTTACCAGCAGTCTTAAGATAAATTACGGACATTTATACATTTACATTCTATGAAATAAATAAAAATGACAGTGTACACTTTTGCAATATCAATAACACACTACAACATCAATATCTACACAGTTATACCAAACTAGAAAGGATTCCTTGCAATAGAAAAGATGCTTCATAATCCTACACTCTTGAAGACCATAGTTTATTGTTGTCATTTTATTTACAAGGGAACAGAGTATAAATGGTCCTTTGCTGCTAACCACAGGAAAGATACAGTAACAACAGGCAGGTTCATTAGACAACAGTTAACCAATACAAAAACACATGTTTGTATTGGTTAACTGACTTTAAGTAGGGTTTTATTTATGGGCAGAAAAAAAAAACATAGCAGCAGTTTATTGATATATCCAATCCAACATCCAATTTATAATAAATAATGTTGTGTATACTCTCCAGGACAACATATGCTGCAGTATTTCAAATTGTTAATATCCTTATAGGCTACATTTTGGCAGAGCCTTTCCAAACAAAAGTATTTACCAATAAGCATTGATAAGAGCTCTCACTCAGCACCTTTTCATTGAAATCATTGACATCTTCAGTGACGCCGTCGACGTGACGGAGAACCATAAACTAGGCTTGAGTGACCAGCCAGAAATTACGCGTGGACAGACGTGGCACTTTGGCCATTTTCCTCTTTTACAAAAAATAGTTTTTTTTTTATTGCACACAACACTGCACACAAATGAGGATGAAATGTCAATTTTTGTGAGCTATCTCGGCTACATATTACCAAATTGTTGTCCCTCGCTACTCACAACGACAGCGTACTAGCTGTAGATGGAGCACTAAAGCAGCTATGGTATTTAACAGGCCCAGGTTTGCAGCCCAGAGTGGTTTATCTTGTCAAATATAAACGATCTTTGCAGCCCCCTCTCATTCAGCGCCTGTGAAATAGATGCAACGCGCACCTTTCCACTGACATCACATCATACTACCGTCCTGCCAGCAGACTGTCCAATCAGCGGCCGAGGGGAGGTCCAGAGCCGGCGCCACTGTCCAATCAGCGGATAGCGTGAGCTCTGCTCACCGGAACGTCACCTCTGATTGGAGGGCTGAACCGTGGAGGAGGCGAGACGTGAAACCACCGAATCCCAAGTAGTGCGCGTTTCTCATTATCATAAAATATTCAGCAGCATCCCTCCGACTGTCTGTGAGCAAGTTCCCATGAGTTACAAGGGATAGGTAACCTTTTT
The DNA here is from genome assembly GCF_910589615.1 of Taurulus bubalis. Taxonomy (NCBI): domain Eukaryota; kingdom Metazoa; phylum Chordata; class Actinopteri; order Perciformes; family Cottidae; genus Taurulus; species Taurulus bubalis. The sequence goes on from NC_136600.1 coordinate 5,645,504, forward strand.
GTTTTGGGTTGCCTGACTTCCTTTTTTTGGAGCACCTGAGAAACACCATGAAGAGGAATTATTAACTGCGTGGTAATTTTCTGTCAACGTAAAAACAAAAACGGGTTATCAGCACTAGTGCTTTTATTATCTAATTTTTTTGTATTTCTTTTTTTTTTTAAATCCAAAAAGATGTGGACCTTCCTGGGAATAGCAAGCTTCACATACCTTTACAAAAAATCCAACACAGTCTTGACTTACGCTCACAAAGAGCTTGTAATGGCTGCAGCTTTATGTCTGACAGTCGGCCTGCTGCTATCACATGTCAGGTATTTTCATGTGCAGAAGCTCATAGTCTCTCAGGTATTGCATTTGCCCCTGAGCCTCTTGTCCTTTGTACCTGTCATCAACTATGTAATCCCCCAAACCTCAGCACAGAGGAGCCAGGAGCCGGAGAGCAGCTGTAAAAAGGTAAGACAACTCGTTTGGCTACATGTTTGCCTCATAATGTGAACAAAGGAAGACGAAGACCAATACATAAGAGAGACTACGTATTCCTGTTTCCCCCATTTAACTGAAGTAATTCATATCAAATGTAGGATCTTAATCCCTGGATTGAATTCATGACTTTTTTATTCTCAATTTGTATTCTAGCACTTCTGAAGTAAAGTGCTTTAACGTTTTATATATATTTTATATCCAAAGACTACAACTGAAATCAGAGAGACGTAGGTTATTGGATGAAGTATAACACATTTACATTAGTATATACAGTTCAGTTTGGACTTCATACCCTGTGTGTGTAACCAGACTCTCCCCTCCGTTTGTTTCCAGAGCCGGAGAACAAGGAAGAGAGTAGATGCAGAGCTCTCCGCCTCAGCCGGTGGCTCCTCGGTGGCCCCGGAGCCAGATGTGGTGATCGTTGGGGCGGGGGTCCTGGGCTCTGCCTTGGCGGCCGTCCTCGCCCAGGACGGGAGGAAGGTGACGGTGGTGGAGCGGGACCTGAAAGAGCCGGACAGGATAGTGGGGGAGCTGCTGCAGCCGGGAGGATTCAGGGCGCTCAAGGAGCTCGGACTGGAAGGTCAGTGATGGAAGATATATATATATATATATATATATATATATATATATATATATATATATATATATATATATATATATATATATATATATATATTTTTTTTTTTTTAATTTATATATATATATATATATATATTTATAAGGGGAACATATTTTCCCAAACAACTTCTTACGATGAGCAATGAACACACACACTATGTAGGAGCGGTCGGTACATTAACACGCATTCTCTCGTAGTGTCACTTCAAAACTTTCTTTTATTCCATACCAGCAACAGAAAAATAAATGAAACTCATCTTAAACAGAAAACCCACTTTGTCTCAAAATGCGTTGAATGCGGTTGAAAATATTTTGCCCTTCCGCTCTCTAGCAAAACACACCTGGCTGTACTCAGGTGACGTACATATAGTGGGAACGCCCCCTGACCTCGTCATCATAATCAAATTAAACAAATAAGTAAAACACAAACCAGTGTAATGGCTTCTACACACTACAACTACATGAACACACAAGTTTATCTTTTGCTTTCTGTATTTTGGGGGGCTCAGTTCGACAAGGTGATGTCACATATTATCGCGCACCAATCAGAGTGAGCAACGTTTGAATCAGAATCTGGTGCCGGTTGTTTGATTATGTCGACAGATCTGCGCGCAGTCCTGATGGAGCAGATCAGACGAGTGTGAAACTCTAAAAGGAAATAATTATTTCTGATCTTGCTGGTTATTTAGTCCTAAATATGAAATGTTTGATTCAATATGATTTGAAGTTTCTAATTCAGTGGTTTCTTCCCTATAACTCTACTTATTTATACATACACTTGCCGTTTGGACTACATCGCTGTAAATTGTATATATAAGTGGTTTGATGATATGTGCCTAAAACAATTTTTACGATCAGCAGAATCTCTACGCAATCCTTCTTCATGAGGAATTCCTTGAATCTTTCCCTAAATGCTCATAGGGACTACATCGTACTCTATAATTATTTATTTTTTTAAACTCCTGCAATACAACATTAATATTCCTTTTATATATTTAGTTATTTTCTGTAATATTTATGCAGTTTCCCCTTTTCAAACTGTCCATTCTTGCAGGTAAAATGTAAAAAGTAAAGTTTCTAAAGGTAGCAAATATGTGAAAATGTGTATTAAACAAAGTAAAATACATCTAGAATAATTCTATTTGATGGAATGGTACCAGATAAGTGTTTGGTGATAAGTGTGATGACTTTGTGTTGTGAAAGTAACCTCTCTGTGTGTGTGTGTGTGTGTGTGTGTGTGTGTGTGTGTGTGTGTGTGTGTGTGTGTGTGTGTGTGTGTGTGTGTGTGTGTGTGTGTGTTGCCCTCAGGTTCAGTGGAGGGTCTGGATGCCCATCTGGTGAGCGGCTATGTGATCCACGACATGGAGAGCAGCACAGAGGTGGAGATCCCTTATCCGCAGGGGGAGGACAGACCCGAGTGTGGACGCGCTTTCCATCACGGTCGATTCATCATGGGCCTGAGGAGAACCGCCCTGGCTCAGCCAAAGTGAGTATAGTCTCTCTCTCACACTCACACTCACACACACACACACACACACACACACACACACACACACACACACACACACACACACACACACACACACACGACGAGTCCATATGCCAACTAGCTAATTGGATGGCATTGTTTTTGACAGCACTGAGGGTTGAAGGGAACAGGGGTATAATTAAAAATCTGTTGTTCACATGTTGCTAATTTATTCTGCACTGTTAAGCCAAAATCCTGTAGAACTTTCATGTTCTACAGGACATTAATGAAATTATAAATGTATTATATTTTATGTTCATGTAGAGGACTATTTACACAATTATCAGGACTCTTAACACTACGTTTTAAGATGAGAGACTGAGTTTACTGAAATGGTCTAAAACGCTCTCGCTTTACAATAAAACTCAATAAAACCATATTTCGAATAGGCATTCATCTTGTTCCAGTAGCTTTCTCCTGTCATGTTGCCCAGGCTACTCGAGCTTGTGGAGGCGACGTCCCTAACTGCGTAATTGCGCCCCTTAGTGTCACATTCGTAGAAGGCACCGTGACCAGTCTGCAGGAAGAGGACGGCTGTGTAACCGGAGTGCAGTACAAGGATAAAGAAACTGGAGACATCAAGGTGAGAAGACAGAGCTCTGCTGCGCGTGTAGAACCGTGTGTTCCTCCTCCTCACCTCATGAAAAGAAACCGCGTACGATGACTGTGAACCTGTGTCCTGTAGGAAATCCATGCACCGCTGACTGTTGTGGCTGACGGCTGTTTCTCTAAATTCAGAAAGAGTCTGGTTTCTGGGAAAGCTCACACCTCCTCTCACTTTGTTGGATGCCTCATGAAGGTAAATATCACCCCACTGCAATGTCTGAATTGGAATGCCTTTAAATAGTCAAATAGTCTGGTCCCAGCTTCTCAAATGTGAATCATCATTCCATTGTTTTACCATATTGAGATATTTTATATACACAATTAATTATCAATTCATTTAGAGAATAATGAGCAGATAAATCAGTAATGAGAATAATCCCGAGTTGCAACCTTTAACTATTCAATTATTTGATACTTTTGACGATAAATACCTACTAGCATTGGAACGTTACACGCCATTTAAAATGGAATATGTGATTGACTCACTACTGTGTGTAAACCAAACAAACGAACCTTCGGTTGAAAAATGCTGCCTCAAGTGAAATAAAAAGTCTCAAAGTATTGATTCAAACAAAAGGTTTGCAATCCAGTGGATCACAGCGGCTCACTGTGCTCATCCCACAGGACTGTCCCCAGTTTAAAGCCAACCATGCCGAGCTGGTGCTGGCCAACCCGAGCCCGGTGCTCATCTACCAGATCTCCTCCTCAGACACCAGAGTGCTTGTGGACATCAGGGGGGAGATGCCTCGCAACCTCTCAGAGTACATGGCGGAGAAGATTTACCCTCAGCTGCCAGGTAAAAGACACATGAGATACATTTAGAAAATGTCTCTGAGGTTTTATTTTAACTTACGTTGTTATTTTGAATGAAATATGTTCTTTGACCTTCATAAATGATGAAAGCTTCTAATACTGCCAGTGATGCCAGACGTCCTGGTAGGTGGGAACATATCCAGACTGCTGCCTGTGCCGATGTGTGTGCGGCCAAAGGGGCTACAGATTTGACATTCACGGCGTGCTCTGCTATTCAGCTGAAATATCAAAGCCGCTATATCAAAGCATCAGCTCTGGTGACCTTGACAGAGGTCCTGCTGAAATGGTGAAGTCAGTCACACTGATGCATTAATAAACGTACATTCAGACACCAAAAGAAAAGGCTTTTTCATTGTGCATGTGCCCAGCGTGCACCTTTGAGTTTTCATGCACAGGGCAATCTGAGTGATCTACAGCCTGCTCTCTCTCTTCCCCCGTTTCCCTCAGAGCATTTAAAGGAGCCCTTCATGGGGGCGCTACAGAACGATCGACTCAGGTCCATGCCCGCCAGCTTCCTGCCTCCCTCCCCGGTCAACAAGTCAGGTACGAAAGTGCTGTTACAAACGGCCAGGGGGAATCTAGTGAACGATTTCAGCGTGTTAATAGTACGATGCATGTCTTCCAAAGCAGTGCACCACTTTGGTCATTACTGTATGATGAAACAAATTAAAGTTCTTTCCTGGTTATCACTATTTTGCAATTAGTCCGCGTTTAATAAAATGCTGTAAAAGCATTCTTTATTTATTTCTCCAAAAGTAAGTAGTGCTATGTTTTATGGATCCATTAAAAAAATACATGTTTTTTGTTTTACCTGATAAAGCAATACATAGATTTAACAGAATAGTCCTTTTGCTAAATAGTCTTATTAGCTTTCTTGCTGATGGGAAGTACAATTCACCTATCTGTGCTGTAAATATGAAGCTATGGCTAGCAGCTGTTTAGCTTAGCTTTGCATAAAGAATAGAAACAGCTATCCTGTCTCTGACCAAAGGTATTCTATTTGTTTGACAATGACAATGACTTTTGTTTTTAGGATTAAACAACTAAATACCTTCGGACAGCATTTGTTATGCTAAGCTAAGCTAAACGACGGTTGGCTATAACTAAAGTAACTAACTAAAGTAGGCTACAATGTGTTAATTAGTGAACTTTAGATGTGAGGGTAGAGGCAGGCTATGCTATGCTAAATTAAGCTATGCTATGAAGACGGCAGTTAGCTTAGCATAGCACACAGACTGGAAACCGCTAAGTTGGCTCTGTCCAAAGGCAACACATGCAGCCTACCAGAACTTTTGAAGCTTGTCATCACTGGGAGTGGAAAACCCAAGTGACTGTGCCCATCCAAGAAATAGTCTACGTCTACGACATAACCCTCTTATGCCGTCATAGAAGGTATAATGTGGCAGATTTTGTTACCCTCGACTAGCCGCCGACAGTAGCTTCAAATGCAGCGCCGATGAGAGTGGCATCGACCTTCTGATTTAACTCCTAGAAAGTGAATAAGCGTGTACTCTCCAAAATGCCGAACTGCTCCTTTATTACACTGATTGTATGTGGGACTAGGGGTGTTGGACTGAAGCTGTAACACTAGTGAGCTTTGTGGGCATTATGAGCAATGACACTCTTAAACACACAGAAATAAAAGCACAGAGAAACACTACAAGCCATCCTAGATGTCATCTTGCTCATTGAGTTTGGCACTGATTGGAGGACTTTTATTACTACTCAGGGGGGGACTTGACCACAACTGGTGTATTTTGTATGAGAGACAAACATCAGTGTGTTTGCAGGCGTGCTTCTCCTGGGTGATGCTTACAACATGAGGCATCCTTTGACGGGTGGAGGGATGAGTGTTGCTCTCAATGACGTTCGCATCTGGAGGAGTCTGCTCGAAAACATCCCGGATCTATACGACGACAGGGCTATGCTGCAGGTGAACGATCGACTAGACTTAACCTTTTTCACTCCAACAACTCACCGTTTCCCTATAATCCTCATGAATGTATTACATATGACAACAATAAGGCCTGTGTACGTGTATAACAGCAAGTATAAGCTATATTTGGAGCCTCACCACATCCCATTTGCCTTGTCCTGTTATTCCCTCTGCTGTAGGTGAGCAACTGCAATATTACACAGATTTGTTTTCTTCTCAACAGGCAAAGAAAAAATTCCACTGGGAACGCAAGTCATCACATTCTTTCGTGGTGAATGTGTTGGCTCAAGCCCTGTATGAGCTGTTTGCAGCCACAGACAGTAAGTATCTGCCTGTGGATTAGAAATGGTTATTATTTTGTCATTACAAAAGTCCAAATCTGCTATTATTTTAAACAGCACTTCATGGTCATTTTGAGTCTCATCATGTGCCTGTTTTGTGTTGACCAGACTCTCTTCATGAGCTGAGAAAAGCCTGCTTCCAGTACTTCCAGCTTGGTGGAGAGTGCATCGCTGGGCCTATTGGACTCCTCTCAGTGTAAGCATACATTACCTTCCACAATAACAGGATAGACAGAATTTTCCAACATGGCATGATGGAATCCAGTCTTAAGGTTAAGGGAATAGTTTGTCATTTTGGGAAAAAAAGCTTTTTGCTCTGCTTACTTTGAGTGTGAGATGAGAAGATTGATACCACACTCGTGTCTCTGCACCCTTAACGTAAAACTAAAGCACACTGGCTTACTTTAACATTCAAAATGGATACCTGATGAGCTTGGCTGTTTCTTTTTCAATGGCAACCTAGAGCCTTGATGTCAATCATCAAGGCTCCAAGAATGGTAAATGGACCTGTACTTGTATAGCGCTTTTCTAGCCTTCCGACCACTCAAATCGCTTTTAACACTACACGACATCATTCATCCATTCATAATAATACTTTAATTTTATGTAGCGCTTTACTAAGCACTCAAAGACGCTTCACACACTGATGGGAGGAGCCACCTGCCCACCAGGACTAACTAACATTCACACACCGTAGGCACAGCTGTGGGAGCAATTTTGGGGTTAAGTGTCTTGCCCAAGGACACGTCGACATGGGCTAGCGGAGCCGAGCATCAGTGAGCAGTAAGTGCTGCCTTTTGGTGCTAAGCTAGTCGGTTGCTGGCAGCCTACATATTCCTCGTACAGACATGAGTGGTATCGATCTTGTATTTCCCAAAATGTAAAGATTATTCCTTTTAAATATAAGAACGAATGCAAATGACTTAATGACATTGTGATCTTTACCAGGTTGACCCCCAAACCCATGACCCTTATTGGGCACTTCTTCGCCGTGGCAATGTACGCGATTTACGTCAACTTCAAGTCAGAGTCTTGGTGCACCAAACCTCGGGCTTTGTTCAAGAGTGGAGCCATCCTGTACCGAGCCTGCACAGTCATGTTTCCACTCATCTACTCTGAGCTCAAGTACCTGGTGTACTGAAGCGTATCTACACCTGCACACAGAAGGACCAAACTCAGCGTTCGTTTTAGTGGATTTTCCACAATGTGCCAATACCTTCCTGAAGACGGCATAGTCTTAATGTCCTACTTAATGTCTTCTTTCAATTGGGACATATTATTCAATAATGCCTTGATGTAGCCCTGTTTTTCATGGACATTTAATATTGTGGAATTACTCCTGCTCAACAGAACTGCTGTGTGGAACATGGCAATTTAATAATAATGATTTTGCAATAGAGCCACTGCTGTATATTTTCCTGCTGAGCTACTTTTTGCTGTATTTAATACGGGAATCCTCATGTAATGATGGTATTACAAGAATTAATAATTTTTTTATCTAAAAGCACTGATGATGGGATGTTATAAAACAGAAAGCCTTCTGAAATATTCTCTTACGTCATACAAAAATCCAGGATATTTTCAGCCTTGTGTTGAGGAAAATATCTGCTTCACTTTATTTGTTTAAATCACACACATTCTTACAGTAACTAAAGTCACTTCTTGCCTTCCTGATACCGTCCCTATATATATATATATATATATATATATATATGTTTTGGTTTCTACACTGCTGACAGTGCAGCTGACAAGAAAATGAAATATTCATCCCAGAACTCCAGAATGATCCCTGCACTATTTCAGTCCTGCTGGATATCATTACAGAGCTGGCGCAGCATGCCTGGGGGAAGTTTGGGTTTGACAGGGACCTGAGATGGAAGGAACGACGCTCATATCAGGACTAAGTCAGCCGATGATGCTCAGGCGGTGTTTGTCCCGAGCTGAAACAGACGAGGAAGTGCCGACATGTAATTCACCACTGTTGCGTTTACATGAGCCTGCATTTGGCTCGATGGGCCGTTAAATATATCATACATGACAGACAAGAAGTGTCTCCTACTTTTCCTGTTTTATTACAGTAGTTGTTGCTGATAAAATATCTGACAATAGACTATTATATACCAGTTATTAGTACCGTGGACTACTGTAAGTGTTCACAAAAGTGACCGTTAGATGGCGCTCACTCACAGATGGAGGATTTCTGTTTGAATGGAGGCTCTGCCTTGGATTGCGTTCCTCTGCTGTGCTTTAGCATTGGAATGCATGTAACGGTCGGCCACGGATCAGAGCATGGTGAAAATATATATATATATATATATATATATATATATATATATATATATATATATATAAAAATCAAGGCCTTAAAAGTACTTGTTTTACCATCTGGTGGTAAAATGACAATCCCCCCCCCAAAAAAAAAAAAATACTAGACATCAAGACTTAGATTGCTATTATTGTCATTTCAATTCACCTTTTATACAGGGTGTATAAAGAACGTGTGTTCTTCAACATTAGTTAAAGAACACACGTTCTCAACTAATGTATTAAAAGAACAAAGACCCACGTTGAGTGGTACTGTACATTTCTATTTGGAAAAATCAAGCTTCTTTCAAGGTCACGTAAGTAACATATGATCTTCCTCAGATACACAAAACATACAAAGACTCTCAGTGACCAAACTGGCCATGTTTATGTTGTTTGACTGTCTGTGGTGTCCTGGTTTTAAGAATTGGCAAAAGAGATACAGACCATAGTTTATTTCTCAGATTCCTGCATCTAAACATCAGACAGTGTTCAGTTATAAAGTAGCTGAGCTCCATTCTAATGCCGGAGACAAAATCATTTTCTAAACCTACTGTGTTGCAGGATGTGTGGAACCTGGAGTTTGCCACTGGAATAAATAAAGGCTATTTCAGTGAGCGATTAGTCAACCTCTTAGCATTCCTGTAAAATTTGACGAAAAACGTCTATCCAGGTATACCCAAAGTAAATTGCAAGCTTTACTTGAACTATTCGGAGTAAATGCATGGTCTTGGTCTCTTTTGAAAGGTAACACTCTGAAGCTGTTTCCCCTCAATAGTCATAATCACTTTAAGTGCTGCTGACACTGAGTTATATGAGTTTGAACACACTAAAGTATAAGGTTTTTATTTCCGCCTGAACATTTCTTTGCAAATAGATGCCTGTAGATGACTATAAATGGGACTTATGGACTGGAAAACACAATGGAACCATAGCCTGAAGCCTTTTCTAGTCTAAGTAAAAAACAGATAACAATATCACAGAAAATTAATATTTTACACGTTTTTCGAATGAAATGTTTTTCCATTTTGAGACTGAAAATATTCACGATATATATACTATATACCTATTAAAAAGGCTTATAGTCTTGCAAATTTATAGAGGTACTATTCATATTTACTACCAGTATTGCTGAGACAGAAAATGAAGTATAAATGCATTTTCGGTCTAATTTAATGCCAAACTGAGGCTCTGTGAGCAGCTGTATGTTCTGGTGAAGTTGAAGGCTGTTGGAATCAGCTCCACTGCCACTTCCTGGTATTCGTTTTTTAGGCAATTTCATTGGCTGTCATCCGAGCTGTATGAGGTGACAGGCTTGAGCCACGTAAGAAAATAGAGGCTGAGCCTGAACTTCAACGTAGCTTCTGGTTGGGTAATGTAGCCTGTCAGTCAGGACATGAAGCTCTTATTGGTTCAAGTGGGGATCCAATACAAAGCTTAGAGCTTTGACGGTCATTTTGGTGCCGAGTGTGTAGCTGTGCTCTCATGCAAACTTGCTTTTTTCTAAAAACAAAACGTTATTCTTTCATATCTTCCAGCTGATATGAAATGATGCAACACCAGTCCATGGATATTTATGGATGTAATCACGTGTTTTGGACTAAATCTTTTATGGGATTTTTTTTATTGGACCTTTACGATGTAACAACGGCGTTGTTGTTGGAATGTTATGGATCAATATGAGGCGTCATCGGTGAGTTGCTGGCTTTTGCTATCGTTTGTTTGTTTGTTGTCTGACAAAAGTCTTGTTTGTAGCTGCTGTGGTGGTCTGATCTTGAAACGGCTTGCACAGCTGGAATCACAAGAATCGTAGGTTTCCAGAAACATATGGCACTCGTACCGAACTATAAATAAGAGGCACAGTGTACAATGGAATGTACAGTAAAGGACGCCCGTGGGATGGCAGAACGTTAACAGGTTTTAATAAATGGATCCATTTCAAAATGCTAATACAAATAAATTAGGCAAATTTGCCTTTAAATTGTGCAGTATAAATGTAAAAAACAAGATTTATTTGCCTTTGTGGGACACAGGACAGCATATAAATGTTGGGTATGATACACAGCAAAGCTCCCTTGGGCAGACTTGAAGCCGTGGCGTGTTTATATGGCATGTGCTGCAACCACTCGGCTACAGAGGCGCTTAAAATGAACTTTTTGCTTGAGCATTTGCTTATTTGTCTGCTTATCACATTATATCCCACGATCCAGTCATTACCTGCTTAAACATTTAGAGTTCACAGTCGTGTGTTATTGTTGCTTTAACTTGAAGAGAGCGGCCAGTTAAATATTTCAAAGATGTATAAGCAGCGGGTCACTTAAGAATGAAACTAAATCGATTGGCCAGGTAACCAGTTTAGTGATTCATTAGAAAATATATTGATCTTTTCCATTTGCATTACTTTGATGTTTTATTTGAATTGTTTCAATTCAGCGCTACTAAACATAAACCATATATTTAAAAATAAATAACATTACTAATTCAGTCGGATTCCAGGTTACAACAATTAATTCACCTTTATTGTTATTTATACATCACTGATACATTGTATTCTGGTGAAATAATTGAACGATTTATCCATATTATTCTTTGTGACGCTCCACAAGGACACAAATACTGGTGTGGAAGACCAGAAAGGGGGGAAGAAAGCTTGGGGAGCGTTAAGTACTGCGCACGCATCCATCACCCATCACCCGAATACCTACCTGGACCTGTGGAGACTCACCTGACAGCCGCACGAGGAGAGAAAGCGTGCCCTGCTGCCATGTTGGACCACATTCCACCCCCCTTTCCTACCAGAGTAATCCTACTTTTTAGACACACAGAGCGTTAGGGCTGAGCCTTATTGATATTGGTAGCAGCAAGCTTTCTACTAACAGTTAACATCTTAATGATCTAAACAAAAAAGTACTGTACAGCTACTGCTAAGAGAATATAATAACCTGGCCTTGACGCTTTCACACCAGATTAAAGTGCTAGAAGCAACCCACCAATCCACACTTTATAATTATATATATATATATATATATATATATATATATATATATATATATATATATATATATATATATATATATAGAACAAATCTACTATTTGAACATTAATTTACAGGGTAATATACATTATATTGTAACAGCTGAAATATCAGCACAAATAGATCACTGTCACACTTAATAGCAAAATATATATGATTATGTATATCAATATATATATATATAATCATATATACCAATATATAATTGTCATATATGCATGTAAAACAGTTAACAACGTCTCGGTCTTTTCGATTGATACCCAGAAAAGCAATAGTGTATCAAGACGTAAACGCTTTACAAGTTTCTCTCTTGAAAGAGCGACAGGCGGCGGCAAAAGTGCCGCGGCCCGCACGGGTAGTTGAGGTCACAGGACAGTTATTTGCATATTCCACAAATCTATTGCAACACGTTACTGTCTACAAACAGTACAGCCAGCGTCCTGCGAGAGGAGCCGGTGTTAGCTGGACTCACATGTACACCCACTGAACAGAACGTTACGACGATGGGTGATCTGATTATAGCTATGTGCTTTCAGATGGTGTGCTATGACTGTGAACAACAGGAGGACTACAATACACAATACTCTATAGTTGAGCCTCAGAAGACAACCAAATATTCTCTCCTCTCTGAGTCAAGTGTCCTCTAATCCTACTGCTGATGGGTTTCGTATATCGGTGTTTCACCATAAATCACAACGTAAATGTGACACTCAACCATCACCGTCGAGAGTAATGGAATGTGTTCGGCTTTTGTCTCGTTTCTTTCCCTCTAATTGATCTCTCCCCGCTGAGGCTGACGGCACAGTGAGTAACAACCTACTGAATGAACAAAGTTCTAGGGTGGGTCTGAGAAAGGTGCTGGGGACTCCTTGAGGCTCTGTGAAGTTCAGATGCACTATCCGGGCCAGTGGGGCAGCGGTCCCAAATTCCAGCCGCCGTCATCTTCACCTCCTCTCAGGTAAGAGGAGTCCCTTCCTCGTCATGGCCTGATGGCCCATTCCCCCTAATTTCCTCCTCATCCCACCATCCGTAACCATCATTACCGCTGCTTTACACACTCCTCCCCCTGCCCTGCAAAGACGCTGCACAAGGCTGTAACAAGATACACACAAAGGTAATTTTTCACAAAGAAAAAAAGCTCCGTAATAACTGCAGTAGTAACGCACAACAAGCATCCGATAGCTGGCTTCCGGCCCGGGGCGCCCTGGTGATGTGCAGTTAGGTTTGGGGCGTTGCCAATGTTCTAAAGGAGGAGGACCCCTCGGTTTGCCCTTTGCAGGACTTGTTTTTTTCTCTCCCTGTGGTGCACTGTTCGGTTACTCAAACGCCCAGATCTCTATGTCCTGAACATAGAAATCCTCCTTTTTTGAGAGCATGGGGTTCCCAAATGTTTTACAGGAGTGACTCCTGCCGTGGTAGAGGTCTCCATCCAGCCACAGGCCAAACTCGCCGCTGAAGGAAATGAGAACAAAATAAGCAGGGGGGCCAAAAACGCTTTCTCCAGATCTTCTGTGTTGCATCTTTCTTCAGAACTAAACCGTCTTGGGCAATTAACACAACTTATCTGCCTCTTCAAAAATAATTATTCAATTTAGCTGCTCTACTTTCAACTATATTGCATCATTAGATCAATTTAAAACATATGCTGCTAGAACCGATTTCTGACTGCATCAAAAAGGCAGCTTGGGCTCACCTTCCTCCACCAAACGCTAAGGAGTCCATATCGCCCTTCATGAAGAACATGTTGTCCCCTGTCCATTTGTACACCTGTCGAAGACACAACATAGCAAACATAAGAAGACATGTTAAATACCGACATTGTATGTCCAGAAGTTTTCAACCCTGTTTGGAACAGAACATATGCAGGTGTGTGACTTTGGTGATTCAAAGGGTTAGTTCAGATTCATCAAAGTCACACAACAACACAAACAAACCCACCGAGTAGTAGACCAGGAACTCCAGTGTTACGCGAGGTAAAAGGATTGTTTGTATGAATGGAGTCAGGTGGTTTTGAAGAGAGCATAGATGGATACAATGACTTCAGTTCCCGGTCTTAAAGCGGCGAAAATAGCCAACATAATATAGTGTGCACTCTTTTTCAAATTACAAGTTCTTGTTTGTAGAAAAATGAAGACAATCCCGGTGAAAAGTGGCGCAGTTAATGTGTTGCTTTCAGCCAATTCATCTCACTAACCCTGGCTTGAGTCCACTAAGTGTAAATGTATAAAGCATATGCAAGTCACAGAACACTAAATGCCCATGTATAAAGATATGTAGACATATTAATCACAGCCCTTAGAGGACCAGAGTGTCGCATGCATCGAGAACAGCATGGGAGTGACAAGCGAACAAACAGAGCGCACGTTACACGATGGGTCACACGAGACTATACACAGTATTCATTTGTCCCCATTTGTCATGGTACAGCCACAGATTTAAATGTATTTCATTGGGATTGTATGTAATGGACAAACACAATATAGTCCATCATTTGGAAGTGGGGGGAAATATTACATTGATTTCAAAATGATTTACAAATAAAAATCTGAAAAGTTTTATTCTACTGTGACACCCCTAACAAATTAGGTGTGACCAATTGCCTTCACAAGTCACATTTGCAAGTCACATAATTAGTAAATAGGGTTGTTTGCAATTTAATCTCAGTATAAAAACACCTGTTCTGTGAAGGCCTCAGAGTTTGTTCGAGAGCATTACTGAACAAACAACTTCATGAAGACCAAGGAGCTCACCAAACAGGTCAGGGATAAAGTTGCGGAGAAGTAAGAAGCAGGGTTTAGATGATAAACATCCCAAGCTTTGAACATCTCACGAAGCACCATAAAATCCATGATCAGAAAATGGAAATAATATGGCACTAGCGCAAACCTACCAAGACAAGACCATCCACCCAAACTGACAAGCCGGACAAGGAGAACATTAATCACCAAGATGACCAAGATGTCCATGGTAACTCTGGAGGAGCTGCAAAGATCCACAGCTGAGGCGGGAAAATCTGTCCACAGGACAACTATTAGTCGTGTTCTCCAATAATCTGGCCTTTATGGAAGAGTGGCAAGAAGAAAGCCGTTGTTGAAAGTGAACCATAAGAAATTTGCCACAAGCCATGTGGGAGACACAGCAACAATGTGGAAGTAGGTACTCTGGTCAGATAAGACCAACATTTAACTTTTTGGCCTCAATGCACCAAGACAGCGCTGCAATGACAACGCAATGCATTCCAATGCATTTTGGACGTTGATTACAATGACAACGGTCGAAGCTATTTGGGTTTGCCTTTTTGGCAAATTTACATTCAAAATAAAACCAACATCCACAAGCTTATGTACCTCGAACTCTGGGTTGAAGGAAAAGAGGAAGGTCTCTCCTGTGCCATAGAAGCCATCGCTGACTTTAAAGGGCTCGGACGCCAACGCACCAAACACCTGCAGAAAGAGAACGCAAGTACAACTGACCACTGGACAATTAGGACACAACTCTGACATTGGAGAATTTCTAGCAAGTGATTCACGCTTTAAGTCAGTTCCAATATATTACAGTGCACTACTTACATGCTGTTGAATTCACAGCTTACCTGGCCATCGCTATCCTTAATAACCATGAGCACTGGGGTGTCCTGGCCCTGCATGGCTCTGTACAGACTCTTAATGCTCATGCCATGCTTTGATGTGCCAAAAGCCAGCGTCCATGGGTACCCGATGGTCCGCGGTGGAAGATTCCTGGCAAGCTGGGGGGGAAGAATGGGGAAAAAAAGAAGAGAAATTAAATGAAACACAGAAAGGCCACAGCCACTAATGTTAAATTACATCTGCAGTAAACTTTTAACACCGTCTGGTGTTTAAAGAAGAGTAACAGGGCTCCAAACACACAGAGCCATTAAAGAGAGGTCCGGCACTCCCTGAGAGAGCCTGCTGCTCTGCTGCCAATGACAGACTGAAGGATTAACAGTGGCGGGGGTTCATGTGGGAGATGGAGGAGCAATGCAGTTTAGGCGTCATTTTAACAGGCAGATAAAACACACACACCGACTAAAACATGGAATTAAAAGTGACTTTTTTCTTTTTACAGTATGCTGCACCATTTCCTCTGGATTGAGCAAGGGCCTTTAAACTGTCTGTTCGCTCTCCAATAATTAATCGGTCCCTCTGCTCGTTTTTTTCTTGTTGGTTCAGCACAAGCAGTTGGAAACCAAGCCATGAGGAGACGAGCTTCGACTTGGCTCAACCATGCGGGCCGCCTCGAGCTGTGTTGAGAGTAAATGGTGAAACGCTAACTTCAAACACCTGTCCACAGTTGTTCAAAGGAACAGCTTTCGAACAACAATGTAGCTCTATGGCACACAGGATTGAGATATATATCAGGCTTTGGATCCATTAATTTCTGCTTTTTGTTGGCCATAAGAAAAGTACAAAAGATTGCCTGCCTTACCCTTTAAATTGTGATTAGCATGTAGATGCACATAGTTGCATAAATGATGTTATTATTGTGCAACAGTCTGTACCTTCTCTATCTGGTCGGCCTCCAGGAGATCACTGGATTCTCTGAGGTTGGGTTTGAACGTTTCTGGCTCCAGCTCTGTCTTGATGGACGTGCCCTGCTTGGAGTTCACCTCTTCCTTGGTGGTGATCTACAGGCACAAGCACATGTCAGACATGCATATACACTCACAGGGAGTGGTTTAACATTCAGCTTCCAAAAGACACCGACACTGGATGGGTTCAATTACAGCTATCTGTCATAAACCTACAATTTAGTATTGCATCATATCGGGCTACTCCTACATAGTGAGCTATCTAAAGCAGTAACCACAAAACTCTACACGGTTTTAGTAAACTGCTCTAGGATAAAGGCTGGGGTAACATGAATAAACTTGCCTAACCTGAGCAACAACAGATCACATTTAAAAATTAACAACGTTCCTGCCAATATATATACTTATAAAACGCAGTATTTGCTGACAGCTGAATATCTTCCTGCCATTCTTCGGGGCCAGACGAGTAGGATTGGTTTGGCAGAACTAGGGGAGTGGGCAGAGACACGGGAGAGGAGACTGCAAAGTGAATGGGAAAATCAACCCAATGAATAATTTGCACTCCACTGTTTGACATTTTCTCCGACCAACAGACTGTTTTGGTTATTTATCTTTCTCGATAACAGAGGCTGATTGTGGAGCGCTCCACCATTGGTGGCTGGGATGCTCTCATGTTTCAGTCCTCATTCAAATGAGGCCTACCTGCATTGTACTCAAAAGACATCACTCACCCCTGTCAAGGGAGTCTTACTTCCACCCCCTTACCAACACACCATCGCACGTGTGCATAAAAGACCATACCCATTTCTGTGGGGCCTATATATGATCGACATATTGATCCTATCAGATCTAGTGGGTTGAGGCACTGAAAACACCCTGAAACGAGTCTAAGACGCAAAGCCTGACATATTGAGATAAGGCTGCTGTCACATGAAAACCTCGTCACACATTTTTCTGTAATGAAGTCATTCCCAATTGATCTTGTATAGCAAGTTTTGAATAGGTTTTGTGAGGCCAAACACTCATGAAACCTACTCAACAGATTAATGTTATGCAAAGCCTGTGTTTTTGAGGTTGGAATGCAACATCAGCTGAAGTCTGCTAGAGCCTATGGGAGACCATCTTGGTGCGAGCAGCTGCAGGGCTGGGCAGAGAAAGGGGGGGCAGTCAGGGCACCTGGAGTCGTTTGCAGAGCGAACGTAGATCTTCACTGTTTAGTGCATCAATCCGACGGTGGTACTCCGTCAGAGACACTACCTGGTAGTATAAAGACAGGAACAGGTGGAACATAAAACTCTGCCAGATCTATCGGCGGCCAGGGAAAGGAAAGGGTGAGTTTTGGGAAGCATTATGTGCACTAGGTAGTGCGATTTTTAGTGAACTTAACACTGCTCTACATACAAACGTAGATGTAAAAAATGTGAAGACACTAATTCTAACAAAGGCTCAAGGCCACTGTTAAGAGAAGGGGCACTTAAAAGCACTCCATCGTTTTGCATGTTTGTGTAATATGTTTAATAACACCAGTTGCTCAGTTAGACTAAAAGTTAACTCAGACCAAAGGATGGAAATACAATCAGTCTTTCTTCTAGTCAACCCCAAACACTGCCACGTCCACGAACATGAACCCACTCTCTCCTCGTCAGGAATACTAATCCACAACTACAACTGCAGCCCAGACAGACCAACACGATGACCTATGAGCATGGATACGTTCCAACAACGTTACACCCACCGCTACAAACTCCACTGAGAGCTGCCGCCTCTGTTCTGACGCCGAGTAAACGTTGGCGTTTAAACAGTCCACTGTGTCTCGGTGCAGGAAAGATATTTAAAGCCCTGTGTGCAAGATAAACAAACACAGCCACAATACCACACACTCACCGAGTCATACAATATTCCAATGAATATCAAACTGTCTGGGAAAAGACGTCATAAGCTGCCTTTAATTCTTGTACAACTGAGACAATCTCGCCCTCAACTTGTTACCTTTGGTGTAAATACATGTTTTGGTAACAAGCTGCCTCAGTAATGTAGCAGAACAGGTAAACTACAGCCCTAATGAAACGCACATCTGTGCATCACTTAACCTGCAGCTCAAGGAACTTCCGTGCTTTAGTCCCCTGATGAAGATGAACGTTGACCAAGCAGCAGTCGACAGACTTTTTGAATGTGCATCAAATGCCTTTTATCTGGCGAGATCAATGTCATGAAAAAGGTCAGCATTTTGGAAGTGACTGGTGAATTAATTACGGTGTCACACAGCAGACGTGACTAATTAAAATGTCACTTTACGAGCTATATAAACTTGAAAAATAAACGTAATCATGCTAACTGGTAAAAACTAAACAACATCGTGCATGTTTTCTGAGGTTTAAGTAAACTGATGAATGAAAACGGAGCTTTCATCTCTTAACTGGCGCCTAGCAACAGTAAACTTTCAGACAGCACACAGAAGCGCACACATCGTATCACACGGTACCAAGAGACAGCACTTTCCTGACTGATAAATAGTGGTTACACAGCGGCCACTTTGTTTAACATCAGTTACTGACCTAGACCATATCGGCTAATGGGCTAGCGGGCTAGTTAGCTTCGCTAGCGAGTTAGCACGGCTTGCTAACAACAAGAGAACACACAAGAACAACGTTCATACATCTGCAAAGACTGACAACAGAAACAATGCACAGGGAACATACACAGGTGTACTTGGGGGTCAGCCGTTGCTCTTTCACCCTCCTAGAATACATGTCTTGCTTTCTGGGCGAGGTTTGAAGGCGGGCAGTCACATTACAGATCCTTTAAGTTCCCTCGTTCAGCCCCGAGACAAGAAGACGGAGTTGGTATGAAGCCTGGCAGCCTGCTCGACTAAAATAGAAACATTTCTTTTTTTCCCCCAATGGGGTTTCTACCCCGTATGATTTGTGTGACATCGGTAAAAGCCAATAGCAACACGGGACAGGAGAGACACCGGCCCCCCATTGGTTAAAAGGAAATATGACCGGTCCCATAATAGACAGGATTTAAAGAGACAGTAACACGACAAGCCCATGAGGTATTAGATCTCTGGTTAAAAAAAACAAGTTCAAATTCAATCAAATGAATCAATCAAACAAACAAAAAATACATTCATACAACTGAAGTCTTTTTCTTCATCAAAAATATATTAGTTAGACAAAACTCGTTCGTAAAACATCTTTTTTTTCCTTCCTTAAAGAGCTCTATGCAAAAACAGTGTTGCTCAACAGGACAAACAAAAGCAGCAAGTTCCTGTTTACTTATTCAAATGTAATGGATATTGTAGGGACAAACAAATAAGTCCACTTTGTTTCCTACATCATTCATTTACATTAAAATTTAAATCCTGGCTACGGCTTCCATCGTATCAAATTCTTCATACAACCCCTTTCATTATCTACAGGCTCGAAAACAATCTCACTGTATCAAAATCATCAGTGATGTGCCGTCGCAGTGCTGGATGGACTATCTAGAATGGACAGGATGGTCTGTACTTCCTAGATGTACTGCCACATTCTGAAAATGCGCAATGAAGACACCTCGCGAAATTAGTTTGACGAGAAAAGGAGACAGATTGAACCCACATCAGTGCCACATGAGTTTGGGGTGATTTCATAGCCACAAACCCACAACTATTTAGTTGCTCAACAATTACATTCCCTACAGCAACTCATAATTGTGTTAGCCTTTTGCCAGTCAGCAAAATACGTTGCCAAATGCTGACTAACGCAAGTGACAGTCACACAACATGTGATGAAACTACATTACACTAACTGAGAGTAAACAATTACACAAACATGCAAAACACTTTGGTTGGAAGTTCAGAGAAGCGCATTTCCAAGCAAAGCAAGTGTTCACACAACTTACATGTGATAGAAAGTTCACACAAAAAGTTACCATCAAATCAAGAAATATGCAGTGGTACATAGAAGTGCAATATACAGAAGCAGAATAGGAAACCAAGGTTTTTAAAACTGCAAAACTCTGATGGATTCAAAACCATGATCAGCACAATACGTTTTGGACTATGTATTACGTAATGAAAGCACATCAACACATTTATATAGAACATGTACATTAACACACACAAATAAACTGAACAACACATGAAGGTCTGGTTTCACAGGTTATGGATTAAACCATAGTAACTAGACTTAATCCATGCGTGTGAAGCTCGAGACAACACAACAGGTGTGCTTAAAGCAAGGTGTGGGAACAGTTTTAGCCGTGTGGAACTTACCTCCCACTCCTTGACATTGAGGTCAGTGATTGGCTCGTCCTCAGCCGTTTCTGACACCTCATTCTTCTTGACAACCATAAACCCAGGCTCTTGTCCCATCCCCCTGACCCCCTCACCGTACATGTCCGGGCTCCACTGCATGAAGAACACGTAGAGGTGGTCTGACCTATGCGGAAGAAACGCAACTTCCATTAGCACATCAACTCCAGTAAGTTCTGAGAATTAATCAATATTGTGTATGTTAAAGTATTCTCAAACAGCCCTAATGGCCGTTAAGGAAGCATTCCAACATCAACAGAGATGGTGAACAAGACATTTTACTTGTCTCCTCATTTATGCCTGCCTGTGTGACAGTGTGCTTATCAAAAGCTATCACTTTGTGCTTAAGTGGTGGGAACACTTTGGGAACAAATAGTCTTATAAGAACTAGCTGAATCTGCTTACACTGATTGTGTGGTTCCCTTGTGGGCAGCCCAACAAGCTGTAAATACAACATTCACATATTCTGAAGTTGTTGGCCAAAAGTTTCTTATTTACACATTAAAAAAACAGAGCAACTTTGGCATTCATTTGGAGTTGTATTTCTGGACACAAATAATCAAAGTCCCATATTCACTTTCCCCTTATCTCCGTTTTGGTCTCCACCAACTCCTGAGGTAAACCTCTGTCTCTTTAGATGCTTAATGCGCCTGATTCCGTCAGAACCCCCCCCTCTTTAAACAAGCGTATAGTTATGGCTGGCTCAGGTTTGCCCTGGTCCAGCCCCTAGATATGCTGATGCAACCATGGCCCTGCTGATGCAACTGGCCTGGAGCCGGTCCTGCCAGCTGCCATGGCCCTGCTTTCTCCTCCCACTGCCCCTGGAATGCCCCTCCTCTCTACCTCCTTCTGCTTAATGGGCCGTGGCTATCTGGATCATGGACCATGCATACTACTCATTATATGAATAATTTCTGTCACATTCATTTGAATGTGCTGTAACTCTGTTACGTTGTTCATTCTGGTCACATGACATCTATTGCTTCTGTCCATCCGGGGAGAGGGATCCTCCTCTGTTGCTCTCCCTCAGGTTTCTTCCCCTTTTTTCCCTGTGAAAGGGTTTTTACTATCTTTATTGGGGGAGTTTTTCCTGATCCGATGTGAGGTCCCGGGACAGGGATGTCATGTGTACAGATTGTAAAGCCCTCCGAGGCAAACTTGTATTTGTGATGTTGGGCTATATAAAATAAACTGAATTTGAATTGAATTATCTCCTGTCGCTCTCAAACATTGCAACTATAATTGTGCCCCTCTTTGCTCTCCCCTTGTGTCTGCCTTTACATGAGAACCATGCAAACAGTTCAGGATATGATAAGATAGTACAGTATAACTCACGCAAAAGTGGAAAACAAATAGTTTGTGCAACATACTGCTTTGGACATGACAGAGCTGTGCAGACTCAGTAGTGCTGAGCTTTATTCAGTGTTGTTGTTGTGTACTGCTCATTCAATGGCCTCCCTTTCTTACCACACCATTGCCAGGAAACTTAAAGACGCATCATGTGGGTCGCCTCCCATCTAGGTCAAGCTCCAGAGAGCCTAGCAGCGTCTGAAGGAAAGGACTACGAGCCGCTGTGTTGTCAGTCCCAACAGTTTATGATCACTCCTCCCACACGCCTCAGCCCGCAGTGCCAATAAGTTAAAAATAATGAGTAGTCACATGTACGAGCAGCGTCTCTAAATACTAGCTTTGAATCTACAATTCCCCTGGGATACCATCCCCAGAAGCAGCAAACTGGTTTTCCAGGTGGGAAATGCTGCACCTAAGCAACCAGCAGATGACAACGCCAACCCTTTAACAAACAAGACTCCTGAAGTTCATCATTAATAATTAAGGTGTGTGTGTTTGTATATGTGTGTGTGTGTGTGTGTGTGTGTGTGTGTGTGTGTGTGTGTGTGTGTGTGTGGGGGGGTTCTGTGTCATTACTGCACTCTCAACACATCACATAACCAAGAAGCATTATGGTACCGTGACTAACTAAAAAGGACAAGCCTGTTTGTTTGATTCAAATGTGATTAGCAGCCTGAGAGAACACCATGTGTACTGCTGCTGTAAAAGTACATACAGACCAATGTACTGAAAACAGTGCTGTGCAACTCAAGGCTGAACAAGTGACTGATCAGATCCACCTCACGTTTGTCGTCACCATTTTTGTTCCTTTGTAACCTTTGTATCCTGTACTGGAGCCAGATTTGTCTAATGAATGGCCTATGATTTATTAAATTAACTCTCCATATAAGCATATTACGCAACTTTTTCATGAAATGCGTCTCCTTCCAGCAAGAAGAGCTCTAATGTAATTATGACTGCTGCTCGCTTGGCAAGTGCACATCCAGTCGGAGCGCTCCAACTTGGAAAAACCACACAAACAAGTCGTATCTATTTTCAGTTGATATAAAACATTACAGCGGAGGTCAGAACAAGTACATGAGCATTTTTGTGGGCAGAACTCTTTCTGAGGATACAAAGCTAGGAAAAACACAAGCTGGATGGGTTTTGAGAGTGTGTGTGTGTGTGTGTGTGTGTGTGTGTGTGTGTGTGTGTGTGTGTGTGTGTACCAGCGCAGGAATAAAGTGCATGTCTGTTTCCCTGCAGAGTGAATGAATAATAAATCGTTCTGCTGTCTGGCAGAGGCAGCACAGGGAGATGGGCAGGAGCCGCAGTGGGAGTCAGACCCGACAAAGAGTGATTGCTTTCAAATATTAAAAAGGACTGGTGGCTTGGTAACTCAGCCGAATATTGTGGTGTGTAGGAGTATGTTAGGATGGCACACGGTCAAAGCCCTGCAGCTGTCTGCATTAAAAACAAAGTCTGTTGCACTGCAAGTGGACTTATCAGAGGCTACTATATCATGTACTTGACTTTGTAGTATTTTTTTCCTCGCATTTTAAATATTGCTCCACGTCATCAGATACAGCACTGTTTCTTTATAAGTTATTTAGGCTACCACAAAAAGGATTTTCTTGAATTCAAAGGTGTGGCAGAAGCACCGACCTCTCCTGCGGCACAGCAAACCAGTACTCGTGCTTCTTGCCCTGCTGGGCGTACTGCTGCATGGAGGCGCTGGCGTTAGAAATGAAGGTCTTCTTCATGGGCTTCCCCACCCGCAGACACAGGAACTTGTGAGAGGGGTGCTTCCGCCTTTCCGCAGACCCTGTAGCTGGAAGAGGAAATCATCACATGGTCACACAAGGAAGAGAAATGTGTTATTTTATGACTTAATAGCTACGACAAACGGGGTAAAATATGAAGCTCAGCTTAGCCTAGCATAGACACTGGAAACTGTTCGCCCAGCTCAGGCTTTTACACGTATGTTGTGTGTATTGATCAAACTAATAAGATACAACAAGTCCATTAGTGAGCTAACAGACGTTGCCAGTTTTGGATAGAGCCAGGTTAGCTGTCCCGTGTCCAGTCTTTATGCTAAGCTAATGACTGCTTTGTAATTATTTTAGACACGTGACTGGTATCAATCTGAATGCAGCCTAATTCCCAAGTATCAAACAAGCTGCTTTTAAAAACCATGAAGTGTTTCGTTTCAAATGTCTAAACACATCTTGTTGATTAACTGTGTGTTCTCCCGCTAATACTTGCTTTATGCATGTGACCTAGTTTCCCACCCTCTGGCTACTTCAACTGGCATTAGTCATTTTGTGGCAGAAACGCAGCAGATGACAGAAACAAACGGAGAAGCACACTACAATTGATAGTGGCACTGAGTCCTCTGCCCGTGGAACATTATCAATGGCCTATTATAAGGTCGCAGCCCCCAGGGAGTTGAATGACATCACTGCACCAGTGACATTACACTGCCACATATTGTCAGCTCCTGGTTGGGCAGCTCAACATAACTCGCAATAATGATAGACAAAATAATCTGCTTCGACAACACGCTCAGTGGGACAAATTCAATTTTCAGAATGCATTAATTCTGTATTAATGCAGCTTGTTTTTGAGGTGTCTGCTGTTACTTGTGTGGGCTGTGCTAATGTGCACAGAATAATGGGCAGCCCTGCTGAGATCCCTGTGAATTAGAGCTGCTTTTGCAGCCCGGCTCCTCCGTGCGACAATAATTGACGGGGAGAAAATGGCGAATCTCTCTCTCTCTCTCTTCAACTGTATTGGTGCATTTCTTCTTGGGGAGAGACATTTTATTTTTTGGAATCACAACTACATGTCTAGAGTGGACAGTGGGTTATACCGACACGAGTGAGTGTGACATACTGAGGCTACTGTCAGATAACAAGCCACAAACTGTGCCACCCGGGCTCTAATTAAAAGGATGCTGCCATGGTTTTGTATGTGTTAGCCAAGTAATCACTAATTGCATAGGATTCGCCAGTCATTCTCTCTAGCAATTCTTGTATGTATTTTTGGCAACTACCTAACTATCCGGCAGTCACAGCTTTCCTAGCTCATCTTGCTGGAGATAGGTTATCCATCACGGTCAACATTCTGCTACCTGTATGTCATCACTGGTGGCAATACAGTTGCTTTAAAAACTACTTGCTGGTGCATTCAAGATGATCTGAAATGCCATTTGAACGTAAACTGCTGAAGTTGTCAGAAATTGTCTGCAAGAAAGATAGCCTGATAAAATGAAGAAGAAAAGAAACGGATTGGAGCATTTCTTTTCTTTCTTCTATTTGGTGTACAGCTTACTTGAAATATTGCACATGAATATATGTTTAACAAAAAAAAAAGATTAGAGAAGTCCAAATGTTATCTCAAGTTTTTCTTATGGTTTTGTATATACTGGAAGATCCAGCATGGAATGGACCAAACATTTGGCATGACCACCAATAACTAACTACTCATAGTTGGCAGGTTAAAACATCTTAAAGCCACTGGTGTGATCCTTTAATCTTAAACATAGCAATGAGAACCAAAAAAGTTTATTCCATGCTTTGGGGGAAGGTAGTATTAGTCTAAATCCACATGAAAGCAAACCATAGAATAATGTTGCGTGTAAATAACACCTCTCTGAATGCTGTCTCAGAAGGTGTTTTGATGTTGGGTTTCATCGCCACCGTGTTTCGCCTTTGGGCATTACTTGTGTTTGTACCGTTGTGGTGTTTGATAGGGTTTAGCTTATCGCCCAGAGGAGTGGCCCAGACCACCAGAGCCCAAGATCAAAGAGCTGCATAAAGCCCCATAAAGCCCGGCTAGCTCCACCGAGCTGATAACAACAGAGAGGCTGCCATTTCCCTTCGTCTTTATATCCCAATTACTAGCACCAAGGCAGAGTGGTAACAGAAAGGTTATCGGGAACCAACATGAGAGACGGGATTCTGAAGCAGCCAGAGAGAAGAGGAACTGGCTTTGATAGTCTTCAAAGGAATATGGATGTCGAGTTCGCAGGTTAAAAGACGACATAAATGAATCACCTGAAATGTCCGCTACCTGTTTTTCACGAGCTTTGAGTTACACGTTTTCTAACTGTTACTATGTAAAGGTGTTTACCCTCTGCAGAGTTCTGCGTGCCGTCCTTTGGCGTCTGCTCTACATTCTCCTTTTCCTCCTTGCCCTGTTGCATAGTGTCCGTTTTGGGGACGTCTGTCCCCTCGTTGGCTTCCCCCTGTGGACTGGCTGAGACAGAGATGGCGTCTGCGGCACCAGGAATGGCTGAGCTTTGGGACCCCGGGCGAGAGGTGCTGCTGCTGCTGCTGCTGGGGCCCTTTGCCTGGCTAGTGCTGCTGGTGGGGGGTGTACTTGGTGGCTTCTCCACACTGTGCTGCTTGGATCCCATGGGGGACTGGCTGTCGCTCTTTGCGGCAGCGCCTGACTGATTGTCCTCTGCTTTTGCCGCAGCGCTCTCTTCCGGCTGATTGGACGCGCATAGGGCCTCGCCCGGGGCCTGGGACGCGGCACCGCTGGCCTCCACCTGGGTGACTGTCTGCACGGACTCCGTGGACGCGCCCGACGACTTGTCCAGGCGGAGGTCCTCGTTAGACGCTTGCTCCTCCTCGCGGATGGGGGACAGCTCCGTCTCGGTGAAGACGTCTTCGGAGATGGAGCCCTCGGTGCTGCGCGGGGCCGCGCCGCCGCTGTCGTTGGTCCCCGGCTCCCTAAGGCGTTGCTCTGGCTCCTTCTGGGAGGGATGTCTCTCAGTGGGAAGAGGCTCCAGGTCACTGGAAACAAAGAGTAGAATTAAGACATATGCAACTCTATCAAGACTAGATAAATATTTGGACATGGATTTTGCTGTTAGTATTAGTCAACCTGTAAATGCCTTCTGTGGCTGCGGAGAAGCCGTTTAATATATGAGAAGACTTTAACGTGGGTGTTCAACTGGCCTGGATGCTCTAATGAGAAACTATTCAGTTGCATTATGGGACATTCTTGGAGCTTGACCTCAGTCAGGGTCTCTGCATACACCCTTTTGTGAATCCCCCATCTTTTTAGAAGCGCAACTCTAAATCACTTGAGTGCACTTCTAACCAATCAGCCAAATTTATGATCAACAATCTATGATAAAAAGTGATAATGCATAAAACATGCATTTCCCTCCTGAGTTTACTGTAACAATTGACCTGCTACCTCCTCTCCCATTCTGTTATTCAACAAATGGTCAAACTAAATGTAAAAGATCAAACATGATAACTATGACACACACACACACACACACACACACACACACACACACACACACACACACACACCCCCCTACCTAACTGTCGAGATCAGGCTCGAAAAGCATGGACAGAACTGATATGTGCATAAATACTGTCGCACCAACTTTCTGCATATTTGGATAACAGTATGTTTTTTTTTATTCATACATTTTTGTGAAGAGTGATTAATACATTTGAAAAAGTTAGGAAAATACTATAGCTGAATTTAATTGTATGTACAAAAAACAAATCCAAATTCTGTGTTTCACGTAAATAAAAACATTCTATTACTTGAAAACCTCTCATGAGGTCGCAAGATGAATGAATACAGACAGACAGACGATTACAGCCGAGTAAACATCTAGGCCTGGCACACAAACCAATCATTTGCTCACACAGTAAACGCTCCACGGGCAACACTCGACTGCTGAAACACCAAAGCGCTCAGACCCCCAAAAACGGCTTCCACAGCATTCCTAATATTAGATCACATTTATTTACCCTTACATAAATCGGTCTTCAACAACAACCCTAAAACAATTTAAATTAAGCACAAAAAACAAAACACAAACTCGTGGGAGGAAACACGAGTGGATCCTCTGAAGTGGCTGCCTAGTGCGTAAAGGAGGTAAGCAATCCGAACGTAGGAGGGGTGAAGGCATACTTCATTAACCCTGGTGTAATTGCCGTTTCCTTTATATTTTGGTATGTGGAGGGATTAAACTGAAACTTGAAATTGGTTGCTGATGCAATCTGACCGCGGGTGCAGCAGAGAATGACATTGATTATAGCGAGGTTGTTGCGTTGCTAGGAGGGTGAGAGTGGGAGAAAGGCATTTGGAATTAAACTGCGGGGAAAGATATAAAGTCTAACTAAAAGAGTCTATTTAGGAGTACATTAGAATCAGAAGTCAGGGTTCATATACTTGAAATAACTACATGTGTTAGTCTTCACCATACATACTCAACAACAACCGTATGCGTCAACATTTCCTTCTTACTCGGGCACAGCCTCTCTGATCTTGGGGTCGGTGATCTCCTTGCAGATGGCAGCAGACTGCACCTCCTCCAGGGGACACATGATGCCGTACTCCTCGCACCCATGCGCCTGAACAAGTGGGTCCATTCGGTGGGGGTCAAACATTATGTTGTTGGGCGTCACCAGCAAAACCCCGCTCACCGCACCCTGAATCCACACGGGACAAGAGAGGCAGAAATGGAACTTTAAACGCACATAAAAAAGGGAACGGCTTAGCATGTTCATCGACCACCGAAGGATAATCAAAAGCACCTCTGTCACATAAGCAACTGGAAGCCAAAACTATTTGTGGACCGCAAATGTCCTAAATCAAGTAGAAGTTATTGACTGCCGGCACCGTGACCACTTCAGTGCTTTCATTTGGTACCTGGGAGTGAATCAGCAGTGGTTCAATACCATGGATCTGTCTGTGTGTGTGTGTGTGTCCCAATATGTTTTCTTAGTTTTTCATCTTTTTCACAATTTAAGCTACTATTATTATTATTATTCTAGCAAACTGCAAGAACTTTTAGAACCAAGGTCAAACACTACTACTACAAAAAAAAAGGTACTGAACAGAGGTGACGATGATCTGAACACAACATGTAACTGCACTGAAAACCTTTGATTTAGAGAACTCAGTTTGCAGCACTTCAAGGGGTTGCAGAACAGCATTAACTCTAATCAGCAGAATTAAACTGAGTCGCAGGAGAGATGCTCTTCTTCATGTGCTGGTCTTCAGGTTATTCAGATCCGCCCACACGTGTGCCCACATCGTTACTGTGCTCTCATTTTATCCTCGTTCCAGGTTTTCTTAAAATCAATTCGACAACAACAAACAAAAAAACAAAAACAACAACGGCGAGCTGGAATGACTCCGTTTATAAAGATATCAGTGAAGAAAGATTTGAGTGTGATGACTTTCCCTCTAACTGCCTTGTTTACGTCTACCTCGGTGGGTGATTTCATGTTTCGCTGAGAAAACCATGGGAGGGCACGGAATTAGCAACTGAAACGGAAACTGATTAGCATGCTTTTCAAAACTGAAAGCGGTCGTCACGGACGGCATTGTCTGCTAAAGTGTGCTGCTTTTGTTCTTGTGTTATTGTGGAAAGGGTGTAAACTACCGATTCTCAGAAGGAGCACTTTGATCGTATTGATGGTTTACAACACTGAACAACAAACCAAGAAAAATAAATAACAGCTTTCATGTGGACTTTTACTTTAAGTCCGATACTTTTCTTTTCAAATCAAGAGCCAAGCCTTTTGAAATATGGAGCGTGTTGAGTACCTGCAGATGGCAGCTGTAGAGTACAATCATATATCCAGTTTGATAACAATACAACCACTTCCAATCTTTCCATTTTTTGATGACGCCATTTTTGCTGTTGACCTCAGCAGTTGGCAGCAGACCGCCTGTTACATGACCAGCAGGGTACAGACGGAGGGCCTTCTCTGTGCCTTACCATGCCACCAGTGATGTACTTGCAGTTGATCTTGAGGAACTTCTCCGTGAGGGCCTCTTCCTCCTCGGAGGCGGATGACGCCACTCTGGAATGGCGTAAGGCGGAGAACACCGGAGGGTGAACGCCTTCTGCTCTGGGAGGTCCATCAGAGTCCTTGAGATAGGACGGAAGAGGGGTATGCACACCAGTTTTCAGTTAGTACGTATTTTTATAATACTGTTCTTGAGGCTGGACTAGTTTGTCCTTCTTCACCCTAAACAGAGGAGGGAGCATTTCAAAGTACGGAGTTAATGGAGACAAGTCATGCTCATTTCCAGGTTCATTCTTGTAATTTGGGTTTCTACTAGGACATGTTTAACGTATACTGTCTGAATATATATATATATATATATATATATATATATATATATATATATATATATATATGCATACACTGGAACCGGGAATACACTTTTTGTATGTTTACGTACTATTGTATAGTTGTGTACACAAAAGCAGATAGTTGCATCACTGGACAGAATTCCTGACTGCTCATGGACAGTTTCTGAATACATGTCTATTTCTACATGAATTGAGCATTTCAATACTTTCACAGTATTTATATAGCACTTAGACCTAATAAAACAAAAGTGAAAATCTCACTTTCTACAATATGGGACCTTTAAATGTAAGGCGCACGCACGCACAAAACAGCATTCAACTACATGATCAGATGATAAGCACTGCCGAACAAGCATAGTTTGGTTCACTTGGTAATACTTGGTGTAACTAATTTGCGTCTCATTTCATCAAACTAATGCGTTCGAGTCTCTAAATGTATTATCTATAAATAAACAGATATTTCCTGCACAGCGGGACAATCGGGTTAGAAGAAACCCGATGACGAGCCGAGTGAATGTGCCTCCTGTGCGCCTGAGCCTCACACGGGCAATTAGGTGAAAAATATTCAAACGAGACCGAAGATCTAATTATTGTGATTTTGGCACAATCTCGTTAGTGTTATTTTGACTCAACGTGCCCTTGAGTCAAGAGTGGGTTTGGAAACTGATGAATGAGGGGCCAGACTTGTGGAGCACATTTATAAATGTATTAAAGAAAAATGTGCAAAGAGCCACGATTCCCTGTATTCACAAACCGTTCATTGTTAATACTTACATTGCTTATTCAATGTAATTAACAATTTCACATTTGCCTTTGTGGTTGTTTGATTGACTTTCAAACAAAAACGAGAGGTCAAGGGGATCGCGGTGGTTCAGTAATCCACCTGTGATACCCACAATCTACCAATCACCTGCCGGTGCACATAAACTACTTACGTCTGTGTGTTATGTCCTTTAGAAGGCGGGCCACACACTAACACACATCGATAAGTGTGTGTATTGGTGTATTCTTCACGTACATGGACACATCCAAATTACAATAAGCCTTTAGTAATAATACCTATACGTGCCTACAGTACATATACATGCATCCTTTAGTGGGTATATTGAGCGCTGTTAAATATATGGTATCTTTAATAAATATTAATAATGATAACTATGGTGTTAATGTTAATGACACTTATAGGAAGATTACAGACATGATTAAATGATTAAAAATATACCACTATTTCCCTTAAGAATAACTTATTTCTGTGTGTGTCCGCCAGATGCTCCACAGCCAAGAGGCAATGCAAGTGATGTCTCAACCATGTTGTTGTATTATATGTTGACACACACACACACACACACACACACACGCTACTGCTTCTTCAGCTACGCCGCGGTAGCTGCCACAGATGGCGCGTCTGCTGGGCTGGAAACGCGAGGTGTGGTGAGTTTGGTGTTTCTACCAGTGGCCTGTTGCCATGTGATGTCTGAGCCACGGGCAGAGGCTGACTCAAGTCTGTCTGAATAACCATCCATGGGGACAACTGTCCCGGACTGGGAGACATTTTGTAGGACAGAGCTGACTGAACAACGCTGGACAATCTGTGTCACCGAATGACTGATGGAGGAGAGTCAGACCGGATGGAGAGATGAGAGGAAGTGAGGGAGAGGACAAATGGGGAGAGAAAGAAAAAAAAGAAAAAACTGCAGCAGAAGCACAAATTTGCTGTCGAGGAAATAATAAAATAATAATTTGAAAATAAAAAAAGACAAGGAGATGAAGAGACCCTAAGGCAATGAAAGAGAGTGATTGGAGGGAGGACAAAGAACAAACGGGAGAAAAGAGGACAGAGAGGAGTGTGTGGGAGTCATCAGTGAGGGGGATTTCGACCGGGTGAGGGGAGGGCCGTCGAAAGCCAACGGAGGAGTTCGGTGAAGAGCGGTGAAGAGCTTCGAGAAGACAGCCTGAGCCCATAACAACTGTCTGCTGTCCTCCTGACACCCACCCCCTCACCTCCCCGTCTTCCAACGCAGTCAACCAACGAGCCGGCAGCTAGTGACCCACACCGACACAAGCAGCCCAGACACTGGCTGAGGGGGCCAGTGGCCAAGAAGAGGCGAAATGGACCTATAAAAAAATGTGAACTGGAGATAAGGAGGAGAGGGATCTGGAGGTGAAAATAAAAAAGAAGTTTCAAGCACATCCTCAAAACAAAAACAAAACAAAAAAGAGCAGGATGCCTGATCTTCGAGTGCTCGTCCCCCACTTAAACTCAGCACAGCTCACCTACACAACTGCACTTAAATCGCTCCACTTCCCTGTGAGTCACTTCCCCAATGACTCATTCAAGCTGGCCTTCCCGCTCCAATGTTAAATATGAAAAGAGGGGCAGCCATTTTCACCTTAAAAAAATAATAATAATAAAAAAAAAAAGCTGGGAGAACACAGGTAGGAACAGAGACACACACACCTGGGTTGAAATGAGCAGCAATGGGTGTCCTCCCTCGTGGAAATCCACGACAAACAGCGCCGTCCATTCCCTCTTATTGTATGGCGCACGTGAGGAATGGGTATTATGTGTTGGTGGCAAAATAACACCCATCACATGCCGCACACAGTGAAGACACACTCACTGTCCATCACAAGGTGATTAGATCATTATTTATTTTGGCATAGTGCCCAAATGTTGACTTGCAAGGCAAAAAAAGGAAAGAAAAGATAAAGTTGTGGTGTTATTATGCAGTGTGTGACGATAACTGTCTGAATTCAGAGGGAAATACAGTAAAAAGAGTGAGATTAAGTTGGCCTGTTGTATTGGCTGCCAATCAGTCCCTTTATTCATCTTTTAATATGACATTCTAGTTAAAAAAAACAAAACATGGCTCACTGACTCTGCAGTTTAATTTCCCCAGGCCGCAGCTCATGCATGGGAGCCGGTGTGACAATCAGGGCTCTATCAAGTCCCTCATTTCCACCCTTGATATTCTGAGAGATAAACCTGGAAATCATGCTACATCAGAGAATCATCACATAATCAGAACGCTCCAATCATATCTCTCACTGATCAAGCTGCCAACGCCTCTCCCCTGTGGTTCCCCCACGTTGCCACCTGTCCATCCGACACATGATGCCGACATTAGCGTTTAGCTTAAAGCAATGACTGTTGTAGAAAAATAAACAAACAACAGTGCAGGGTTTATACCTTTTAAAATTCCCAAAAGCACAGGAACACTGTCCACTGACGGGAAGATCATACCGGTATTAAAATAGTGTTAGGGTAATAATTCTTTCCAATACTTCAAAGAGTGAGCACTGACTTCTGTGTGACTTGGACAGTTTGACTCTATTTGGTACAGTGGACACACACAGCTTGCAGATCAATACAGTTCTTTATGCTGTGGAAGGTAAGACAGCGTCGCCCTGGCACAGCCACCTCGCATATTTCAAGCGAATATTGCTTTTCTGGGCTGCTGTTTTCTTTGCGTCCTCTAATATATGACCAGTGTTTGTCCTGCGCCGGCCTCCGCTGGCACCCGATATTTTCTAAGCTTGTGCTGGAGTGTGGTACTGTGAGGGATGATGCTAAACCGGCCCGTCTTATTATTACGCCTGTATATGAACCTTCAACTTCGCACAGAATTTCCAATGAAACTGCGAAACCGTACACGCTAAGGTAAGGAAAGTAGAGGTATGGTCAAGTAAGATAAGGAAAGTAGAGGTATGGTAAAGTAAGATAAGAAAAGTAGAGGTATGGTAAAGTAAAGAAAGTAGAGGGGAGGTAAGGAAAGTAAAGGGGAGGTAAGGAAAGTAGAGGTATGGTAAAGTAAAGAAAGTAGCGGGGAGGTAAGGAAAGTAAAGGTATGGGTGGGTAAGGACAGTAGAGGGCCGGTAAGGAAATTAGAGGTACAGTAAGGTAAGGAAAGTAGAGCTGAGGTAAGGAAAATAGAGGTACGGTAAAGCAAGGTAAGTAGAGGTACGGTAAGGAAAATAGAGGTACAGTAAGGTAAGGAAAGTAGAGCTGAGGTAAGGAAAATAGAGGTACGGTAAGGAAAATAGAGGTACGGTAAGGTACAGTAAGTAGAGGTAAGGTAACGGTCCACAGCGGTAGTAAAGATAAGGGTAAAGGGCAAACACAACTTCACTGAAAAAGCCCATAATGAAGACAAACTGACTATTTGACCTCGTCTGAGGTGAGCCACATCTCGTCAATGTCCTGAAGGAACCAGATTCCAGTCAGTCTTGGAAACAGGATTTTTCAGTGTGTGCGTGACATCAAAGGGAGAGAAAGAGCAGAGTGCAGCATAGTAGACTGGCTGCAGCACTGAAATCCAAAGATGAAAGAGCTGCTGGCCTCAGACTGTGAGTAACCAGTGTGTGTGTCTGTGTCTGTGTGTGTGTAAGGGGGCGGGGGGGGGGTCCAATATTTCTCCCGGTTAAAAGAATCTAGAGAAAGGCCGCTGCTCCTGTAAAATGTGGGTTCCCTCCTACTGTGGTGATGGAGGAGAAAATGAGAGGTAATATGTCAATAAAAGGCATTCTGTGGTCGTCCATAAAGATTAAAAAGACACCGTCCCAAAATGTCTCTTAAATGGCACATTAGCTGCTTTTTTTCTCTCTATTTATTGACAAAGATTTCGGAGGGGCCACCCGGCTTTGACCTTGTCAATGACACATGGCGCAATCAAAAAACGATCCACAGCTCCACCATGTGGGCATGGCCGTGTTCTGCAAGAGAGAGCACACAATGGTTGGGATTTATCAAACGTCAGAAGCCAGAGGTCCTCAAGTACGGTCTGTGCTGTTGTTCACATCCTGATGAGCACATTTACTGAGTCCGTCTTACAAAACAAAAACACAAAATCAAACAAGACAACGTCATTCATAAGTTAAACAGACGATTCTCACGAAAACATAGCAGGTACTGAACATTGGGAGAGGAAAACCTGTTCACTTGAGTGAGATCATCACAAGCGTAGCCATGTGGCGCCAGAAATATAGCTAATCTAAACTGGTTGAACTTCCTCCATTACTAATTTTAGGTCACACCCCAGTGGAAGGAAGGAAGGACACAGGGAGGCAAACAAGAGGCGCCAAAAGAGGAGGTGTGTGTGTGTGTGTGTGTGTGTGTGTGTGTGTGTGTGTGTGTGTGTGTGTGTGTGTGTGTGTGTGTGTGTGTGTGTGTGTGAGAGCACAAGGAAGGTCTGGGTAGGACAGAGAGGACACGCCTGCCCACACAGATGACCAGCGAGCTGGTGGCTGCCAAATAATCCAACGACAGCAAGACAGACGGAAAGTCAGCCAGCTCCCCGTGCGTGCACATGCATGCACGTGCACACGCACGCGCACAGTCATCCAGACAACCAGCCAACGATCCATGCCTGCAAGATGTGTTACTTTTTGCTGCCAATGCCGGCGGGCCAGCAGGCAGCGCGAGAGCATGAAGACACTTCAGAGCTGCCTTATCTGGCCTTTATCTCTCCCACAGCAACGCTGAACAACGTGGATGCATGGCAAAAAACTCTCACCATGCCGACTGAAGCATGGCCAGTTTTGGAGTCGACACCCTTGGCAAATTACCCCCCCCCCCCCCCCCCCCCCGCCCCCCCCCCACCCCGCGCACACACATTTTCCATAGATGCTAGGCAGCGTTTAGCCCAACTCAGTGTGTTTGAACTGTTCCAACATTAAAAGCTCAGCATCTTCTTCGAGGCGTCTGCACAGTGTGATGGATGTAGTTCTGCTCTTTAAAAGCGTGACGATCTAACTTTTGAAGGAAAAACAAACACATTTCCTTTAATAAACAAAGATCTGAATGTGAAAAACACACAACTAAAATGCATTCTTACTCAATTCAAAACACTCAAGGGATTTGCTGCTTCCATCGTACATGTTCTGATGTGACCAGTAGTAAATATGGTGGCTAGTGTTAGCTAATGTTAGCAAACTTAGGCTAGATATTGTTGTGTAATTGACATATCTGAGCCATTTCCCTGCCTTTTAAGGCCTCTCTACTGTGCGACATCCATGCCAGTCTGCATGATAACTCTGTTTAATTTGTGTACTTTTCTGTTGAACGGTTCTTCTCTTCACCGTGTTCACTCTGCGTTTCGGAGGGTTCTTCATGTCTCGTGCGCAGACTTTATTTCT
Organism: Taurulus bubalis; assembly: GCF_910589615.1. Classification (NCBI taxonomy): domain Eukaryota; kingdom Metazoa; phylum Chordata; class Actinopteri; order Perciformes; family Cottidae; genus Taurulus; species Taurulus bubalis. Next base: position 5,681,623 of record NC_136600.1, read on the forward strand.
ATGGAAAACTTAAAGCATAGAACTGTGCGAGAGTGAGCGCAAGCAGGGCTTCAATTAAAAAATGTGTATGATTTCAGCTTTGATTTCAATGAATAGCCACACAAATTACTCTGCACTGACAAAACATCTTTTTTTTAATGGTTTGGATTATTTAACAATCTATTTGAACTATCTAATGGGACTTTGAAACACCTGGCACTAGATCTGACTCATTATATCCAAAAGTTAGAAAGAGAAGCATCTGAAAGTAGTCTCTCTCTTCAGAGCACCCGTCCTCGTCAGGGTTACACTAGCTACTCGCTGCTTGCATTGCTATTACTATCCGCCTCCCAGAACCATTTATTTAGATAATACCCTCATTGGGACGCGCGTGCCGAGCACCGTAATTAAAAGATGCCGGGTATTCTGAGTTATTAAGGTCCTTTCCTGTGGTTTAAAAATCAAACAGCACCTGGATACTGATTGCTTCCATAAGATTATCACACACACACAGGATGAGAAGGAGATAGGAGTGTGCAGGCAGACGTACACAAACACGCAGAGTTGACACACACACACACACACACACACACACACACACACACACACACACACACACACACACACACACACACACACACACACACACCCCTCCCTTCTGCCTTCCAAGCACACTTCCTCTGCCTGGAATAATTGCTGCCTGGCTGCTCGTCTGGGAGAGAGATCTGCTCCGTTCATTAGTTGCTCTAAATATCAGACACGGCATCACTTTTAAGGGCTTAATTTCACCGCAGTCACGGCCCCTTCTCTCTGATCCTCTCCCGTTCTCGCTGGCGTGACCCAAATAGATAAGCAGTAAATGAATGGGGGCCCGTTCTTTTAGCAACCGGGGCGGAGTGGGACCCGGTATCCATTTTCCTCACAAAAGCCGCAAAACAAGAAGAAGTCCGTTTCCATGGAGACCAGCAAACAGTCATATTTCTTAAGAGATCACTGGGCTTCCTGCGGCCCTCAGTGATTGGCTCATTCAGATGCTGCAGACACAGTAGCCGAGGGAGATGGGGCAGGATGCGTTTGGCTGACCTGAAGCCACGGCGGTCACAAACAACATGACTCCGACCTGCAGCCTGTTTCTTATGCGACACGACAGTGAAGCTGAGAGGGACAAGTCTGATGTCACATGTGGCGTGAAACAAATGTACATTTGGCCATCAGAGCAGGAATACCCCTTTTGAATTGAAAGGGATAATGCATATATTTGTTTACCCTGACTTATCCCCAAACAATGTGTGGATGCACCAAAACACACAGAGGCTGTGATCACTTGATGTGAGGTGTTAAATACAGCTGGCCACACTGTTAAATGCCACATATCACGGCATCATCATCATTCATCCTCATGTAAAGAAACTACGACAGTGAATCAAAAAAACTAAATTGCTGTTAGCAGCTATGATAGTATTCAGGAACCACGCACTCAGTGACCGTTTTTCCACAGAAGGTCGCTCTGGAAACCTGCTTCAGCCTTCATAGGTCAATGTGAACATGAAGCGGAGACCACACAAGGTCAGGGTCCTGCACATAGAAAAATTCATGTATGTACAGTATGTTGCGTCCTTAGGACTTTAATTCCCTATTTAAGAATGCAAGTAAATTAAATTAGTAAAATAAACAACATGACCCAAATTCAGGATGTAAAGTGAGCATATTTGTAAAATGTGTTTTTGTGAGAGAACGTATCTGTCGGCATAAATGCCTCAATACAATTATTTATTGTTACATTACAACTGCAAGAAGAAAAAGTATTTTTTTCATAGATACTTAAGAATATGCAATGTCATCGCTGCTACAAGTGAAGATACGTTTGAACAGTACTGCTCCCTCCCTATGAAATTATAGAACAAGAATAGAGAACATTTTTTACATTGTATTGATATTTTACCTGTTATACTGTATGTTCAAACTCTTATGAAGAGGAGAAAAACTAATTGTCATGTGAGGTCAATTAAAAACACAACTATGCAGATCTTGAGTGCTATCTATACATGTGGCAGAGTGTTCTCCTTGTAATCACAAGGTAGCAGGTTCCATCCCTGTCCTCCTCATGTGAGGTTTCAACATTTATTGTTTTTTTGTGTGCTAATTTCTCGCCACATATCAAGCAGGTAAGCCGGCATCGTTGGCAGTGAAAGCAAATGAATACGTCCACGCAGAATTAAACTCTACTTTTCTCTGCGGGTTGCCGACCTCAAGGAGGTCTGTTCGACAGTGATCTTAGTGGAGATGGTTTGACATTGAGAAATGCATCCCATACAACCTAAAAAGCTGGATCGGGATTCAGCGAGTACATGAGTCATTTTATCACCTCATTTACGCAACATCAACAACAAATGTCACTCGTCCCCCGATCCGTTTATCCTGCATGATCGGTACTGCACATGTGCAAACTACTACTAGACACGTGTAAAAACAATCCTGTGCAAAATAAATATACCTCACACACACACACCCACACCCACACACACACACACACACACTTTGCAGCACAAGCATCAGGTGGCCTGATAGGGACCGTGTGCAACAAAACCCTACTCAGAAACTAATGGATTTTACAAACTATGCTGCTTTACTGGACAACACGTCATCATTAATATCAACTGGAGAGCTTTTCTGAACCAGACGGAGCTGCTCTTGGATTCAGCAAACACCAAATTAACCGAGAAACAAACGATCACTCGCTGTGAGCATGACTCTCTGCATGCAGGCAACATGACAGAGCGTTATTTTAATAAAGTATCGATACAAAAAAAAGGCCAAATCGTATCGCTTTTAACGTACGGGTACCGAGGTAGCTTTTTAGGATCGATATACTGTGCAACATTAAGTGTAAAAAAAGTACAGCATGACACATCGTCTTGGATGTTCACCTTCAGGCAATAAGCAGAGCTTCACAGCGACAGCAGTGATTGAAGGATAAGTCAATGTGTGGTGGTGACAGAGAGGCCTGTTAATTTTGGTTGTGTGTGTGAATTATATACAGTCTTAGAAACTGCTGCTAGATTTCCTTAATTATCTCGGTGAACTATCCCTGACAAATTTAAGAAAAAAATGGCCCACATCAAATAATGAAAATCTTCATAGTTTTCCATCTTTGTATCTGTTAGATAGATGATAAACTTGCCAAACATTAGCCAAATAATGACTGTAGCAGGAATGGTGGCTACAAAAAACGATATTCTAACTATTCTTCATACGTTTTATATCAAAATGTAACATCTGTTATATTGGTAAATATGTCATACAGTTCTAGATTCTACATACATTGCATGACAGTCTTTCGGTTAACATCCTTTTTTTATGAGTGTGTGAGATCGGGGGTGTGGTCAACATACCGTCACTTTCTCTAAATCAGCTTCTGAGGAGGTGGGAGACAGGGGGCTGATGGGACTGAGGGAGGGGGAACTTCCGACACTGGAGACGTACTCAGGATCAGGAACGTACAGAACCTGCAAACACAATCCATTTCTGTATTTACACAGGCGGTGCCTTTGTGCAAACACGCATTGCACACAGCGCGCACACACACGGAGAGATAAAAGAGAATGTCATGCTTACACATATGCATACGCACACACCCCAACCACAAAGCAAGACAAATAACAAATGAATAGCTTCATGCGACTGACTGGGATGAACAGAGACAGGAAAAGTAGTTATGATTTTAAATCGATGAGTCCGAATTTTCAGTGATGGAACTGATGGTTTTCATGTAGTTGGAACACAAATCATGCTTAAATGTAATTTTATTTCTATATAGGACAGAAAATAAAAATTAGATTAATTATTTATTAATATGTGGATTATATTAATTAATAAATAATGGTATTAACTATATTAAGTTGTCTTCGTGTCAAAATGACCCGTGTACGAGTGTATATGTACAGTGGCTTGCAAAAGTATTCATACCCCTTGAACGTTTCCACATTTGGTCACATTACACGCCACAAACATGAATATATTTTATTGGAATTTTATGTGAAAGACCAACACAAAGTGTCACACAATTGTGAAGTACAAAGAAAATTATACAAGATTTGAAATTTTTTTCACAAATTAAAAACTGAAAAGTGTAGTGTGCAAAATTATTCAGCCCCCTTTTCTCTGAGTGCAACCAATTGCCTTCAGAAGTTGCCTGATGACTGCTGAATGATTGAATGTTGACTGAATGACTAAGTAGTACACCTGTGTGTAATCTAATCTCAGTACAAATACAGCTGTTCTGTGACGGCCTCAGAGGTTTGTTAAGAGAATATTGGGGAGCAAACAGGACCATGCAGTCCAAGGAACACACCAGACAGGTCAGAGATACAGTTGTGGAGAAGTTTAAAGCAGGGTTAGGCTATAAAAAGATTTCCCAAGCTTTGAACATGTCACGGAGCAATGTTCAATCCATTATCCGGAAATGGAAAAAGTACGGCACAACTGCAAACCTACCAAGACACGTCCGTCCACCTAAACTTACAGGCCGAACAAGGAGAGCACTGACAAGAGATGCAGCCAAGAGGCCCATGGTGACTCTGGACCAACTGAAGAGATCCACAGCTCAGGTAGAGGAATCTGTCCACAGGACAACTATTGGGCGTGCACTCCACAGATCTGGCCTTTATGGAAGAGTGGCAAGAAGAAAGCCATTGTTAAAAGAAAACCATAAGAAGTCCTGTTTGCAGTTTGCCAGAAACCATGTGGGGGACACAGCAAACATGTGGAAGAAGGTGCTCTGGTCAGATGAGACCAAAATTGAACTTTTTGGCCTAAATGCAAAACGGAAACCTAACACTGCACATCACCCTGAACACACCATCCCCACTGTCAAACATGGTGGTGGTAGCATGATGCTTGGGGTGCTTCTCTTCAGCAGGGACAGGGAAGTTGGTCAGAGTTGATGGGACGATGGATGGAGCCAAATACAGGGCAATCTTGGAAGAAAACCTGTTGGAGTCTGCAAAAGACTTGAGACTGGGGCAGAGGTTCACCTTCCAGCAGGACAACGACCCTAAACACAAAGCCAGGGCTACAATGGAATGGTTTAAAACAAAACATATTCATGTGTTAGAATGGCCCAGTCAAAGTCCAGACCTAAATCCCATCGAGAATCTGTGGCAAGATCTGAAAACCGCCGTTCACAAACGCTCTCCATCTAAGCTGACTGACCTTGACCTGTTTTGCAAAGAAGAATGGGCAAAAATCTCAGTCTCTAGATGTGCAAATCTGGTAGAGACATACCCCAAAAGACTTGCAGCTGTAATTGCAGCAAAAGGCGGTTCCACAAAGTATTGACTCAGGGGGGCTGAATAATTTTGCACACTGCACTTTCCAGTTTTTTATGTATAATTGTCTTTGTACTTCACAATTGTGTGACACTTTGTGTTGGTCTTTCACATAAAAATCCAATAAAATATATTTATGTTTGTGGCGTGTAATGTGACAAAATGTGGAAACGTTCAAGGGGTATGAATACTTTTGCAAGCCACTGTATTTGTGTTGATGGGTCATTTTGACCCGAAGACAACACAAGGGAGACATCTGTGACTTGTTCATTCCTGTACAATCTGTACAATATCTATTTCAAACAGTATTAGACCTTAAATTTTGACAAGTTAAGACATGAAATCGATCTAGATTCAGCTTTTGAAATTTGCCGTTTACGTTGTGGTTTAACTTTAGCTTTAGTTCTCTCCGCACACCACCGTTTGGACGCAACTCAGCATCTTTTACCGAGAGCGGGATTGGCATGTGTAGTTTGTCCCCATTCGTCTGGATTTTAATTTGACGCCAAGAAGTACAGTCCAAATATAATTCCATCACTGCCCCTCCCCCCCCCCCCCCCCCCACAGATTTTAAATTTGGGAGAAATAAAAGATCTAGGATGAAAAGCCTGGGAGGCTGGCTGTGTGTTTAGCGGTCTAAAGATGGGATGTGTCGCGTCATGTTGTCGGACCTAAAGCATCTTTGGGACAATTCAAGCATCACATATATTATTATACCTTTCTAGAAACGAAATTGGTCCTTTGCAACGCATTGCATCCTAATGGAACAAATTACACTGTAATTAGCAGGCAAATAAGTGGGCACGCAGATAGTAGGGATGTGAACAGTGAGTCAGCAAGTTCCTCTGAGAGAGTAGAGGGATAAACACATGCAGCATGTGACGTTCCCAAAATAACTTCTATGTCCAATTTCTCCACCTAGATTCCCAGATGCACTGTGGAAAATGTTTTGTGAAGGCGAGATCAAGACAAGTGACCGGTTCGATGGAAGATATGGATGTGAGGTTGCTGGAGGACAGTGATGAGGTGATGCAGCTGAATATATCAGTGAAGGCGTGCACGGCGGTTCACACCTGGCCAGGCACCACTGCTCTGGAGAACAGCTTGTTCAGCTGAACCAGTTCGTTGGGTGTGGTGTCAAACTTGAGCGCAATGTTGTTCAGCGTGTCCCGCGATTCCACCTGGAGCACAAAACAAGAGAGAGGACACAAAATCTATCACACTCCGGAGACGGGTCAGGGCATTTTTTATTAAGCGGGAGGGGGACGACGACTTGGAGGATGTGACTCAGATAATATGAGAGAGAGAGAGAGAGAGAGAGAGAGGCTGAAAAAACAAAGCTGTGCAATTATTACTTGAATGTTTGATTTTTGCATGTTAGATTTTGGGATGTGATGCAAATCGAGGCTGTCAGATGTTGACCAGGAATAGATTCCCACGGGAGGCGATGATGCTGGCAGAAATATGAACTGACATGAATGTCAGCGGCAGTTTTGTGTTATCTTGTGCACCACACAAGATAATCCCCCCCCCCCAGTTTAATGTAAATGTTAAATGGATCTGTACTTGTAGAGCGCTTTTCTAGTCTTTCGACCACTCAAAGCGCTTTAACACTACTTATCATTCACCCATTCATACACTGGCAGTGGCTAAGGTGCCACCTTCCCATCAGGAGTAACTAACAGTCGTACACCGTAGGAACAGCTATAGGAGCAATTTGAGGTTAAGTGTCTTGCCCAAGGACACATCAACATGGGCTCGAACCGCCGATCCTCTGATTAAAGGACGACCCTGCTCACTACTGAGCCACAGTGTAAGTCAGACTCTTGCGTGCATTAAGGTCTCAAGGGCAACTATGAACTGATTGTTTTCATTATTGATTAATCCTAAACTATTTGATTGATAATGTAAGTAATTCTTATTTACAAATGTAAATGAATACATTTAATCCCCACAGTTTGGGCCCTCTGCAGGACTCAGTGGTTGAATAGTTTTACACTGATTTGTTTGTCCATATTTTTGATCTGATATTCATTGATCCAATTGCAATACTGCTAACCCTATACTAACCTTCCATTTCTATTGTGATGTTTTAAGAATAGCTGTTAATATTAACACACCTGTTAATATTCCATCTTTTTACAGGCATTTTTGTGCACTTATTTGTGCCGCCAGTTAAAATCAATTTAATGAAGACGTGCTCCACGTGTCTGAACTAGTGTAGCACCCAGCATGCCGAGTGGGAGTTTTTTACCTTCCAAATAAGGACGACAACCATGTCAGAAAGTGCCTGCGTGTGTGAGAGTGAGGGGGGAGCTCAAGGGAGAGAACCAGACAGACAGGGTAGACCCTGAGCTGTATATAATTAGGACAGGATAATGGCACTGTGTGTTTTGGTGCAACAGTCATGTGAATGCCTCAGTGGTTCTCAGCATGCGTGTGTGTGCAAACAGTTGCACAAAAACAACATGGAACGACAGAGTCTCCAAATTCTTCACATGACAGATTGTTTCCAGGAATATATTATTGCACCAGACAGACAGAGACAGAGACAGGTGGTAAAGTAAGGGGAACCAAGAAAAGACGAGCTGGAACATTAGTAACACAGAATCATTGTGCGCGAGGTAGTCACACATGACATGATCACGGTCACGTCGACACATGACAAGCGCGAGGAAAGAAGCAGAACATGCAGCAACTCAGAAGCTGCCCGCAGCCAGTGACTGCTTTCACTGAAACCAACGCCATGAACTGAAACAGACACATGGAGTGTCATGGGCTAATATGTTTGAAACAGAGCTCTGAGAAATTCATACTTCAAATATTTTAAATATTTAAAAAAGTGAGCTTGATTTAGCAAGAACAACATGGCATCGTCCCCGGAATCTGTGGCTCCAAGAGGGGAGCAAATCAAGTGCTCATCGGCTGAAATATTAAAAGTGTTATTTAGCCTGTTCGCTCGAGCATCTTCTGATGATGAGATAGGGCGAGGCTTTTGGAGAGAGGGGCCGAAGCCGGGGACGGGAACAGTGTAGCTGTGGACTGGCTTGTGGTCAAATAAAGCCAGTACCGAGTGTTAGGTGGTATTTCTCTATTAAACAAGCTTGTCGATACGACACAACTCAGATTTTACATTGGCAAGAAATCCATGTTTGAAATTCAAATTAAATATGTAGCGCATTTCCTCTCAGGCGTAAGGAAAACACTACTGATCGAGTATGATAAGCCGGTGACATGAAGCAGGAACAACAAGTTGTTTAAGGCAATGAAAAACTCTATTTGGGCAAGTAGATTTCCAACATGATGCCACACTGGAAAAGTGAAACAAAAGAACGAAAAAATAAATAAAAAATAAAAAATAATCGGTAAATCCTGCATTAAAAAAACCCTGGCAAAAAAAACAAAAACGTACCTCCGATAATAATAATAATAATAATAATAATAATAATAATAATAATGATGCATTTAATTTTTATCGCACTCTTCCTTCAAAAGAATCTCAGAGTGCCACACATATAGTAAAAACAAATACAACTGATTAAAACATAGTTAAAGCAACCCATAAAAATACAAAAAAAAGAATGTAATAGCTGACAATAAATTAAGGTAAAAAATGCCTTCCTGAATACAAAGGTTTTTAGGCCAGCCTTAAAAGAGTTCAGTGTCTGAGTTGCCCTCAGGTGGTCAGGGAGACCGTTCCACAAGCGTGGCGCCACCGAGCAAAAGGCCCGGTCGCCCATGGTGCAGAGCTTGGTGTTGGGGACCTGAAGGAGCGAGCGGCCTGTGGATCGGAGCGTGCGGGTGGAGGTTAGGGGAGTGACCAATGCATGTCCATTGATGCATTTATAGGTGAGTACTAGGACTTTGTAGTTAATCCGGAATGAAACAGGGAGCCAGTGCAGTGAGTGGAGAATGGGTGATATGTGGTCATATTTCCGGACTCTCTTCAGGACCCTGGCAGCGCTGTTTTGGATATACTGTAGTTTCTGGATGTTCTTGTCAGTGATCCCAGTGCAGAGTGAGTTGCAGTAGTCCAGTCTTGAGGAGATAAAGGCGTGGACGAGCTTCTCTGCATCTGACAGGGTTAAAGTGGGGCGGAGTTTGGAGATGTTTTTTAGATGATAAAAGGAGGTTTTGCACAGGAATTTGATATGGTCAGTAAAGGTCAGGTGAGGGTCAAACCGAACTCCCAGATTGGTGACTGTGGAGGAGAGGGGTATGACCTGACTGTCAAAGGTGAGATGAGTTATGGATGATGTCTGAACCTGGTGTGGAGTGCCAACAAGGAGGGCTTCAGTTTTGCTGCTGTTTAACTGGAGAAATTTGTTGCTCATCCACACCTTTATCTCCAAGACAGGCAGTGACACATGACATGGCTGCAGAGGGGTTGAGGGCAGTTTTGATGTAAAGCTGTGTGTCGTCAGCATAACAATGGAAGGACATCCTATGTCTGCTGACGACACGGCCGAGGGGGGGCATGTAAATAATGAAGAGGATAGGGCCGAGCACCGACCCTTGTGGAACACCACAGGAGACTGGGAGCCGTCTGGACTTGCATCTTCCCAGTGAAACATATTCAGTTCTGCCAGAAAGGTAGGACTGGAACCACTGGAGTGCAGAGTCTGATAGTCCAATGGTGGTGTGGAGGAGCTCTAGGAGGATGGTGTGATCCACTGTATCAAATGCAGCTGTCAGGTCCAGGAGGATGAGGAGTGAGGGTGATCCTGCATCAGCTGACATCAGCAGGTCATTTGTCACCTTTAGCAAAGCGGTTTCAGTGCTGTGGGCTGAACGAAATCCTGGCTGGAATTTTTCAAATAAGTTGTTGTTTTTGAGATGGTCTTGAAGTTGAGAAGCAACCACCTTCTCCAACACCTTGGACAGGAAGGCAAGGTTGGAGATAGGCCTGTAGTTGGCTAGAACCTCCGGGTCCAGGGTGGGCTTCTTGAGAAGGGGACGGATGACAGCAACCTTGAGAGCAGGTGGGACACAGCCGGAGCGAAGGGAAAGGTTAACAACTTTGGTGATGAAAGGACTGAGAGTGGGGATATGTGACTTGAGCAGAGCAGTGGGAATGGGGTCCAGGGTACAGGTACAGGATTTCATATTTCTGAGAATTTTCTCAACATGGCTCTCCTGAACCTCAGCGAGATCTAGAGGAGACAGCACACTCTCAGGTAAGGTGTTGGTCTCAGAGGGAAGCAGAGATGGAGAGCTGGACATCATAGAGCGAATGTTGTTGACCTTTGTTCTGAAGAAGTCAATGAAGCTGTTGCATTGCTCCTCTGTAGCCTCAGTTGAAGAGGATGGTTGTGGCTTCAGGAGACGATTTATTGTAGAAAAAAAGCTGTTTAGAGTTTCCAGGGTTTTTATTGATTATGCTGAAATAGAACTGTGGAGTTGGAGTCGGCCCTTTGATGCTAACGGAAGGCTAGTTTATGGACAGTGAGCCCAGAGTGTCTGCAGCGTCGTTCTAGGGCACGCCCAGCTGTTTTTATTTTCCGCAGCTCATGTGTGAACCAGGGAGCGAAGTGCGAGAAGTTGACCTCACGTGACTTGACAGGGACATGGAGACCAAAAACACTGCTCAAGGATGTATTATAGTGCTCCACTAATTCATCCATTGATGCAGAGGCTGGGCAGGTGATGAGCTGGAGATCCATGGTCATAGTGGCTGGGTCAATGTTTTTCCAGTACCGAAAAGACATTTCACACTTAGGACTAATGGTAGGTAGCATACAAGTCAAGGCCACTGAGACCACCTTGTGGTCGGACACACCTAGATCATAAACTTGTAGGTTACTGATGGAAGCAGAGTCAGTGATAACTGCTGCTGCAGGCCAAGACCCTCAAGCACACTCAGTGAGTTGTGTGGACAACAATGAACAAGACAGGGCGGGGACGCATTGGGCAGTATGGACCGGGGGGGGGGGAGAATCACTGGCAGAGGTTACACAGATGGTGATGATGGTGCTGGTATGGGTCGAGGTGGCCTATTCCAGGCCGGTAACTGGTTGTAGAAAGGTCTGGGCAATAATCCAATATGACAATTCATCTTGTTTGAATGCAACAAGGAAATCATTTCTAAAAGATATCACGATACACAACTACGTCATCTAAATTGATAACAACAAGCACATACAAACTTAACTTTCTTAGAAGATCTGAATTCTGCTCAAGGGAATACCTCCATGTAGATGAATCAAACCATTTTCAAAATGCCTTTACACCTTGAGGGTGTTCTTTTAGTTATAGGTCATATTTGAACAAGGTGGATTTTTTCGGCGCTTTCACATCACGAATAAGCAAAAAATCAAGTTATGCGGAATGGACATATTCAGAACATAGACTATAGTGCACAACAACACAGAGGCTCCGGAGTCCGAATTAAGAGGGTAAACTCAATTGCTCCTTTCAACCTTGACAAATAGGCTGTTCTTACATTTCAAAATAAAAGCCCAAGATAAATGCAATGGGTAACTGTTTACCAAAGGGAACCCAAATTCAATCAGAGCATTTTGCTAAAAGGAAACTTATTAAGGTGCTTACAATAGGATCCCGCTGGTTGGTCATCTGCATGCGCCCATCTATTCAAACCTTTAATTGAAAACTTGTTGTAACTTTCACAAAGTGTTGATGAATAGTTTTGATTCACTAAAAGTCTTAATTAAAAAGTATTTTATTCACACAGGGGTAAAAAGAAGAAGAAGGCTTTACCATGTGGTTATTTAATATAGTCGAGGACCTTTTCTTTACCCCTCAAACACCACCACTGACTACGTCGCTTAAAAACGAAACAACTTTTATTTTTCATCAGTGTGACAAGTGAAAAATGACATACTGATTCACACACAGACCGCCTGTTAATCGTGACGTCTATTTTTGCCCCGTTAACAGACGGATCTCCTTGAAGGGTCAACGTGGAGATGCACAATAACAGCAGTTTGTTGGGATGATTAAATTGTCCTGCTAGATTAAATGTTAATTTGATCAGTTTCTGGGAACAAATCAAATTAGAAAGGCGTCCTTCATATTTCAAAATGCTATTTGATACCTCTATAACTTGTTCATCAGGCCAGATTTAATTCAATAATTCGATCAAAGTTGAGATAGAGTTCAACGATAGTTGCACGGCAACAAGGCCGGGAAGATCCGGACCAGAGGCTGTCGGCTTGAGAAATTAACAGAATTTGTCGCAAGTGATACAGACCTTTCTTGTCTGTGTGGGATATAGACGGGAACACGTCTGCGGTGCAGTACACAAAGCTGCCAAATTCCAGTCATTTTGGAAATGTGAATACCATCCGGATGCACGATGAGACAAACCACAGATGCTATTACCCAATATTTAGGAAGGACTGAGAAACAAATGGTTTACAGACCTGGTGTTTAACTTATTAAAAATGGACATACAGGTTAGTTTGTGCAGTATATGCTAGATTGTCGTTAGCTACCAGTTTTTAGGGAGCATTCGTCATCTTCTGTTATTGTTGATCAGATTGAGAAGACGCTAAATTAAGCTATGCAGCTAACACTTCAAAGAAAAACTGTATTTCTCAAAAACCTCAGATTTTCATTCAAACTAGCCTTAATGAATCTAAAAGGAGCATAATGGAAGTTAACTCTGGGCCTATTTAATAAGCTAAATTATTATGTTGTTATGGGCTTTATTTGTATAAATAATAATAAAAAAAAAAATCATAGTATTAATAAAACATATTCAAAGTTATAAATGTATTTTTTCCCTCTTCCTTCATGACAAAAGAAAGACACAGGTGGGATATGGTGACAGGTATGTGTCCCATGTCAAACATCTGCTCATAACTGCGTCGTTAACAAGTGCTCCTTCGTAACCCGTCATCTCATCAGCTAAGGGGAGACGTGAACAGCGGCATGTCAGCTTGATAAACATCCTGTCCTCAAAGTCTACGTCAGAGATCAGATCCAGAGCTGCAATGACAATTTACAACACAGACTTAAAAAGGCAGAATAATAACTATAGCAGTAAAAACTATTACTGTCGCTTGTCATATAATCAGTAATCCCATCCCAAAGGTATTTATAATCTGCTGTTCAGCATTTGTGTGATGTCCTTGGCACATGGCTAGGATTTTACAATTGGAAAATGTATTAAAATCGAAGTTGTCCTAAGGAACAGAAAGAGTTTTTGTTATTGTTGTTAACATAAGGAGTTAATCATCAGCAGGGCTCCTAAAGTGTCAGAGCCTTTCATGCAGGCGGCTTCAGCGCAGGGCATCGATTCTCCCTAGGTGCTATTTGCTACCGTCTCATCCATGAACTATTTATTTTTAGCTTTATGGCTCTGCACAAAGCCGACTCTATAGGACACTCGGGTCTGCAGGACATTCACAGCTGCTGAAACACCCTTATTAGTCAGGTTGTATGTGGCTTCTATTGACGAAAGCGCTGCCTTTTCGCTCTCAAACTAGATATCTTAAAGCTCAAAGCATTGACCAATGACGGCTGCTGGCTCTCGTATCAAATGGCTGCTCTGGTAGTTCTCATATCAGGAGCTCAGCCAATCAACATGGGTAAAAAAAGAAAAGAAATAGCTGCTGTTCAATGAAGTCAACATTGGCAAAGCCAGGTGGTGGGCGGATCTTGGCATTAAATGTGGCGTACAGTAAGAACCATGTGATTCAAGTTGGCCTTTTAAGCTTAATTGATCACTTAATCTGCAAATCGTCACCGTACTAAAATAATGGCCTAAATCTTTTTTTTGATGAATTATTTTCTTGCCTAAATCTCCTCATGATACTGGCCACCTGGTAAAATCTCCTATATCCTCAGTTGAACAGATCATGTGATTCTACCCCTATAGTATAACGGCCTAGTTATTCTGTGACTTAGGCCATTTTATTTTGTTTAAGTCAAAAGACAATGTGACTTAAGTCATTTTACAAGCTTTTCAAGATGGCATTTTGAAGCTAGCAATTTAGTTAGCATTTTTGTCAATGAAAATCTCACTTGAACATAATATTAGTAATCATAACATAATTTGACCGGTATTACAGTATGCCTGTTGTGCAGATTACACCCCGATTACATTTGGTCAGTTTTTTTGTGTTTTGGGCCATTATTTTAGGAAGGTGACAATATGAAACCTTGTGTCTTCGTGCGTCACAGGAACACTAAAATGAAACATGGAAGGGGAGCTATTTCTAACTCGATTAGGCAGCAGAGGACAGGGGACATGTTTGTGACCCACTGATAAATACCTGTTATTGACACACGGACAGGAGAACGAGGGAAAGAGAGAGCAATCACAATCAGGATCACAGCCACTAATGACAGGTGCACCCGATCGTCTTATCCCCTGGATCAATAATGCCCATTATTCATCTCAAACTGGGGATGAATAATTAAACTTCTTCCTGTCAGAGGGCGACATCTGTCCTTCTCAGCATAAGGACAGAGGAAGACCGACCGAGACAGCCATCTTGAGAGTGACCGACGTGTAGCTAATGGTCACATTGTTGAACAGGAGAGGACGCACAGATTCTACAAGGGCCGCCGGCTGGACGGCCAAAGACTAATTGCTCCATTAAGGAGCCCGCCGGCATCTTGGTAGGAACGTTAAGTGTGGAACATGAGAGCAAATCCATGAGTGCTACTGCGAAAAGGCCAACCGCGGGAATAAGATGCAATCATTTCTTCTTACCAAGAAGAAATGTGTTTAGAAAAGGTACCCATTCACAAGTGCGGGACCCGTTTGTGCACTAAGACCACCTTTAGGATTCACACTGAAGAAGAAAAACAAACTGGAGGAGAGTGAAAAGGGAAACCCTAATCAACGCCATGAATCAAACTGGGGCTAAAACTCAACACAGCACTGTTTAATCACCCATAATGCCATATCAAAGCAGCCATCGCTCCTCATTTTATAAGGAAGGATGAAGCCCAGCTATGGCATGACAGTTGCCATGGCGACTTTGTCGTTACCACGCTAATGGCATGTGTATTGTGTGCGACTACACCCTTGCTGATGGTTTGCAGACCTAAATTTAGACCCTCTAAGTGATTCTGTCCCTTTCAAGGGGGCACAAAACAAGTTTCTGCTGTCTCACTCTGAAGCTCTGATGGATCTCTCTTTGTGCCAGACACAGATCCCCTGCTCCGGGGTTTGATAGCCTTTCACCAACACAAACACGGGGACCCAATGAAAGAGGGGAGCAAAAAAAGAGAGTCTCGGCTCAGGCCTTGGTCACAATGCAACCTTCGTGATCGGATGTGCCAGATCAGCCGTGTCCTCGTGTGTGTGTTCACACTCCACACCGACTGGTCGCATATTTTTGTCGTAGACAAAAAGGAGCGGCGGCGAAACGGTGGAATTTTTTTCTCTCTTAATTTTCTATTAATTCATCACAATAAAAGTTCTGGTTATTTCTCCTGATATTGTGTTATTTACCTCAAAGGGAACTCAAATTAATACATTAAAAAGTCATTTGTAGCTTTGCTAACAAACAAAATACAATCTTTATGTAGCTTTAAAAAAAAAAAAAAAAAAAAGAATGGAATGCCTGCTAACAGCACTGATCCTGCCCTTGGCTTCATGGGGACAACAGGTTGTCCTAAGGGTAGGCTCTGGCTCAAACCCTGACTGGAGAAGTCACATCGCTTGTTGGCATAACGTGTTGAAATATTACGCGTTGTCGCCTACGGCCAGCAATACATTCTCAAAAATGAAAAGATGACAAACAATGTTCCATCTCTACAATCATCTCACGCTCCAACATGACGGGTGGCGGGTGAGCGATCGTTCAAATATTGTTCAAAACTCAGCGAGATGCTGACGTCTGGGCCTTGCACTGGTCTCTCTTCGACCCATCCAGCTGTCTCCATCTTCTCCACATGCGTTCCCCTTCATCCCTTTGAACGTTGCCGGCCACACAGCCCTCAGTTCCCAACATTCCTCCCATCGTCCTTTGACTTGTTCTCTCTACTCTCAGACAAGCGAGCGGTGAAGGAGCTCAAACAGCGGGATCTCCTCTCCAGCGCTGAATAATGCAATCAGAGGGACTGATTGTCGGGAGGGTGCGGACACACACACACACACACACACACACACACTGCTTGACTCATCTAATGTTCACAAGTCCTCTACTGCCCACAGCTCTTCCTCCGAGCCCAGCTGAAATCCATTCAACCTGGTGGTGACACAGAGACCCTCTTCACATCTGGTGAAACTGTGACACATCCTCTGGATCACACTGTATACGCCATAAACACAATTTATTAAAAATAGAGGCGGATGGGAATTTCATTGTTTTTATATATATATATATATATATATATATATATATATATATATATATATATATATATATATATATATATATATATATATATATATATATATACACACACACACACACACACACACACAAAGCGCTTTTCTACTCTTCCGACCATTCAAAGTGCTTGCGGAGCCGGGGATTGAACCGCCGATCTGATTGAAGGGCGACCCTGCTCACCACTGAGCCACAGTCGCCCCACACATTTTAGGTCCAACCCACGAGGGCACACACAGCTGACGATGCCGTCTGGCCGGTCGTGTTGCTGGCCAGAATGACAGCACGGTGAGCCGATACCTCCTCGTTTCTACCGCAGCCTACAAACAGGAGTCCAGACAGCTTCTCCCCTAACGAACCGCTCTCGGTATAATGCAAAACGTATCGAGAGCTCTGCTGTGCCAGTTCTGCGGAGAGCTCTGCTACAGACAGAAACGGCGTGTGGGCAGGGAGGGTCAGGCCAAAAAATAAACATGACTTAACGTTAAGAGAGAACTCCAGTTTATCACAACAGAGGTTGTCTTTGTAGTTCTGGGCCATGGTTGCTGCTGGTTAGAAAAAACAACCAGACTGGATCATTTGGGGATCATTTTTGTATGCCTGTATTTGAGGCGAGATGTCGTCCTTACATGGTCATTGTCTCAGAGTCCCTGGGCCGATCGGTCTTAAAGGAACCCCTCAGGTAACGTATCAACCTTGCTGATTTCTTTTAAAATCGCTTTTTTTTGTAACTTGTGAACAGCATTACTCCGAAATATGGTCTGCTGTACACATATTACAGTTAAGAGACCACACTCCTGGTTCAACCATAATTGTGAACACGCTTTCCCTGTGGGACTTGTGACTCGGAAAATCATTTGACTGCCATATTTTCTTACTTGCTTTTAGCAATTCCACCGTGTCCAAAGATCAATGACACTTACCTCGTGCAATGTTTTCCTAACCGATTGAAAAGGATAAGCCAAAGCTAGGTAACTGACAATGGGAGTGTGAGGCATCGCGAGCCAGCACCTCACGCGATATAGGAGTGCATCAGTTTCTAACGCTAATAAACCCAAATCTGTCCTTTAAACCTACCTATCTATTTGAAAGTCCAGACACCCTGTTGATCCAAAATAGCATCCCAAATAGAGCATCTACGTCCATGGTGTGATACAGCTGGTGTTTCCGGAGATAAATATGTGCGGCCCGCACTCCTGTTCCATTCTTCATTCGGTTTGACTTTCACCAGCTGAGAGGACGGCTCACCCCTGTACGGCTCTTTGCTTCTCCCCGTCCGCCCGCTTCATCATCCATCTCTGTTGTTCCCAAGGACTTCAAACACTTTTTTTTAAAAATTGGATGCAGGTCAGCCAATGGCTGGGCTTGGCTGAATGAACTGGTGTTATCAGTGTCTAGGCAGATGGGTTGCAGCTGCTCAGGTTATTACTCAAAACGAGGAAAAAAAAAAAAGGGACAGTGACAGAAGCCTGTGTGTGAGGTAGAGGGGTGAGGAGGAGGGAGATTGCATTGATAAGGCGGCGTAAAAAGGAAACCCTCCTTTTTTCTGGGTGGGCGCCAGGCGATAGAATAAAAACGTACCTGCTGGTGAGTGAAATAAGGAAACGTCGCCGGCCACGGGGGATGAGTTTAAGATAAAGCCACTTCTCAATCACTGGGACCGTAGCGTGGTCATATCGCCTGAGCCTCCTCGCTTACGTGCCGCTGCAGCGTGTCAGGTTACAGGACACAATCATCGGCAGTGCTCGATCCTTCCATGTGACATGAACACGGTCGGCATGCTGTAGGATTTATAGGAATCTTTTCCCCGCAAACTAAACACAACATTTATTTCCCCCCAGCATTTCTGTCCGTCTCGCAGACTTCTTGTTGCCCTTATCAGGCCATATGATGGACCATGACATGCTTTGGCGCTGACAAATATCCTGTTGTAATGGTTTAGGTTGTTCAAGCCCCAGCGAGGTAGACAAGAGCCCTGTCAATCAGCGAGTCTTGGATGACTGACAGGGCGGTAGAGAGAGTCTCTCCCCGACTCTCCCCCCCCTCTCTCCTCTCTCTCTGGATTTGAGGGTCATTTCAAGAACACAACCAGGCGAAGCAGAGACGGGCTCCATTTTCAGCTTACCAACCAGAGCCCTCTCTCTCTCTCTCTCTCTCTCTCTATCGCTTCACCCCCTCCCCCTACACAACAGCTAAATCAATAGAAATGACAGCGCAGTTGGAAGGTCATTCGCAGAGCCAACTCTGTGGTGGAATGCTCGCCGATACGTGGCACAGAGAACAGGGGAGGACAAACAAATACACATCCTTCCAGCACTGTCTGTCCTGCTCTGATCAAGCTGGAGGAAACGCACGGAGCTGCTGGAATGACTCTCTCCTTTCCATACATCAACATGCAAAATGGAGCTGAGCCTTGTGCTGCTGCACAAGGACTCTATCAGAGGATACATTGTTTCCATAAGCTTGCCATCAGCTACCCTGCGCACACCCACACACACACACACCCCGCCTGTATGTAAACACTGAGACCGAGGTACACGTGTTACACTGGCCAAATGCACAAAAATGCATCTCACCCTCGCTAATGAGCTACCAAGCATGGTCGGACACGGTGCCTTCACAACACAAACAGCAGCTCCAGCTAGAATATTACTGGAGCAACAGAAAGCAGCAGCAGCAGACACACAGAAGCAGCAGCAGCAGCAGCACGGGAGGAGGAAAGCGTCAAAAACACATAACGACATCAACACAGAGAGAGCAGAGGCTTTGCTTGCACGCTACTCACAGAATATTCAATGGTCCCTTTGGGTCGCTGGAACGACATGCGCCTCCCATCCTTCTTCTCCGGAGTCTTCTTCTGGCCGGTATCTGAAAGCAAGCGAGGCAAGGTACGCATTACATTCATGTTCCTCTCTCCCCAGCTTGTCACAAGCTGCCGTTTCCCAGCCCCGTGGGTAGACAGCTCATTCGTTAACAGTGAGCGAGCCAGCCAGCCAGCCAGCGATGTGAGCTGTGAGCGCTGGACTACTTTCTCTCTCTCTCGCTCTCTCTCTCCCTCTCCTCCTCTCTCTCTCCCTTCTTCCTCCTCCTCCTCCTCACCGCACGGCGCAGTGACAGCCGTCGAGAGCGGTTCACCTCGCCTTCCTTCCCCTTGTTGTCTCACGGCAGAGGTGTCTGACCTCCATCGGGGCACTGCCGCTCTGGATACGAGCCCGAGAGGAGAAGAGGAGGATGGATT
Organism: Taurulus bubalis; assembly: GCF_910589615.1. NCBI lineage: Eukaryota > Metazoa > Chordata > Actinopteri > Perciformes > Cottidae > Taurulus > Taurulus bubalis. The sequence goes on from NC_136600.1 coordinate 5,701,479, forward strand.
CGGTCGGGAGGTGGGGTGGAGGGGGTGGTGAAAAGCTGAAGTTGGGGGGCTGAACCACAGGGGGAAATGGAGCATGTAGCATGGGAAGTGGCTGCTGAGGTAGAGGGTTTTAGTTGTAGCTACAGCTGTTAAGGCTTTACGAATATTAGGAATAATCAGAATGTCCTTTTAAAGGACCTGGAAGAGTTAGAAGGTACAGGAAGGGTGAAGATCCTGGGTGGGTGGTTGGGAGAATCGAAGCAGAAGATAAGACACCAAGAGGTTTTAGTCAGAGTAAAAAACATCTAAAATGGTAGCGATGGTTGGCTTTGGGGGATGGGATGAATCAAAAAGGTGACAAGACGGTTGACGAATGCACATGAAGAAGTTTCAGGGGCATGAAAGAAGAGATGAAAGAAACTGGAAGGGGACTCTTGGGAATGGAGACGATCTAGAAAAGGGGCTGACTTTGGTCTTCAGCGCCGAGAACAAGGAGCATGAGCAAATGGGCTCAAGGAAAAATGCACAAGGCTGTGTGGATTAGAGGTGTAGGGTCAGGAGTTGGTTGGAGACGGGGTCGCCGAGCTTGGGTGAAGGGATTTCTGTTGGGACGCGCGTTGACCCAGTAACCCTCAAGATGCCTCCCGTGAATGTCTTTCTTTTGTCTGCGTTTCGCATGTCCTTTTTTTGTGTGTGGCTTTCTCGTTGGGCATCTTCGACAGCTCAAAGCATGAGCCATACACCAGTGCTGCTATCTCTGGTGCTCGGGACTGCCTCAGGTGTAAATATTAGTCGAGTAAAGACGATGCGGTTAGTGCCGCTCATGAAATGTATGCTTCGCAAATATCTGGATTTACTGTTGATTTTGTCAAGACGGAGTACAAGGTTGTGCCGCTTACATCCTTTTAACACAGGAGCTTCCGCTACTGCTGCGGTGACTTAGCAGTTAGCCTCACTGACTAAACTCAAACAGTCAAAACAAAGATGACTGAATTGCTGATGACGTTGTTGGACGTAAAGATTGAGGCACGTTTGTGAGCAGGTCGTAAAATAAGCGCCGGGTAGCCCTGCAGCAAAACATTTACCTGCTCCTTGTGACTCCTTCGTACAAAGAAATGGCGGGAGGCGGGAACCGCGTTGGACAGAGTTAAATATTACTCAGTTATCAATGTGTGTGTAATACCTGAGTGGATTTGAGTGTACATACCATGTATAGCTATGAACATGTAGTATATCATGAAACTATTTAAATCCAATTTAGAGATCAATACTGGTTAGAAATTATTTTCTGCGGTTGACTGCAGAATGTTTTATTTTTGGAGGGGAGAATGTTTCAATTCTTTCTATGAATTAGCCTTTAAGCACATTAAAACAATCATCTTTGGAATTAGCTTCTCTAACTTGTTCTGACATTATTACATTGCCACCCAATAGCAATTATTAAACTATAAAAACTAATTAAGAGCTAATCATGCTGCCGTCAGTGCTCCTTCAGGTCAGGATGACTGCGGTATGGATCTCACTGTGCTCCGACTCCTTTGTCAACATTTGTTTGGTGCGTTTTATCTTTGAATATCACCAAATGGTCATTTCCGGATTATTTGCACTTCATTCAATATCTCTTTGAATTACTATACTTGATTTTGTCAACACTACCCAGTGCCTCTAATAACCTATAGCGCCATGAAAACTTGGGTAAGGATTTGTGATGAGAAAGAAAACGCAACGGCTGCACAAACTGTGGGCGAGTGCCAAATCAATTATTCAGCATCCAAATGAAAACCTTGGCAGAATGATTACTTTCATTGGGACAACAGAAACTGGAGCTGTGGATTGTGTGGATGATTGCGTTTTAGTTGCTATTTAAGGCGGCGCGTCATAACTGGGATTCCATGCTTCCCTGTGATGAAATATAATCCACTGTGTGTCTGTTTGATTGTGGATCGCTGCAGTGTGTCAGGCCAAATGTAACCTGTCTCTGTTTGTAAACAGCGGAGGTGTTGATCGGCTTTGTTTGCTGCAAAAAATTGCAAAGACGACAAAGGTTTGTCCGACGTTTCTGCTTTTTCCGCAGCTCGGCTCCAAACTGGTGCAGGCTGAGCACGATCAGGGTTAACAGAAGATCAGGCGAGATAAATAATACAGACCGAGAGGAGAAGGGCGGAGTGACGGTGAACTACGAAGAGCAAGGCGGACCAGAGAGAGAAAGACTGCCGATATCGGATATGCATTAGCAGCTGTTTGCAGGGTGTTTGCACACGGCGGGCCAGTGATTGGTCTAAAATTAAACCTCCGGCATGGATGGTGGCGCAAGAAGTGGAAATTTTATTCACGTTCCAGACACACAGCGGAGCCCAGCACCAGGGCATCTTCAGTAACGGATAGCTCTGGTTTCATCCCGCTCCGCAGGAAACCAGGAGCATCTGTTGTGTCTGAATAAGCCTCTGCCTCTATAGAAGGAAGCTACCTCTTAAGTCCAAGAATCACAGCCCGTTTGTTCCAGGCGATTCATCCGCATCCAGCGATGCGGTGGAATTTTGAATTTTGCCAAGACACAGATAGAATTTCATCTTTGATTTGTCTTCCCGTCCTGATTACTCGGCCTTTGCTTTTGCACCATAACGGTAAACCCGCTGCACGTCATGCATTGAGACAGCGTGATGTAACATGCTCAGTATGGCAGAATGGAGATGCGGAGGCTGCACAGGAAAGGCGTGAAGAAATGAGCCTGTGGCCAATGCCAATCTAGATAAAGTAAATGCAGTTAACCCGAACAGCGTGGTGGGAAAAAAATTAATTCCAACAGAGGGGAGCCGAGGTCGCCGGTTATCTCATTTGTTGCTCAACCGAGTAAAACAACAGTTGCTACGGTGTGCACCGCGTTACTGTTATAAAGGACATTTTACTCGGCTCGTTAATGGGCTGAATAACAATTGCACTGAGGCTGTGAGAAGAAGCCATGTGACTCGCTCGGATGCTGAAAGGAGCGGCTGTGGATCAGGAAAAACAAAGGCTCCCTCTCACCGATCTGGGACGCAAACAGTCACAAGAGGTCGGGCCTGCCTGAGCAACTTAACCGGAGAGAAAAAATTAAAAAAGAAGCGTTCAGCTCACGGCCCGCCAAACCACAACAGTAAAGGAGCCAAGCAGGCAGAGTTTTGTCCTGGTTGGACGTTCACTACAAAGTCCTGCAGGGTTGACTTGCACCTCTCTGCGGCTCCGCGGTTTAATACGTCCACACGGTGGTCTGCGACATGAAAACTGTGATAAACCGCTGAGTGACATCATTCTGAAATAAAGCTTCAGAGGACGGATGAAAATATTGAAATCGATTATTAAAAAGCCCATCAACAGGCCCTTTAAGATTCCTCCCTCTGTCCTTACACTCACATTCAACTAAAATACCAATGAAAGAACAAACAAGTATAATAAGGCACTTGTACACTTCAGAATCCTTGAAAGGACATCGCTATGAATAGCTTTGGGGGAGAACAAAACTACTCTTTCATAGCCGCCATTAATGGATGTCCTCAGTGATTATATATTAAAGACACAAGGAAACATGTCTCCATTGAGAAGACACAGAAGCTGTGTAAACCTTTGGGAGTTTGTACACTCAATAAATCCAACGGCTGCCAAGGAACGCACTGAATCTCAATGATTTTCGACAAGCACTAAATGCAAATGCTGCTGTATTGGACGTGATGTGTTCTGTATCCGCGCAGTCTGTTTGGTATGAATCACGGCTGCTAAATATATATAGTTCCCCTCGCTCTGTACACAGCCGTGAGGCGGGCGGGGAATAGGAGAGTCAACAACTAACGTTCCCTCAAGCAGCCAATTTCCCTCAGCTGCTTTGTTTTCCCTGCCTGCTGGCCTACATAGCCCTCCCCAGATGTTTTGGGTTTTTTTTTAAAGAAAGAAAAAGCCCCTGAATGCACCACAGCCACTCTGAACAGGTGCTGTGCTGGACTACTTGAGAGAGCTGGAGACTTTCCTCAAAGGTTTGGGAGGGACGGGAGTGAGGAAAATTTAAATAAATTGAACAAACAACAGTCCTCTGGCACAGTTTATGATGCATGTAATGGACAAACTATCTTGCTAGCTAGTTGTATCTGATATCCAATGAGAATATCAGGTAAAGAGATAACAAGGCTGTTTCGCAACACAAACCAATATTGCCTTTTCTGGCTTGAGGCCCCTGTAGCGGCGCGCTACAACGTTGAGTGTATGAAAGTTTAGTATGAGGAGGTGAGGAGGAGGACAAGCGTCAGAATTCAAAGTCAGTTTAAGGTCAGGTACTATTTATATTTCTATTGCCTTGGTTTTAATCCAGAACACCAGCAGAGTTAAAACAGACTTTTTCATTTGGCAACTCCTTTACTCAAGTATAGAGCATAAACACATTTTTAAAATGACTGCTAAAGGAGTGGGGGCCACCAGCAGAAGAATTACCCAACTTGTACCGATCTTAGATAACTGCGGAAAGTAATTACAATTATGGATCCTTGTTGTAAGTTTCAGGATGATAAAGGCAATGCATCACACCAACAACAGCAAATGTCAGCTTTCTTAAATCAACATTGTCTCAGAAGACTTATGAATGTCACCGAATAAAGGTGAAGAATGAAAACGCTCCGTTATTGCCGCGTAACGGCGCTATGTGCGAGCAGAAGCATCGGTCTCTCCATTGTAATGAATACACAGCACATGCGTCTAGTGGGGCTGTCCAGGTAAACACGGAGAACACGGCGTGACGGCAACATCCCGCTGCAAACACTCAGTACCACTCGGCTCTATATTACACCGCCAGTCTCCACGGACCAGCCGAGACACCACTCAGCTTTTATGAGAAACTTTGCTGAACTGCAGTTTTGTGTGTGTGTGTGTGTGTGTGTGTGTGTGTGTGTGTGTGTGTGTGTGTGTGTGTGTGTGTGTGTCCACGCAAGAACAGGAGGCACTGGATGTGCCCTGTCCTCTCATTAACACTCTCCCGTGTTGGCTAATCGCACTCCCGTCGTGTCGCTGGTAATGTGGCTTGGATTCTTTACACTGCGAGCCGATTCTCTTTCCTCGATCTTCGACTTTGAAAGGCAGACGGCCAGCAGCGAGTCGACGCTAACGCACGCTAACGCACGCTAACGCACGCTCACTTCAATTCATATTCTGCCAGCGCAGTTTTCATAGTGACGAACCTGCTGCAGAGTTAAAGGGAGAAAGGGATGTTTAAAAAAATTAAGAGCGGTAAAGCCGGCTGCATTACACACTAGTTGAATTCAATTCAGTTTATTTTGTATAGCCCAACATCACAAATAAAAATTATATTGTATTGATACACGGAAGCCAAGCATCGATCTTTTTTTTTGTGTAATCAATTATGGGAGGCATCGGGGAAAGAAATGAGAAATGCGCCATCCGCGTGTAAATGAAACGTCTGGACTTCCTGTCACTCGTAGCGGCGCTGCTGCACAGCTGTTGCACGTTGCACATGACAAAGTCTGCGACATGTCGCTGGTCAAAGACGTTAACTCAGCATAAATCAAACTGGCTGCTGGTGCTCTCGTAGCGCTGGAAGTTGCGCCGGTGTTACGGATCAATAGGCGGCCGTGTTAACTGGTGACTTCCGGCTGAAAGTCGCCAGTTAACACGGCCGCCTGTTAATCCGTAACACCGTCATCCCGACGCAGTTCCTGGAGAAGTAATATTATGACCCCAGACACGACGGCGTTTGATGCTCCGACCTCTTTTGGATTTCCACAACAAAAGTATTACGCAGAAATAGTAGTTATTTTCATGGTGGATGGCAGAAATGGAAACTCTTTGCAGGCGATAAACCACAGAGATAAGCCCCGCCCCCTCTCTGGCGCACCCAGCTCGAATGACGCGACTATGCAGACTGAAACACAAGCAGTTCACTTTGTCAGGTGCAACATTTATGAAAGTGCTGGTCAGTTTGTCTGCTTGACGATCACATTTTGCTGCAATAAAAATTATTGAAGTGAGATGAACAGACCGTCAACATATTGTATCTAAGAAGATAAAGTTTTCAAAGTTTTCCTTCGGGGACAATTTGCGGTGAAAAAAAGGGAATAAAATCGCAATACTCAATATATCGCAGTATCGTGATAGTATCGAATCGGGACCCAAATATCGTGATAAAATCGAATCGTGGGACCTCTGGTGATTCCCAACCCTAGTGGCTAGGCAACCACCGGATGAGTGCTAATGCTAGCCGAACACAAACCATGAACTGTGTACGCTACCTAATAGTTAACAGAAGGCGACGGTTCAAAGGAATCAAAATGAGCAACAAGGATTGCACCAAGTTGCTAACTTCATTCAGCTACAGGTATCCAGCAAAAGTCGCCACAATTAGACGAAAAGCTAATGACACAGGGCGCTGCTCTGCTCAGAGTTCAATTTTCTTTTTCAACTCAAGGCTCAATTGCGGCGCAAAACGCTTCACTCATTGCAAACAATTACAAAGAGCCGGCCCAGGCTGCTAAAATGAGCGCTGTCGGATCAGAGACAGGGCTGCCTCACTGTAATAATAATGAGATATTAACCATAACCAGCTGGATGGTTTACTTTAGTATGGATGAACTAGAAGGGCACCCTGTGAGTGCCCTCTCTTGCAATGTTATGGAATCTGCTCCAAAAACGGAATGTATTACTTAAATGTATGTATACATACATACATACATACATACATACATACATACATACATACACACATATCGCTTTGTATCAGATCAATGCTTACGCTAAAAATATTTACCAACGTCGATGCTTGGAGCTAAACGCTAATGTGAGCATGCTAATACGCTCATTGTATCACAGTGATATATAACATGTGCAATACCGTGATCGCCATCTTAGTTTAGAGTGCTAGAGGCCTGAGGTGAATGCCTGTACCACGTTTTATGGCAATTCATCCATTAATACACAAAATAAAATAAAAAGTCAACCTCATAGTGGCGTGAGAGGAAAATTCCAAAGATCACTTAAATCAGGAAGATTTGTCCACTGTGGGAAAATGAATTGTCAATTGTTGCTGTCCGCAGTGGATATGCACACACGCTGACACCACATTGATGAAGGAATATCCTGCATGCCAGTTCCTCACGAACACACAGGGAAAGCACTTTGATGTGCAGTTCATGCAGCTGGAAACAGGAGGTCTTACTTAAGCTCCAGACCTCCCATCATCCCTCTCTGCTGTCATATGCATTCAGACTCCCGGGCCCACTAATCACACTGGGATTCCTCCAACCTCTGGCGTCCGGGTTATTGCCCTTTGAGCAATATTTCTTTGCAAGTAAAATTAGTGGTGGGAGAGAGTGTGAGTGTGTGTTGGGGGGCTAAAGGGAGCGTGATGAATGGTATAGCTGAAGCCTAGATCTGCATTGGCTGGATCGACGGCGATGACACATTACATAATGTACACTCGGCGTAGCTTCCGTAACAACTCTGCAATTCATCTTGACCATGACAGTAAGGCAACGCTGAGACTCAGTCGATGTGATGATGTGCATCAGTCCATTCATCACTATTATTAGTCTATAATCGCCCTTATTAATTAAATAATCTTTGGATTGCCTCAAGAGGAGTTTCAGGGTAGAAAGCAGATGGAAGAAAATGAAACAAGAGCATGAGGACACTTTGTGATGCTAAGGCGCATCTTTAGCGGTTTGCGTCGCCCTGGCACTTTGCATCTTCGGGCAGCCACACTGACCTCTCAGGTTACAGTTCTAATCAATAGCAGGAGAAGTGATGAGCTCAGCTTTGAGAAACACGAACGACGCATTATCAGATCTCTTTTTATTGAGCCAAAAGTAAAAGTGTCTTGTTCAGGAGTCAAGATTTGAATCCAGTACAGGCCAAATTCAGTTAGAGGAGTAACACAAGGGGACACTGGGGGAATAGTCACATGAATAAATACTTTGTAAATAATAACAGTTACATTAATATCAGTGACTAACTAGGTGCAACAGCGGCTACTGGGTCCATATTCTGGGATAATTCCTATGGGTCTGAATTGTCTGTTTCCTTCTCTTCTCATGTCTTGGTCCACGGGGACGCAGCACAGAGTGGATTAAGTTACAGTTACTTTTCAGCATTGTGTTTCTGCGTATATTATAGTCGGTGATTATAATGAAAACATAGTTAGGAATATTATATTTAATTTCAGCCAATAGATTCCCGAAATGCTACTCACTGGCCCTTTAATGCTGACAGAGGATAAAAGGAGCACAATAAGTAAATCCAATAGCGTCGCTAGTAATAATAATAATAATCTAATAAGATTTGTGCATAACAGAAATGGTAAACTCTCACATGAGAACATATCCTTCTGATACTTAAATACATGTAACTGATAATACTTAATGTATACCTAAAAATACAGTAAGATTTTGAATGCAGAACATTTCATTCTGAATACTTTTACATTACACTGAAATAAGACAGCTTTTCCTCAAATCCATCCACATGACTAACCATCACACACCGTGAGACTTGACAACTTTATGAACAGTCTCTCTCCTTAGCAATAAAACAAAACTCTTCCTACAAACTTCTTTAGTGGATAATGTTTTTTTTAACTACATCAAGCTTAGAAGGAGAAGAGTTCAAGAAATAAATTAAAAAAATAAGAAATTGAATTTAGACGTTTTGACCATGGGTCTAAACCACGGCTGAAAACAAACCAGTTAGATGAGAGCCTCTTCAAACATTGACAGATAAGGACGGACGACCTCTGACCTCATTGAAGGTCAGTGAGCTGTCTGTCCTTTTAGCAATAACTCTGCTTAACTTAAGCTACGGTCACTTCTTTAGTACTACGTCCGTTGCTCGGAGCGTCTAATTATGAAGCGGATGGATTCACATTGGAGATAGTGAGGGCCCGGTGCGTTGGCTATTCCTTGGCTGGGAGCGAGATCAGATTGCTTTAAATGTAGTTCAGACCGACTTGTGACTAATTATTGGCAAAACACCTCAATATGAACCAATACTTCAAACCGACATACTAGCAATGTGTCCAAACTAACTGGTATTGATTTATTTGCGCCGATGTTATTTCACTTTCAGTTTCACCCTTTCCCGTTCGGAGAAACACAATCCTCGCCACATGAAACTGGTGCCAACGTGGCAATACAAACTAAGATTATTAACCCTGCTCGCAATAATAAATAACCAAAGCTGACCACACTTAAATGCACTAAAAGTATCGCAGTACAAAACAACAACAAGTAGCTTCATTTTAGTGGTTATAGTGAAGTTGAGGGCTTCTACTGTTGTGCCCAGAGGAGAACCAGAAAACTCAGCTGACGGGGACAATAGAGAATGGCACAAGTTGTCCTCACAACAAGCATCTCGTCTCGCTCAGTTCTGCCTTGCTGACGCTCTTAATGGATGATGACAGCATCGTCACAGCTGGACAGCAAAACCTGCTCACTGTGATGTTGTTCCCCTTCTTGCGGGAATGTTCTTCTTCTTCCTCGTCAAACAGACCTACTGTAAATATGTTGCTAGTAGGAAAACGTTTTTTTTTTTTTTAGATAATGCATCAACTCACCACCTTTATAGTTTTCCCATCATTATTTGGGTGACAAACTCCTTGGAGAAAAAAGGCACAGCGTCGGTTCGACGGGCCACTTAAGTTCCCTTGGCGGAGTCGTAACGGATCCCGGGACTGTCTCATAACGGCGTGCAGGACGAGTGACATGCCGGTGCAAACGGCTTAAGGGCTTTTTGGAAATCGAGGTGATTAAAATCACCTATAACAGCGCAGAGAGGTCAGCAGATTACGCTTTCTGAATCACCTTGGTAATTGCAGCAGGAGTTGGTGTCAGCCTTGGGGTGAACGTGAACAGTGACACATAGGTGATCGCCCTGGGGGAGAGGACAAACGCGCTCTTGCACCGTGGCACTGGTGAATCACTGGCCTTTAATACGCGGCCAAGCGATCTGTTTATGCGATTTTATGGCCACTTCCCTGGAGCAGAGTGTGAAAGGTTAACAGGATAGCTTGGATTTTTCTGAAGTGGGGTTATATATATATATATATATATATATATATATATATATATATATATATATATATATATATATATATATATATATATATATATATATATACACACACACACATACATAGTCAGTGTATTACAGGTATACACCAGCAATGAATAAGTACCTCACTCCAAATAATCCCAACTATCCCTTTAAGTTTACGGCGGATCAGAAGTCCTTTTAAATATAATGACGAAATGTGTGTATTCCAGTGCCGAAAAAAATCAATCCACAAAAACTGTGAGCTGTAAAATGAAGGACAAACGCATTTTTCGACAGTGGGGCAAACGAGAGGTCCAAGTGGTTCCAAAGATGGGGGGCATTGTTTTGGCAGCTTCACTCAATCTTTGCTTTTTCCTTGTTAATTTCTGGAGATTGTCTTTGTAGTTCTCTAAAAATGTCCTTCGCAGTGACTTTGCACATTTTAGTTCAATATAGATTAAGTGAAAGAAAGGAGAAATTGATATTAAAAGTGCATTCTCAGAAGTCTTCCTTCTCCATTTGAATGTTTTATTTCAATCAAATATCCCATTCATATCGGTTCACCACCACTTTTTCAGAATACCCTGTCTCTGTAGCTTCTTCACAGACGTCTGCAATCAGATCAGACGAGAAGCATCCACACTACTGCATCCGTCCTACCAGGGGAAGAGTCACAAGACGCCGACTCCTGCCGAGTCTGGATCATCTGCAGGAGCACGCTGTGCCGTAACACGCGTTTCAAAGCCTGCAGGGCTGCCAGTTCTGTGTCTACAGACGATACCGTAAATCCTGCTGTTGTGTCTCCTAACGGCCCTTTTTAATCTCTCCATTATGTCGACACTTTTGTCCTCTTCGCAAAGTAAGCCTGCAGGAGTCTTTGCGGGGCTATCCACCTCGATCACGACTGCATCTGCCAGCTAAACCGATGTTGATAGCAACGTCACAGAACAACCTCCAACAATACAATCCTGCAAGCAATTGTTCATCAAGTTGCATATGTGACTAATCCAAACTGAGCATCTCTACAGCTGTCTCTTTTCAATCTATGTGTCCAGATAGAGCAACAGCCTCCCTTTCCCACTGACCGCCCTTGCAAACTCGAACTTTGACATGCATTCCCAATGGACCTGCAAAAGCTCAAGACTGTCCCACTGAGAAATCACAAGCCCCGTCTTAAGGGGCCGCATCCGCAAACATTCTGGGAATACTCTCAGGAAAAAAACAGCCCAAACATTTCTAGCAAGGAGGTCTTGCTTAGGAGGGATTTAGGGAACTTCTCAGAGCAACTCTGAGAAAGGGAAGGGAGGCATTGTGTCTTTATTCAGTCATGGTGTATTTGTGAATACTATTTTATGCAATTAATAAATTGTAAGCCATTGGCCTACTTGTGCAGTAGCCAATTTAGACGTTGATAGTTTACGTGTGTTCAACATTGGGGGCTCAGCTACATAAGCAGGTCGGCATGTTTAAACCAGCCAACACTTAAGCCTTTCCCCCCCCCATTTGCCAAATGTTTCAGTTTTGCGATCCCTTTCATTTCTGGCCTCTTAAAAGTCCTCCTTCCTTCTAACGGTGTTTGAACTTAGGGACTCTCCTAAGGGCCGAGATGCTTCGCAAATCACTTTCATCAGGATATTTTTCTGAACTGCGAGGATAAATTTCGAATTTTGTCACCAGGAGCAACTCTTTGTGCGAGGAGGCTGGACGCGAATGGTCTTTGGTTTTTCTCTGGCAAACATAATACAAAATAATTTTTAAGGAAAGTGAGCATCAAAGCCTTTTATGAAACTGCTATGAGCCTCTCAGGCTATCGGCCACAGGAATAATTGCCCCAGGTAGGGCGCTGTCCTTAAACAGCATTTGGAACCCAGATATTTACTCTCAGGTGAAAAATGTTTACCATGGACAGTGCGACCGGCGCCCTTTTATCCATGCTCAATGTGTCAATCAGTGCACACTTCACTCGCTACCTAACTCCATGTCTCATTTCGTCCCCCCCAGTAGCCTGCTGAAGACAAGCCGCCTAAGCGGGCCACTCTGCCTGCTGGATGAGAGAGAGGAGGAACTGCTAATGAACCCGACTGCCATCCGTGGCATTTCAAGAGCAGCAGAGCATGCATCTGATTAATCTTTGTCCTAATCAGATCGAACAATTAACCTGCCCGCCATCGAGCTCCATAGGCTGCTGACTCTGCATGACGCCGCAGACCATGGATATTAAAACCAGAGCAGAACCTCACACGGCAGCCGTCTGTTTTTTCCCCTTACAATAGAGCAAACCAATTCATGGTTACTAATTGCGCAGAGCCCGCTGTGTGACATTTCCACGGACGGCGTGGCCAAAAGCTCAGATCTGTCTTTGCTTTTCATTTCAGTCGCGCTACATTTCTCAGCTTTTAATTTAAAGTCAGAGAAGACACTGATGGGTTTCATAATAAATCATGTGCGAGAATAAAAGCCAATCTCCATTAACATGGAGATACTCCCCGATGTGAAAGGCCTCGAGGACATGCTTGTTCGCTCACCGACTGGATGGTTTCAGCACGCGCTGTCTGCTGATCTGAAATATTTGGAATGCCTCAGTTGTTACGGGCCGTGCATCCTCACAACAACAAACTGGACAACCAACACACGGAGGACGGGAACTTAAGATGATTTACAGAGTTCACATCAGTTCGTGAACAGGGAATCGAGCAGGGAAGCAATCAAGCGTTGCATAACAGATTTGTGTCCCCATGCTCAGCCTGATGCATATTCAGATACTGACGCATGCATGAATCTTAAGTTTTATGTATGGTGTAAAAAAATAATAAAAAAGAGGGTCTGGTGATGACTCCTGCAGGGCTTTCAAGTGATCCCCCTCCACCCCCCAAGCTTCCAGCCTTAGTTAATCAATATAGGATTTTATTAGAGCTGCAACAACGAATCGATAAAATCGATTATCAAAAGTGTTGGCAACAAATTTCATTATCGATTCGTTGTGTCGCGCGATTATTACGCCGGGCAATAAGTCGCGGAGAAGAAAAAAAAAAAGAGCGGAGCAGAGCAACTGGCCGGCCAGCGTTTCTGAGATTGGAGTGAGACACGAGAAAAGCTGAGGTCGTGATCTTCTCAAAAATAGAAGATCTTTGACGAGTCGAGTCTTGGCCAATCAGCGTCTTCGTGTTCCTCAAACTTGTTTTTAATGGAAGCTAGTCAGCTTGCTATCGCGTTAGCTAACGTGTTTGGTTGTGTATTGTCGTTAAAGTTCCGTTATGTTCCGTTACAGTTCAGTCTTGCTTGTAAAAAAACGTAACGTGATGAAACATGCCGTCACCCCCCGGTCTGGTTCAGTTCACGCTGTCGCTCGTTAACGTTAAACCGGCACACCGGCGGATCTGGCTGCAGGTTTTTTTAGTTTTTTTTTACTCAAAGTGGAATGAAGCAAATCACGTCGTTGGGCTTAGCAACAACGTGACGTTGTGGTCATAAGAGACCCAGAATGAAAGAGTTTAAGGAAGAGGACGCTCTATATGGAGCAGTACAGCTTCCCTCTGTATTTCATACATATTGATAACGCAGGGTATGTAAATGCAGCCTCTGGAGGGATCAATTACAGTAAAAAGGGCTCACATTTGGCAGATGTAAAGCATAGATGTGTATGTTTTTAGTGTTAGTCCATTTTGTTGTTTTAATTAACAGCTCAGGGATGTTCAAGGAGCAACCTGTTTGTTCTTTCTGAAGATGTTTTGCACTGTCACTTCTGTTTTTGAATAAAGGGTTGGAAATGAACGCTTTTTTGAAAAAAACATTTTTTTATCCGATTCATCGATTAATCGAAAAAAATAATCAACCGATTAATCGATTATTAAAATAATCGTTAGTTGCAGCCCTAGATTTTATAAAGCTCTACTGTTGTTATTTACCCGCTTTGGACACTCGGTGACACTAATGCCAATCCAACAAGGCTGCTTCCTGCTCGTGACAGCAACAGTCTGTTGCTGTCACGAGTTGCACACCTCGTTCAAAATCGTATAATTAGCCTGGTGAATGCAGGTGTGATTTCGAAATGTAGGCCGAGCCGTATTTCAACAAATTCAACTTTTTTTTTGTCGCGCTGAACGCGCTCAGCGTGGTTGAGTGACAGCGCTGCGGAAAGAAGTTCCGACACACTAAAGTTGACATTAGACTGGAATAAGCGACACTGTTTATGGATAGAAGGTCGCCGATTTAAAGGACGGCATTTAATATGCACGTCTATGTGCTAACATTTGTCCTACCGGGTCGGGAAAGTATCCGACGAATAAGGAAACGCTCAACTGCACGAGTTGTGAAGGGAGTGTGGCGCTACGCCCTGGAGGACGCATGCGTCGGAGGTTCGTCTTCGCTGGGAAGTTGGCGGCGTCTCTTGCAGTCTGCTTTCCAGCTAACGTGACCGAATATTCGACTAACCTGTGTTGGAGTTGCGGGTGTCTCTGTCGTGTGTTGTTCCGGCATGCTGCTGCTGGGGAACTTCCGCGGGTCCAGGCCACAGTCTGTGGGAGATTGCGTCCCTGACAACTCTGACAGCTCCGCCGCCCGTGATAGAAAATATGAACTCCATAAAGCTCACGTTACTGTTTACAACCTAGGCCAGGTTAGCCGAGAATAAAAGCGGTCCAAAGAGGTCGAAATGCCGCTGTCATTGCTCGAAACGCAGCGTTGGCACAGCAACAAAAGTCAGTCCGTGGCGTGAAAAGGATCCCAAACACGAACACGCATTCCAAAACAGGAACTATATGAAACACGCCAATCAGCGCAAACTTTTTGTTTTGTTTAACCCCTGGTGGAGTCAAGCTGCGCAACATCACCCCACTGCTGAAAACTGGTTCAGGACAAAGGTTTGATAATATACAAATGTCCTGCTGCAGCCAAGTAGGCAACACTAGGCAAATATTATATTCAAATTACTATTAATTATTAAGTTTTGGGCCTATAAGTATATTTGAAAAGAATGAGTTGTAGATTTAATGCCGATAGGATGCAAACTTCTAAATATTACAAGTCAGATCATGGTCATGGAAAATGAACTTTAGGGAGAGAAAACAAATCTTGACAAATAATAATAAGTTAAGTAGTACATGCGTAAAAATGCAACCCAGCTCAGCCCGCAGTAATTTCCACACTGTTCCGAGGATATTTCAAAGTGTGATGATGGCTTTATGCCACCCAAGAGAAGGGCGTCCATCTGACTCCCACCATAACAACGTTCTATTAAATTGGGACTTTCACATTCGGGGCACAAAGCACACTTCTGTGCCCACCATGGTGGGGACCTGTTACATTTGTTCATACATTCACCATAAAAACAAAAAGGCAAAGAGGGGAGCATTTCTATTAGGTTGTCTGTACATCGTAGTGCCCGAGTTTCTCTCTCCCTGTGTCTGTGGCAGGAGGTGGAAGCAGATGTTGTCCTTAAGTACATTGAACCAATTTGAGACCAGTCAGAGCCATTCAGTATGAATGTGCCCCATCTGCTGGTTTCATCGGGTAATGCATACATGCTTTAGTGAAGAGCTGAAGCAATACGAAATCAAATATAGATAATATATTTACATGGCAAAAAAAAAAATTATATATACATTTGTTTAATGAATTTATTAATAAAAGTAAGGATGGCTGGTACTGCCGAGCCTGCTGTTCACAAGGATATAACTTGCATCTGCTTTGGTGTACCCTGAATGCAACTTTAGTCTTGCTAAATGAGTAGGGCGACTATTTTCATTATTGATTCATCGTTTTGAAAAACTGACCGTTCGAAAAACAACGTTGTTATATATTAACTGACATGAAACAAGTAAATACTCACATCTGGAGTCAGTGGATGTTTGGAATCTTCCTGAATCAATGACTTGGATGATTGATTATCAAAGTTATCGTCCTTCAAAACTTCAGCTGGGTTAAAAAAAAAACTTTGGCCGCTCATCGGCATTTGGAATGTTGAAGATGAGTTCTGTGATTGTAAGGCATCAACTCGAAACCTATTTGCACATGACCTGCAGCATCTGAGGGATTGTATTTGTCCGTCTGATCTTCTCTGACCTTGCGCAGGCCCCTGCTGGTGCACTTGGCACTTGGACAGTGTGTTTAGACGGTTCTCAGACTGGCCCAGTGCCACCCCACAGGGCCTTGTAGCTGCGTGATCTACTGTGTTGTACAGCTGCCCAGAGCGGTCATCAAATCATCCATAGCGTCCTCAGAGGGAGCCTGACTATGGCTCCCTCCTCTCTGCGTCTGGACCTCATGGGCTGACAGATGTACTCTCCAGCAGTGCAGACCAAAGCCACGAAGCTGAATAGAGTCATGAAGGCCTTTTTTTTTCTCCTCTCTTTCAGAGAAGTCCTCCACTCTCTAATTAAGCTTTAGTGTGACCAAAGAGGGGAAATTAAAGAATTCCCTCTGCGCTCATCCAACAACATGAGCCTCATTGCATGGAAATTATGCAACACTTTGTTCTACTTAAGGTGGCATGCTCGATGTATTGTCTGTATTCTATAGGTGATTAAAGACATTTGGAAGCCAATTAGTTTACTCTCATCCCTTATGGTGATATGTTCTTCAGATTTTTTTTTTGTGCAAATTACCCCGCTTATTTGTGGCTGGCTGATATATATATATATATATATATATATATATATATATATATATATATATATATATATATATATATATATATATATATATATATATATATATATATATATATATATATATATATATATATATATATATACACACACACACACACACATTTGTAATACATTTGTAATACCGCCTTGCTTATTGTTCATTTTCTGATATGATCGGATCAGCACTTGCGAGTGCAGTAACGCCCCAGTGAGGGAACCATTCTGTTAACGACTTTAAACTGGCGGAGCCTGGTTATACAAGAACCCATATAAAAACCTCCCGGTGTCAGCAGCTGCCAGCAAGAAGCCCTTAGAGGGTCTTGTGTGTGTGTGTGTGTGAGGCTGTGTTGTTGCCTGAGAGCGTGGGGTGGGGAAGGGGCACCAGGGAGCGAGTGTTAATCTCAGCGGTTCCCCATTGAGAGCCAGGTAGGCTGCAGCCTAATCCTGAGAAAGGGGTCGCTTTCATTACGGAACAACAAACACGGAGGCCGCCGGAGAGCTGCCGCTTTACCACCGTCAACGGATGGACGGACGACACAAGCCGGGTTACATAAGCAGAGCTGCAGCACCAGCATGTGTGCACAGGAATGACTGTATTAGCACACCATCTCGCACAAATGTAGCAGGGAGTTCAGTCATGCGACGCGCATGCACCTGCTGGCAAACACAAACAAGCCTTTTTCAGTGTGCGGTAATTGGGACGGCTCGTTGAGACGCGCGAGGCGAAAGACACGTGGCTTGAGATTGTTTTTTTTTCCCCCCCTCGAAAGAGACGAATCTCTTTGCATTTTTCTCGGAGCACCCCCGGAGTGGGGATACGGACCACGCGGCACGCTTTGTCCTGTTTGTCACATTTGACGAACAATAAAAGACAGCCAGCTTTGCCGGAGGGAGGCATCCAGACAATGGCGGCAATCACAGGTGTCTAACAGCCCCTTGTTAGAAAAATCCCAAACCTTTCTGAGGCTCTCATCGAGGGGGAAGTAAAGCTTCGCCTCTCGGAAGCTGTCGACGCTACGGCAAATGAACATGTCTTTCACTCCGACCAGCAGGTGCCCAAACGTTCTTGAGAGCGGAACGGGAATCAAACGGTGTGCGGCATCCTGCCAAGCTGAATCAGCGGATCATGAGGAATAGGGCCGTTTTAATCGCTCGACACTGTAGTTGCGCAAGTCTGACTGTCCTCACTCGCATGTTGTTTGTCAGGAGCGCTGTACGTAGCCGAGCCTTCAACAAATCTTGCAGCTCGTGTGAGCTACGGTCGAAAGGGTGCAACAATTGTGGAGTTAGGATGTCAAGATTGCAACACGGCCCAAAGTCGGATTTCCATACAGACAGTACTGTCCGACGTCTGTCCGTGGACATGTTGCTAGGTTTTCAGTATGCTCATAATACCGGCGTAATGCATTGTTATCATCTGTATTGCCAACAATGGCTGACCTGGCTGCAGCAAACTCCTCCTTTTTTCCGACTTGTTGTATTGAAACGTGGTCAACTTGGATGAGACGCTGTCCCTATCTCCGAATTCCCGATTTCCAAGGTAAATTGAGCGCAGCACAACATCATCTGTGAGTGTGAGCTCCATCAATTGGTATGCAAAAAGAGATGACAAACAGCATCTTAAAATTTAGAGGAACAAAAATGTATTTGCAGCTCTGGTGCTAAAATAAAAGAAATGACGAAAATGTGCTCACTTGCCGTCACTAGAATTGGTAAAATGCAATTTCCTGTGAGTGAGATGAGGTAAAATTCTCATGCCTGTGCATCAAGTATGGAGATAACGCTGGTAGGAGATTAGCCTAGCTTAGCTTAAAGACTGGAAGCCTCTTTGGTCTCAGGCTGTGACTTATAAAACTATGAATTGACTTTTTCACATTTCAGTTTCAGCGTTTCCGTTCAGATTAAGCATAGATTGTATCATGGTCTATAGATGTCAGTACGGTGAATTCATCGGCACACGGATGCCTTATCCCAGTAGATAAAAGCTGCTGCCTTCCCTACACTTACCCAGCATGCAGTGGCTGAAATATAAGGAGACCAAACACCACATGCAAGTCACCAGTTAATCGCAGGCTAACATATAAAAGAGAGCTCAACAAATCCACGCTCACGACTCACGGGCGATTCACACTTTCACCTGATCTTTGGACTTAAGAGGAGAGAGGATCAGATGGGGGAGACCAATGCAAACATGGGAGCAATAGGGGCGTTCTCGAGGCCTAGTGGTTACGAATCATACTGAACCACATGTAGTTGTTTCGGTTCCACGTCACACCTTCTCTCTCAATGCACATTACGTCTATCTTCTCTCCACTTATCCATTTAAAATGGGGGAAACCACAAAGAAAGGATTACATGACAGAAATGGCATCATTCACCGTGGATGGTTGGTTAAAGTATTTTATCACTGCCAAGGCAGCCTCCCAACTACAATTAAAAGCTCAAGACCCACAGTTGAAACTATCCTTTAGCTTCCAAAAGAACGACTCAAAACAGTACTCTACTGCAACATTATCGTTAGAGAAAAACATAGGACCTAAGCAAAAAACATAATCCCATCAGAGACACTGTCCTAATTCTAGAGGATAAACCGCTAAGGAGCAACATATATCATCGAATCAGTCATCTTTTGATGCTACAAGAGCTTTATGTGATGTGGAAATGGAAAGAAAGTCTCCAAACTTGATTCTGTATACATATATGTTCAAGATCCTGGGAGGTGGTGGGGAATAAGGTCCGGAATCCAAAAGAGTTATAGTAAAAGTATATTTAATAAAAATGACAGACAGCTTATGCTCTCGATCGGGCTCTTCAGATCCACAGCGGACTCCAGACCTCAGGTCTGAGGGGTTCGCTGGGCAGATGGAAAGAGGACGAGCGTTTGCATTCAAGTTAGTTTTCTACTCATTCGCGGGACTTAGGGCCCTTCCTATTGGTTAATACTTATTGACCTCTGGGTATAACCATGTTATTGGACCAGCCGTTTCAGGGGCGGAACTATTCTTCTTCTTCGTCTTCTTCTTCCCCAAAAAGGGTAGAGTATTGTCTCAAAAGTCAATGTTCGGCTCCGCCCCCTCAGGCGAACAAGAGAACTACAATTCCTTAAAGCGACAGTCAATATAACATGCAACATGCAATATTTGTGTAACATTCATTCTACAGTAATAAAAGTGACCTTCATATGCATACAATTACAAATCCCTCATAATAATATCCCTTATTAATTATCATATTTCATGCATTGTAATGTACACATAAACAATTTATTTTACATAGATGTGCAAGTCCAAATGTCACAAACTAAGCTTAAAAAACACTAGAGTCCGTACGTGATGGAAGTGAGCCCCTGTGTTCTATCCGAGCGCCTTCATGTGAAGACTCCGCAAGAGGCAGAAAACATGGTGGCTGAGAGGGTCTCTCTCTCTGCCATCTTTTACCGCCACTTCCCCCGCCATTGGTCACGGTCATCTATCCTCCGTAGGTGTCAGCGCCGTCTGAGGCCGAGCCCCGAGAGGCTGGGTGGACCCGACGAATGATGACCGCCAGCTTACGAGGAAGAACATCTCTCTCTCCCCCTCCTCCCCCTCCTCCTCCTCCTCTCCCTTTATGAACACATCTCATTTGCACTCCCTAGCAAGTGTGCATGTTAATATACGGCACAGAAGAAGGTCTAAAGAGGGGAAGACGGGAGGAAAAATAAGGGGGAGGGGGGTGAGAAAGGATGAGCGAACGAGGGAGGAAGGGACATGCACCGGTGCTCTCTTCATACGGGGCAATTTATTAAAATAATAAAGCCCAGCCTTGCGCTGAAGGTTGAGCCTACAATAAAACCTGTCAGGGATCGAGAAAGAGAGGCTACGAGACCGAGGCGTCGCCGGCAAATAAACAACACAAATATGCTCCGTCGCGTCAGTGTCCACTTTATTATCTGCGCTGACCTCTTAAAAGAAAAGCCAACTGATTTCTTTTAAACTCGGACAGTCATATATTTCGTCATGACCCTAAAAAGCTTCTTGGGAATCGCTCGGCAACAACGGGAACACAAAAGCACAGAGATTGCTCTGAGCCTCCTCGCTTCGACCAACGGGCTTAGAATCAGACTTCGGACAGATACGGAAATGCACTATAGACCCAAGGACATCATCAAAGCCAAATGGACATTCTAAAGCCGACAAAGAGGGTAAGCGGTTCTGCGCGCTCTATCTGCTGTAAAGCTGTCTCTCTCCCTGGACACTCTTCATTCATCATAGCCCGCTCCACAAGTATGCTAAATGGGATAATGAAATCCCCTCACCCAGGAGACGCAGCAGATGAATAATTTGTTGGTTGAACTACGAGCCGGGACATATAGTGCATCATTTGAGGTGCGTGGCGTTCACGTTGCTAAATGGGCGCAACCTTTCGAAGTGCATAGTGGACGATTTAGGAACCAATGGAGATGTGATTAACTGTGCAAGGAGGGACTCGTTAACGGTAGTCACACTGTCTGTTAATGACACAAGTCAAATATGGTGCCATAGTATTGATGCAGAGTTTACATTGTAGCCTTCTCTGTGGCTAAAACATCTTCATCTTTCCATCACATTTCTGTCCTTTTGCAAATAAATGACTAAAAACATGAATCGATGGAGTTATGTGGTGTTTAGAAAGAGCTCAATGCCTCATGTTCTTCCAATCCTACAGAATAAGCATCATTACAGTCTTTTGTCACATACGGCATGGCTGGGATGATGCTGAGCAAGAGCTGAGTTTTCTTTACTGTCTTTGATACAATTGTACATGTCGAGTTGGATGGGATGTGCACGGCCCGAGAAGGCTCTACAGGGGTTCGTTAAACCGCCAAGAACATCATCGGAACCAATCTACCGAGCGCCAGTGATATTGGAGACAACAGCCGCCCGGCAATGCATCCATATGAGTGTGTGTGTGTGTTTTACCTTGAGTATGTTGCAAACTGGGACTACAAACTGTATTTCGTAGACTACTTTAGGAGGCAGGGAGAAACAGCTAAGCTAACCACATTACGACAAGCTCCCCAGTGAATGCAGAGACGTCAGAACGCTACCGTTCTTCTCACAGACGGCACACAGTGAATGTGCAGGTCCGTTGAAAGACGACGTGTGTCAATCGCGTCGACGTGGCAGATTACCGCCGGCAGCCTGTGCTGTCTGACCAGAAGACCGTTATCATACCTGAGGCTTCACATAGAAGACTGAGCACCGCCCGGCACCCTCTATACAGCACCAGTATGATCAACGTCTGGTTGCTCTTGATTCAATGATGTCTCTGGTCTCTGCAAAAATGCTGGAGAATAAAAATGACTAAGTGCTTGAGAGTGGAAGGCATAAATAGATTCTAGATAACGCAATAGCACAAACAAAGATGACACACTTATTCTAGATAACCCACTGGATTTAAAATGAACCTAATAGAATTTTCCAATGAGAAGAGACATTTTCTTTAAGATCCCATTTTCACATTCAGTCTGTCCTTTAAGGCCTGCATGTGCTCCAACGCAGCTTGCAAAGGCGTTCAAACCCGATGTGAAGGAGCTTCTGCTACCAGGCTTCCTTGTGACAGTTTTCCCGGCGCCCTGCTATCTGGAGAATGTCCGGCGCAGTGACCCGGGTGGAGAAGACAGCGTACTGCACGCTGCCGGCTGAATCCTGCCCCCCAGCTATTCTTCCTCTTGGGTAAACCAGCGCATAGTAAACACGGCCCCCGGAGCATGTACAATGCAAATGGTCCTCCACATACGAATGAGAACTAGAGGGGGCGACGCAGAGGTCAAGGTGGATGTGGATGAGTCACACTTGTGGCCTTTTTTTAAGCTCAACTCCATTTTGGCCCACATAGTGTTTTGTTATCATACCCACTGATTAGGTAAAAACTACAAGGACAAAGGATGCTACACAATTAAACCCAAAAGCACTCAGAGGTCTCTCTCTCTCTCTCTAATGCATGCATGTACTAAATTATGTAAATGAAGAAACTTGGAATAATATTGACTCTGACGGACACTTTTTTTTGCTGAATAATTAAATTGAGTTATCTCCTACCTTTTAACCTCACATTTCCATGCTGCAGAAAATTTAACATTTTGCTATTCTAGAAGATCCATGGTGAACAAAATGCCAAAATGGCGTCAGACACCTTTTGTAAATGCATCTTGAAGAGTTGATCGCGGTTAGCGATAACCGCGGTGCCAAACAAATTGCGTTTCTCCGAGACGTTTCACAATAAAACGGAAAGAAAAACGGTACCACCGGATTAGAGGGCACCTCATTTCCTGTGACCATCATGTGTAGGGCTGTGCGAGGATTCAACGTGATCATTTATCGCCTTTCAATGGAATCACATCGTGACATCAAATCTATTTTTGTGATATACATTTGTCCATACTGCTCAGCCCTGTGTGTAGGTAGGAATTGAATGGCGGATTCCACCAAGTAAGACAACTCTGCCATTTAAGATGGAGCAACAGAAGAGTTGGTTTTGATTGCAAACGTCACATTGACTCAACTTGTGAGACTTCTGCCGAGGCCTGCTTTTCAAATCTACGCCACTGCAACATGCTTCTGCAAAATTAAATGAGCAGTTATGTAAATATCACCCATGGCTGTGTAACGGACTATCTGCTCCTTGGATGCAATTTAGTACTGCCTCGCTGACATTACAAAAAACAGGGTTTCTGCCGTTTTTAGGTCAGCCCGCCTTAGCGCCAACATATGTACTTTGTATACGCTCAAAATGGAACCGTTTTTGAATAATAGGTGGCCATGAATGTACAAGCGAAAAACGGAAACAAATATCTACAGTTTTGAGAAGCGGCAGATCTTACTTTCCTTCTGCTGAAAAAAATTTAATCAATAGCAAAAGACCGGCGCTGGCATTCGACAGTGGAAAACTGCTTACTCTTCATTTGGGCTGTGTAATCAATCCTATAGCCAGAGGAGGGCTGGAGCCCTTTTCCAAACTAAGCGGGGAAACTGTGGGATTACTAGCTCTGTGGCATTTATAAATTGAGTCCAACGAGAAGAGGGCCACCGAGAGACTCCCGGTCAACGTAATTACACCGCCAGGCCAATAAATCCGAGCCACAGATATTTTGCAGTAGCAACAGTGAGCCTCTTTCCTTATGTTGCTTTCTTGCACTACATAAGAAAACGTTAATGTTTTTGTTGCGGTCTTAAGTAAAAAAGAAAATGAAATCAAAGAAAGAAAAGAAAGCAAAAGCCCAGTATCCTTGGGAGCAAAACATCTGTGGCCTTTGCGTCTGGCCAAGCTGTGAGTCAGTGTCGAGATTTAGAGCGACACCATGTTGACTCTTACGTATGAGAGCACATTGGCCGTGGAGGAAAATCAGCATTTAGTACCCTTGAAACAGGTGGACGTAAAGCGCCCTTGAAGTCCATCTCGTGTTTCTTGAAAACGTGAAGGACGCAGGAGCAGCTTAAAAAGCGCAGAATTGATCCAAGGACCACGGAGCGTACGTCTACTCTGAGGGACGTTTAGAAATGAAGAAATGTCGGACAAATATCGAAAGGACATTCGTGACCGAGCTAACATCATACCGATCTTCATGACATTGAGACGGCCCGAGGATAAGTGCTCCTCTTGTCCCTGGTGCGTTCGTGTCTTGCATGCCGTGCTGTGATTTGCTGGAGGCTACTACCTATTGTTAATAAGCGGGAGCTGCAACTCCGTCTATTTTGACATTGAGTTACAACGTAAACCTCCATTTCTGAAAATTGGGGCCTGAGAGGATGTTCACTCTAAATCCATCAAGAATCTGCCTCTGGATGTAACCTGGTTAGTTTGAGATTGACGGAGCCAATGGGGGGGCAAATAGGAACGAGGGCCGCATGGATCAATCAAGCACGACTGTCGGGATTCGTGATACGTCTAACCATCTCAGGTAAGACCAACAATTTGTGCCGATTTTGTTTTAATCGCCTCTTTTTTTTAATCTCCTATTGTGATAACAAAACGGAAAAGTTCTGGACATCGATTCAGCGGAGCAGCCAGTCTGGTCCGGATAAGAACGTGCAGGGAGCTCGGAGAATCATAAGCGCCGAGTTGAAAGACGCAAAACCTGGAATAAGAAGTGATATTCTATCGCCTGTAACCAAGTTGGTGTCAAAGCTGCCGGGGGAGGACCACCGCATGCCATGAACCTTTGTGGAAATGGTGTCTTGAGCTCTCCCGGGTCGCTGGGGAGCGTGTAGGTGTGTTTGTGTATGCGCAGTGCATCTGTAACACTATAACCTCGACCTTGCCAGAGCGGACGTGATTTAGGCGCCTCTGGTGCCGTTTGGTGCGAACACAGCCCGGGGGGGCACGTTGTTGTCGGGCTTTTCTTATCAACGCGTGGTGCAGACGATGGTGGGCAACACCACTTTGCAGGATTATCTGTGGAGGTTCTTGTACAATATTATCTCATCTTCCTTAACCTCCCAACAAAAGCACTAAAAAGTACATAAAATAGAGAACCACAGGGATATCTTTCTGTTCAAGACCTGTGTGAAACATTGCCTTTAAGTTCTCTCTTTGCATTTATGGCACATGCATGCGTGTTACTGACTTATTCCCAGGAGTCTTTGCGTATTCTCGTGGTTATACCTGGACCGTGGTATTATTTCTGCAAATACTGCCATCACTGCTCTCATGATATGTATCATTTCGGTCATATGGATTGATATTGACATCGGCAAAGAGGCTTTTGAAGCTCCTGGGAGAGGAATCCCTCCTCTGCTCCCACCCGCCCTCCATTAAAATATACTTTTGGGCAGTTTTTCCTTTAACTGATGTGAGGGTCCAAGGACAAAGGATGTTGTTTGTCGGGCAGATTGTTAAGCCTTCTGAGGCAAAATGTGTGATATTTGGCTGTACAAATAAAAAATAGAAAAGCTTTGAATGTTGTGCAATGCTGGGTTTATTTTTTCCTATTGTTCGACGTATTTGCATGCGAGTGAACATTCGGGTGCTGGGATCAATGTTAAACGGGACCCGATTTGAGAAAGTTGCCAAGTAAGCAGACAACTGCGAAGCATGCAACCCGTTTTTATTTATTTCACTATATACACATTCCATTAGATGAAAGTTTGATATGATTGCAATAGCATGACCTACCATCACCCATCTATCTTTGACACTTTTGAGCAAAAAGGAACCTTTAACTTTTTCAAAAGCAAAGAACAATGTAGAAAACAATCGTCTCAGCTCTTTGTGCCACAAAATGTTGACCTTCTCTCTTTTTGTAGCTTTTTGTTCTCCCCCTTATCTCCACGAGCTGCTGTTCACCCAGTGGTTGCTAGGAAGAGTAAGACCTGATCTCTCAAATACACCTGCAGTGTCAGGAGAAGCTAGAGACCTTGAGAAAGATAGGGAAGCAATAGAGAGTGAGGAGGACAGAAGGAAAGACTGTGGGAGGAAGCGCAAGTGAGGAGCGGGTGAGGGGAAAGACTCTCTGTTGGATGCTTGGTGGGGCTAAGCTGCCTTCCGGTGCTACGTGACCAGCCTGTACCGCCAAGGAAAAGGAGGCCCGGGCTTATCTCGGCGCGCACATGCAGCTCTGCTGGCAAACGCACCGCGTGTGACGAATAGCTCTCCCTCTCCTTTTTACCGTGTTATTGTCCCTCACCCGCTCACTCCATCCCTCCCCCTTTCTCATTCATTCACTTTGGAGGCGCTTCTAAGACTCAATACGGATGTACAACACGCTCATACTTAAGGTGGATCTCAACAGACGAGTGGCCTCCTTTTTCTGACGGCCTCCCACACGGTTTGTAACAACAGCATGGGAGAGAGTAAATAGGGTATTTCCATTTGTCTGGTTTAAATGCTCGGCTTATGTTGAAAAGGATGAAGGCTTTCGTAAGTTCTTACCAAAACAATGAGGGCCAGACCACATAAACCCCTTCTAAACTTCTACAGAGAACCGCTTGAATGGTTGACTTTAGACGCCTTCCTAAGATCAATTCTTCCAACCACGTGTCCGAAAAGAAGCAATAAATACTTTCAGTTTTTCAAAATGGGCATTCAAACCAATCATCCCTGACAACCGAGGTCCCCACGCCGCCATCACATCCTGTACCCGATAGAGCTAGTTCTGACCACGTCGGAAACCAGGCGTTTACGGTTGATCAACATTGTGAAGATAACAGCGCTTTTTCATGCAGTTTATTCGGAAAACATTCATGGTGTTTGTACTTGTTTTTTCACAAAAGTGGTTCAAAGTGTAGAAAAAGAAGAGTTGATAATATATATCGTTATATTCTGTAGACATTCTGCATTTCATTATTCTTATGTCTATTAGAGTTCAGGTGGTGCACGGTCAGTTTAACAAATACTTTCTGTGAGAAGTTTCTGTGAGAACAGTCCGGTGGTCTGTTCCTCAAGGTTCCACGCTCTGCACCACAACACTCACACCTGTTTATCAGTATGTTGACACTAGGGAAGCAGACTGGTCGTTGCACGTTCCAGCCTTGTGAGAAAAGATGAGGACACGATTCTCCTCCTCTTACACAAGCTAGAGCCAATAGAAATGCTAGATGTTCATGACGGAAAACCGTGTATTAAAGAGACGAACTTCCGGCTGTTCGGGGTGTTTTTTGGACGGTCAACCTGCGTGTTGACTGGACGAGTCCCTGCTATCAAGATTGCAGCATTTGTTACTCTACTTGTGATCAAGGAAAATAAATTTAGAGAACAAGAGAAGTTGTTTGACTAAGTTCTTCCGGACGCTATACCAGGCATCCAATAATTAGCACGCATTAACAGAGTGAAATAAATAAGTTTAAACACTGGCTACTTTTAATCTTTGCACAGCTGACTAATAACGCTGTGAAGTGGGCGTGAATGTCGGTATGATGGGAGTATACTGGCCCTTTAAGTGAACAGCCGCGCTAGCAGGCTGTTCATATGTTGCATTCACGTGGAATCAGACAGACGGTACAATAGGACTGCGAAACAAAACACTGATGATATTTTGATGGAATGAAATATATGTAATTATTCTAGTAATGCAGGAAAATGTAAAATGCAGCTTTCTCTATACTTTTGCAAACTTTATCTGGAGTAAGGGGGCTACGAAACATAACATTTTTAACCTACCAACCGTCTCTCGGCCTCAACTAATTCCAAAGTACCTGCTTCTGTCCACTAACATGATATCATGTGTGCCACCTACTGTCTGCCTGATTCCATGTGAATGCAGCATTAGGCAGCAGTGCTTTGAGCTAAATGCTAACTTCATGCCAATATACATAACATGACAATGCCAACATGCTAATGTTTAGTAGGTATAATGCTCATCACATTCACTATCTATAGTTTAGCACTTTAGCGTGCAACTGAGGCTGATGGGAAAGTGGTTGGTTGTCAGCCTATTGGAGAAGTTCAAAATTCTGACCACACATTCTGACCACACACTGGTGAGAGATATAAGTTTCGGGATCATCAAAACATTGTTGAAATTCATCCTAAATGTTTGCACCAACTGCCGAGGCAATCCCCTCCAATGGCTGTTGAGAGATTTCAGTTTCCACCAAAGCGGTGACCGACATTGGGATGAACCTGAACCCAGGAGAAAATGCATTGATATGGACGAGAAGTTAGTAGCTGCTCGTTATACCATGTTGGGGGCTTATTGACCTGATCTTTGGATGAGCCTGTCAGCAAAAAAAGAAGAAGCTAAGGCTGCTTGGAGATGCTATTTTTAGGCATGTAAACACCTGAACAGGGGCTATACGGGGGCCACATACATGTAATTCCCTGAGTTTACAGCTGCATCTTTCCTGCTCTTTAGAACTGAGGTGAGACTGATGTTCAGCGGGGGAGAAAACAAGGCACACATCGCCGTTTAAACCTGGTTAAATGGTGGCACTTGCCGATGTCACTGGGCGACACTAGCAGGTCTTTTATCATCAGCGTCTCACAGTCACCGGGCTCTTTTTTAATTTCCTTAGAAAACTAAAATTAGTCACGGACTCAGTGTGATCACGGTCCAGGCAGAACACGCGTAGATGTTGACGTGGCATCATGACTAATCTACTGTACCAACAGTGACACATGGTTTTCCGGCCTGGACCAGACTGGGGTCATCTGACATTTTAGCCCGTCAAACGAAAGGTTTAAACCTAAAGAAGGGGGAAATTAAAATCATCCGGGGAATACTGCGCCCCCAAGGTCAAACAACTATTTTCATTTCCATACTGACATGTACGTTGTCCCATTACCATAGAGAAAGAAGAATACAAAGCAGCAGAAAATTGCGTGTAATTGCCACCGCTGGCTACGACCTGGATCTGTAAACACGAGAGACTGGCCACCTGAGACAATTACATCAAACACAAAAAAAAGAGAGCAACAGCGGTGTAGCGCCCGCAGCGCAGGCTGCAACTGTCAACCTCCGCCGTGATTAGCTCCTCATCATGCTGAGACTATACAGCTGCTGCAGGAAAATACACTGTTTTTCAAAGGACAGGGCACTCCAGCTATGGGTCCACACTCAAAACAAAAACTCAAGTATCCGAAGCAAAGACGCAACAGGGTGGTGACTTAACATGCAAGCGGACACTATTTATTGAATAGCTGCTAATTTAAGGCCGCTGACACATGAAACTGCATATCCAGCGAGGCTTGGTGGGAGCGAGCATCGAGTTAGCGTGTTGCCCGTCCACCTCCCAGCACCGGTTCCTCGCCTCTTCGACCCTGCAGGGAAAATCCAATGAATAACTAACAGTGGAATAATCTGTCACATGGCGGCAGTGGCAGGGTCCGCCGCTCTTGTGCCGTCAGGGTACGGCAACACGTGTTGCTCCGTGTTGTTTATTTGCATTTCCTCGGAGGGGGAGATTGAGGTGGCAATGCATGCTAGCGGCTTGAATAATTTCCCATGCACAACATATTTTGATAGATATCATAAAATATAAATCAAGACGTTCTGGATATTTTCTACACAAATATAGATAAATACTTACTAAACCCTTTACAAATATTTGTTTAAATTCCATCGATTTGTTTTGACATTGGGGTCATCCTTATTTTTTATATTTGTGCATGAGTAGGACTTTTTCTGTCCGCTCCTCGCACTTAAAAGGCAGGTTGCATTTCAGTCTCACCCGATCGCAAACGTTGCATTGAAAAGGACAAAGTGGGACAGCGGCCCAAGTCGGACAACAGCATAATGCGATGAAATGCCTCCCCCAGAATGCAGTCAAGGTTGGTCACATCAGAGGGTGTACATCAGGATAACAGGGTAGAGGGTGTGAAGATGGAGAGAGTGAGAGACGAGGTGAAGAGAGGACAAGAAACGAGGAGAGGAGGGATCGGAGGACAAAATGGCAGAAAAACAAGTGTGTGTGTGTGTGAGTAGGGATACAAGGAGGCGAGAAGTGCAGCAGCTCTCCTTTTAGAAGCCATTATCGGCAGCGACACGCTGTGAAGTCTCTCCCTTTGCACCCATACAAAAAACATCGACAAGAGGCACGGCAGCATCTCTCCACATGCCTGCAAGTGCTTACCGAACAGTCATAAACCGTTTCCATAGTTAAGCATCTCACAAACTCATGCATAACTGTGAGCGAGCACAGAGCGTGAGTCAGCCTCGGAGGGAGAAAAACTAAACAAAGAGACAGAAGAGCCCCTGTGCAGCAAGAATCCAACAAGAACATGGTGTGACGAGAGAGTCTTCAAACGCACCCTCGTTGTAGGCCAGAAGTTCTACTGAATGAGTCTACAGCGGCGGAGACGTTTCCGTTCGTGTCTTGCTTGGCCTTTTATTTTTAATCAGCGTGTAGAGCTTCAGAGCGGAGGCTACAGTTTGGCTACGATGATATAAAAAAAAGGTCAGTGCGACTTTCGAGGCTGACAGACGGAGATGCTGGGATGGTGTCACACCTCTTCTTTCCTCCTTTGCACACAAACAGGAAACACTCTGACCTGCTCCGACACCGCCCAGCTCTCTGACGCCTTCTCTCCGCTCACCAGGGTTAAATTACGGGTCAAAGGAGGCCGAAACGATGCCGTTAAAATGTGACGCGCACCGTCAACGTATCGACGAACGCTTCTCGTCAGAGGTGGGTGGGTGTCGTCCCAGTGGTTGGGGGGAGTCTCAATGGGTCATATTAAAATGTCGGCGGTGAATGTGCTTGCCTGCCTCTAATGACAGGTCTGTCTGAAGTCTGGCAGCACAGCACAGCAGGCTGCCTGTATATCAACAGTCACTCCACCTGTCCGGCCAACCCTTTATCCCGCAATTCCCCCCTCATTGATTATCGCCATCTGCACAGATGTGGACGACCCCAAATTGATCCGTTCTCCTGGCGATGCCGGGCCCCCGGGGAGCCGAGTCGATGTGCGCTGACTCTTTAGAAAGAGCTCAACGGAGTGAGCACACGCCTTCGTCCCCGCCCTTGGTGATGCAAACGGTGACCTGTGACCCCGCAGACACTGTAGTGCAGAGTGTTGAGCCGCTGCACTGATTTACATAAGTAAATCGCAGGCTGCGTGCTCGAGGACATGAAGGGAAATAAAAATTCACCAGAAGCTTTATTTAGAGAGCTGCTGGAGTGTCAGGTGGAAAATAAGCTGATGGATCAGCATAAACTCACCTGAGACGCCTGAGGTGACAATGATCAATCTTTCACTTTCACTCGCTTTAGTTGGGGGACGGTAAAGGTCCCGATGTCGTGTTTTTCCCCACTTCTTTATTTCAGCTCCCATTTAAATACCAAGTCAAACTGTATTTCTGAGTGAAGTTGTTTGCGTTATCCAAAGATTAGTTCACGGTTCAAACTGGGGCATTTGCCCTGTTAACTTGGTTCGTTTAGGCTGGTGTGAAAACCCTCAACTCAACTCCGGTACGGCCCGAAAAATCACATCGAGACGGCTCCACAATGCGGGACTGGGTCCGGCTCCATTGGGCCTTTTTCATGTTTGTGTGACAACATGCATGTCATTTCAAAAGTTAATCTCCTATTAAATCCATTAGCAAATTAGAAACAGTCAAGGATGCAATCTGTATAAGCAATCGGTGTAGTATTCAGGTAACCGTGGTAATATGTATGCACTTGCAACGTGGGATTTTTCTCTAAATAATCAGCGGTACTGGAGAACAGAAGTGTATTGTGTACTATTCTATGTGATTTCCTGGTTCAAAAGTGAGTTACTAAATTACAACTACTGGACGTTTTTTGTCCCACGTATACCCATCCATCATTATTTATGACATGTATAAAGTGCAGCATGATTTGTTTTCAGTCTCCGAAATTTGATTTCCCCCATGTGGGTCCGTTCAGCGCTAATGACGCAGGATGACATCCTCATCACTGTCCAATAAATAATGAGGTACCGATACTAGAAAGGTCTTACAATGGGTGTGTGAGCAGCGCTCTGCTTTAGGAGGAGGGCGATGGGATGGACGACGCTACAGCTGCTGTGTCGTCTTCCTTGCTTTCTTTCCTTCTTTTATGTGCTTCGTTCAAGCTTTTCTTTTCTTGCACCTTCTCATTCTTTCTCTTTTTTTTTTTCTATGTCTTTAACCTGGGTAATCCTGATTTTCTATTTAGGTCTATAACACATGGACCTAATTTTTTTTTAAATTTATTTATATATATATATACACACATACATATATACACACATACATACACACATACATACATATATATATATACACATATACATACACACACACGTGTATATTTCAGACCCAAGGTGCCATTTTCAATTGCTGCATGAAACGGAAAATGTTTTGTGCACAATCATGAACATTTGTCAAAAATATTTTGGAAACGTCCGAAGTTTCATGTTGTTTGCACGTTCCTAAAATTAAAAGACTATCGGAGGTAAATAAAGTGCAGCAGCAGCGCTGCGTTTGTGGCTCAGTGGCGCAGACGACTTCACCGCGAATAAAAGAGGAATCAGTCAGGATGAGGGTCTCACAGATTACCTTTCAGTGGTTCAGCAGAGTCCTGCTGGCGCTCCCTTTCCTGCGCACGCTCCCTTCCTCTAACCTTGACCCGAGCAGCACGCTAACTGAATCGCGAGTTTCAGAATTGGTTTAGCTCAAACTCATTTCATCATCTGCAGAAAGTCAGCTCCCTGGAGTGTGCTTACTCTCACAAGTAGCAACCTGGCCTCCGACACAGAAATAGACCGACAGCAGACAGTTGCCCCCCCCCCTCTCCCCCCTCAACCAAAATAGAATTCGTCGCAGGAATAAATGTCATCACGGTCACGTCATTATAATTTGCGGGCAGGAAATGAATTAGAAGATGAGAAACGCGGAGGAGCCCGTGGATGTGACACAGTGAAGTTTGCGTGAGTGAGAAGTTCATGTCGACTGCTATGAGCGCGAGAGAGAGAGAGAGAGAGAGAGAGAGAGACAGAGAGAGAGAGAGAGAGAGAGAGAGACCCTCTGTGAGAATGCAGCTAAAGGCTGCATTCTCACAGAGGGTGAGAGAGAGGCATGGATTTCCATGACTTTAAACCAAATCTCAGAGTAAAACATGAAAAAGTGAGAAAATGTATTTAAACTAACAATGAGAATACAAAGCATACAGTAAACCTTAAATGACGCAAATGAATGAGACAATAGTTTGATTAAAAGAATAAACATTTATATAGATGCCTGTATGTATGCCTGCTTATATTCTAAGCGTCTTTCTTTTAAAAGCATATTAATTATTTCAAACTCGCCGTAAATGAACGACATGAATAGAACAAATTTCCATGACTTTTCCAAAACCTTTGGGATTGTATTTTTTTCAAGGACTTTTCCAGTCCTGGAAATAACCATTTTAAAATTCCATGACTTTTCCAGGTTTCCCATGACTATAACAACCCTGCATGTATTTCTCAGACATTTGTATTGCATATGACGTGCTGGATCTTACATCATCAAGCTGCCACACAAACAGACGTCCCTTACCTATGGTGTAGCCTCTCTTCAGCTCGCCACACCGGGGGCTGCGGCGCTGGGAGTTGGTCGTGTTGTTCTCCTGCACGGCCAGGACGGCCGTTGTCTTGGCCGCCGCCGCCGCGGCCTTGTTGAGGGGCGAGGCCGGCACCAGGGTCGGAGAGAAACCCTCACTGGCAATGTCCACCGACTGCGACTTCTTCTTCAGTCTGCGGGGACACGAGCGAAAGCACAGCGGCAGAACACATTATTGTTTTGGTCATAAGATTGGAAACTACTGTGAATACACAGCGGAGGTATCGCACGACCTCCGATGGAGGCGTATATTTGCGTCGGAGGTCGCCGATGCAAATGTGTCACAGAAAAGTAATCGTGCAGGGCAATTTTTGCAGCCGCAAGGAGGTTGGGAGGGAGAATCAATAGGCCAGTCACACCCTCGTTACGGGTGAATTCATTAGAATCGCTCCGCTCGCTCAGTGCACAGCCTTCTCTACTGTGAAGAGGGGATAAAGCAGAGGAGGACAGCACAAGTCCAGAGTTAAGACCTGGCTGGTGACAAAATCTCAGGGAGCAACAACCCAAAGAACAAACGGTTGGTGCGAATGCTCGGCAGTCTGCGGTGGTAGGAAATGTTGCAGATGTCTTCTCACTACATCCTTGGATCGGTTACAAGAGGTCCAGAACGCTGGGGCCAAAGCTTTTCACCAGGTTCTCTTCAAAAAGGTCCAATGTGAATTCTTTTGAACACTTTTAGAGCTGTGCATGGTCAGGCACCTGTCTACATCAGAGGTCTAATGCAGCCATCACCAGTTGAGATTGTGCCTCCAAAGTTATGGTTCCTAAACTTTTTGGACTCAAGAGTACTTTGCGTTGCACTCCTAGAAATAGATGCAGCTAAACTAGAGATGTGACACTGTGTCAAAACCTGCCGCCTACATTATCTAGAAAGCAACTGGACCACCAAGAGTTTGGTTGAAGTGTGATTTGCGCTAGCGGCGGTTGATTTAGCCTTCAGCCGCTAGCATCAAGTAGAGATGACGAGCACACACACACACACACACACACACACACACACACACGTATACTTGGGCGTTCCAGTAAAAACTTTGGGTAAAAAGAAGGGAAAATGTCCCCTGAAACACCATCTATCTGCCGTCTAAAAAAGTCCTGAAACAGCAATACAAGATTCCCAGCACTCCGCTTCCGCGCACACACTTTCAATCATTCCAGCAAAAACTGCTGAAGCGAACAGAATCTTTCTGGCCATTTCACCCGAGTTCCCATCCCCCGATGGACCAAAGCAGCACACATGACATAGTGTCTAACTGGCTAATGAAAACGCATAATCTCCATTGAGATGCTGTCCATCACTGTGTGTGTGTGGATTTGAACCAACCCAAACGGTCCGGAGGAGGAGGTGAACGGAGTAGACCCAGAAGTGAATAAGCAGATGAAATTACGTTCTGCTTCACAGATTCCCAAAGTCTATTTAGTCTTGAAGAAACACTCACTGGACATTTTTCTAAAAGTATATTCACAAAAAAATATATATATATTCCAGCAGGCGACGGCAGACTTTAAATATTATGAATATTATTCTCATTGAATTCCGACTGCTACTTTAAACATTATGATTTTATTCTCGTATTACATTTATGTTTGGAGTATGCAGAAAGTTTGGAACTCTTGCTGAAACACATACAAGCTCATTTAAGTCCAGTGTATACATTCATTCAAATTAATGAATGTATCATTGACACAAAAGAAGAGTAAAAGCAATACAGAATGCCTGAGCGCTTACTGCATTACAATACACTATATTTTCCTGGTGCATGGATTTTGTAGTTCCCTGTACGTAAAGAAGACATTTCCTCCACGTATTGGTGCATAAAAGTCCCCAAGGATGCAGGAAATTAAGCGTATGACGCACACAGAGACAAGAGAGAGAGTGAGAGAGAGTCAAGCTGTGTGAAGTCTATCTCCACTCCCTTAGGAGTTGGTACTAATTACAGTCTCATCATAGAGCAGAAGCCCCTCTCCCAGCTCTGTTTCACAAGGCCAAAGCATCAAAACACAATGTGTGTGTGTGTGTGTGTGTGTGTGTGTGTGTGTGTGTGTGTGTGTGTGTGTGTGTGTGTGTGTGTGTGTGTGCGCGCCAGAGATCAAATGAGAAGGAAGGAACAGAACCAATGTGTTAAAGTCTTACAAAGGAAGATGGAAACGGGGATGCCGTATATTTATTTTTGCAGTTCAATCAAATACCATCTACTTTATGGAGCTCTTTTTCACAAGTGGGGAATTTACGGTGGACAATGCAGTTCAATGTAGGCTGTAGTCAAGACCACTTTAAGCAAAGCCCAACAAATTTCAAGACCGACTCAAAACTTGAAAAAGATTGCGGTGGAGAGAACCACTGTGCCCTGCTGTGGTTCAGCCTCAACTGTGATACGACTTTGATCACTCAATGAAGCCCTTTGGATTTAAATACATTTTCTAAATGGGAGACAATTATGCAAATCTGCCCAAGGGCTGCATTAATTGCTTATATTGAGAAAAATATAACTATATATGAATATGAACGTAGGAAGCTAAATATAAACCGAGGTGCACAAAAAACAAACAAGGATGCTTGACTGCTACGAGACACGATATGAAGCATCATTACCTGCTGCTCTTGAAAAGATGAGCGCCAGAGTGCATTTTGAACTGTAACTACTGGGTTTATAACAGTATGAACAGACTGTTATCAGGCCAATGCTAACAGCCACAGCTCACTGAGGTTAACTGGCACCTACATGTGACAAAATGTCACCACGGTGATGTCAGCTCTAAAAGCTGTTTTCCCCCCCTCACTGTCCCCAAAACCTTGCTGTCCAGTTGTTTTTTTTGTCCAATAAAGCTTGTAGCATTAGTTCTTGCTGCAGTGCATGTACTGTGGGGGTCAGCATATTTTATCTCTGCTCTCAGGCTGCGTGGTGCCAACATTTCCCACACGGCCTCAGGCTCTGCACTGTGGTAACAACGGCTCCGGTCACGGGCCGTCGAGGGCCCAGGAGGAACAGCGGGCGCGTCCACGCAAGAGTGTGTCAACTGCATGGCAAAAATGTGAAAAATGCTGCCCAGGATGCCATTGTTGTGCCTCTGTGAGCCTGCGAAGAGCTGACTTGTGGTCAGCATCGTCCTTTCTGATGTCCATCCCAGCTGGGAATGCAACATTTCGGTGTTTTACAGAATCCCGACTCAAGTAATGCTGATGCTGCGCTCCTACTTCAGTTGCAGTCTTCAGCCACCGCGAGCATGGCTTTCTCAGCAGGTTTCCTTTAACTTGGAACTGAATGACAGCCGAGCCAAAACAGCAACATTTTGGATTCAAAGCGGTTACCCGGAGCTACACAATTCAAAACAAAAAGGGGATCAGTATGGTGCAATTGGAAACTTCACACTTCAAACAAGGAAGTTATGTATTCAGGTTGTTGTCAGGTGATTATTCCCTAAATGATGGTCCCATTCAGAGTCAAATGGACAATAACGCAAGGTACCAGGGCGTGGCTACCTGGTGATTGACAGGTTGTCCGTGTTTTCGTCCGAGAATGTAAACCCTTCCACAGTGTTTTTTCACCTCATGAAAAGGAGACAAACATTTTGGTTGCCCCGGAGTCTTTTTCAGAGTTTGGTTGTACTCAGCTCCTCCCTCTGGCATCTCTTCTGGTTGCAAAAAAAACCAAGATGGCGAGGGACAAAATGCCAGAATCTGGGCTTAAAATCCATAGTGCACAACCAATGGTGCCGGTCATGGTGACTACATCCACTTTTTATATGCAGTCTTTGGTCGTAGTGTCCTTTGGCAAGATACTCAAACCCCAAATTACCCTCCTGATGCCGTCGGTGTGCGAGCGTGAATCGCTCCTGATCACAAATTCGCCTCAAAGGGCTTTACAATCTGTACACATACGATATCCTCTGAAAAATTACACTTACATTTAGGTAATCTCCTTCTCATGAAGGACCTTTTTAAGACACAACAGCAATGATACAGAAATTCAATCAAAGACATATAGAACACAAATCATAAAAGTGTAAAAGTGCTATGGAGGTCATTTAAAAACTAAGTACAAACCCCCATAGCCCAGTGTCATTGGTATGGGTGAAAAAAACACCACATCACAACATTAGGCAAAGTGTAATGCATGTAGTGAACTCCCTGCATTAAGCTAAAAGTGTGAAAAGTGTGATGGAAAGCGTGGAATTTCACAACCTAACTAATAATCTGAGAACGCCACGCCGCAAACGCACCCTACTCAACTGTGAAACCCAGGAAAAAAAGCCCTGGTCTGAAATTGCAGCAAGATTACCAGGCTCTTTTTTTTTTTAAATAGGCTTCGTCCTGAGCTGTGATTGCACCAATCTCCATTACTCCATTATGAGAGGCGCAAGTCAACAAAGCCACCAGCTCCGACAGATTCCTATCCACGAGCGAACGCTTACGCAAAGATGAGCGGAGGGAGGAGACAAATGAAGGCAGACAGACGCGGAGGCATTTCTGTTTTTCTACCCGGCTGCTGTGATTTGACCCGGGCCAGGAGGCAGTGGTGTATTTGCAGCCCTGCCAAACTGGCATCACTGAGATTATCCGACTCTACTGGGATCCACGTGGTTTGGCAAAGGATGCATAAACAACAAGAAATTTGGGGCTGAGTCAAAACACGCTTATCGCTCCCCCACTAAAAAGGGATTAGACCTAGGAATGAAAATAAATAAAAAAAGGGACCTGCGTTGCCTTCCCGTTGCATGCCCCGCAGCGACGACATATAACTTTCTTTTTTTTTCCTCAGGGAATTGGTGTTTACTTAAAGCAGCAGATAGGATGCTGTGCTATATAAAGACTATGGGGAAAGGCTGGGTTGACTTCATACCGTGTTACAATGCTGACGGCACAATGACCCGTCTGACAATAACGATGCCCAAGAGTCCCCATACACTGAATGCTGCTTATGTAAGTAACTTGAAAAGAAAAAAGGAGGGGAACAACCTCATCACATTCATTTATTGCGAAAGGAGAAGCGAGAAAACGCCAGAATGTGCCCTCCAGGTAAAGGAACATAATGAGCGACTGACGGTGAGTCACATATCTTTATCAAGTTATTCGAGGCGGGCAGATGTTCCTTCGGTGGACGTTCGGTTCAGTCTCAACTGAGGACAACATTTTCCTCGACATTGGTCCAGTATTGAGCAAGAGCGCTGCAGCCGTTAGACGTGCTGCCATGTAATCGCATCAAGGGCGATCAGTCAATGTACGTCCATTAAAAGTGCTTGTTTTTGACACAGACAGGATCCGATTGTTATCATTAACGTCCGACAACATTATGGAAAGAGTCTCGCCGAAGGAGAAGTCTCACTTGGCTTTATCTTTACGATTTTCAATGACAAGACTAACAAGACTTCTCCCCGACTTCTTGGACATGCTAACAAAGAGTCTGGATCAAGGAAAAGGTAAAGATTAAAAATATATATATATATTTCTCTGTAGGATTTTTTGCATGATGCCGTCAGAACCTCATCACAACAAGCACTTTCAGCACGGATCAGTCCGCGGATAATGTTAACAGCGCTCTCCTAAAATACACAAAAGACTTAATGTTGGTTTGGAAACCACATGACAACAGTATAATTATATATATAGCCATACTCTTCTGAAACTGGAGAGATTTTAGAGAATTGTAAACCTGTCAAATAACAAGTAAGGAAAACAAGAAAATCTCTTCTCATACCATAAATAAAAAAATAAAAAAGATGCCCTCGTCACCAGTCACTTTGTTTTACAGCCCTGGTTAACCAGTTATGAATTATAAAAACTAACAAGGCGCCTTCAACTCGAATGAGGACTCATTAGGTTTACATGAACATGAGGAGGAGATGTCTTCTCAATCTCCAGAGTATCTGTTAACTACATCTCGTCAACAGCCTCTCGCCGTCACACCATCCATCAGACTGGGATCAGATTACTATTTGAAACGGGGGTTTGCTGGGATTGCAGTTCCCGCGGCCTCCGAGGCAGGCACTCATAAACAGAACAATTGTGTGTACAAGCTCAGTCTCAATAAGAGGAAGTCAGTCGCCGTCGAGGCACAGAGAGGAAGGCCATGTATGTTAATGAATCCCCCCCTCCCGGTTTCATCCATTAGCCTGATGACATACAGCCCCTTTGCCCCGCTGTCAGACACCTCTGCATAATGATGCGCGGAGCTCATCCGCCCTCGCTAAATGCCAGAGCGGCAATTCCGGGTCAAAGGGTCGTGTGACAGTTTTGACCAATGGGGCTTTAAACTTGCCTCCGGATCGAAGCGGTGAGAGTTAGCGTCTAAAGGCGAATGAACTGAGAAGCCATAACCTGCACTGCGTCGTTAATTCCTGCATCCTGGTGTTTCGGGTGTGGATTTGACTAGAAAAAAACTAATTAACCAAACGTTTGTCATTCAGAGTTTGAATGGTTGAGCGGGGGACATTGAGCCGAAGTTGAACAAGGCAATCAAAAATGTCCTTATGCAACACACGACACAGCCTTCCCATTACTGAAGATTTTGCTTTTTTCCCCCCACCGGTGAAGGCAGACGGAGGACAGCTCCTACAGACTGGATGCATAAACAGATGAGAAGTGTGTGTGTGTGTGTGTGTGTGTGTGTGTGTGTGTGTGTGTGTGTGTGTGTGTGTGTTAGTCTCTGCCGTTACACTGTATTAATATATGCACTTCTACTCAATAAATCCCAAATGTGCCTAATGTATTAGCTCCTCTTTTGCAATGAGGTGTTAAACATTACATAACATAACAGTCCTCTCAAGGAAAACAACAAAATCCGTCGGTTCAGCAAATCCAAAACACAATCTGTTGATGTTCAAGCGACAAAGCCTTCCAGCGGCCGTATGAATTATGAATGCTGTCCGTCAGGAGCAGAGGAGACGTTAGTGTAGAGTAACGAGAAACTGGAAGGTAGATGCAAGGCGGTAAACACCGTCAGGCGGTTGTTCTGCCGTTAGCTCCATTAGCTTCCAGCCGTCCTAATTTTGAATGTAGCGCCTTTAAGTGAAGTTTCTGACCACCATGACAACAACACAAGTGCAACTGAGCCTGTGCTTCAATTACAAATCTAGCCTGGCTGAGGATCTCACACACAAAGCATGCACACTAAAACAACACCAGCCCATAACGCCTCACCAGCCACCAGGCCTCGAGCTACGTCTAACGATTTCTTCATCACTTAGCAGCATCTGCCGACGATGTCGAACAGCTCCATTTCAAATAAAAAAAAAAAAAAAAAGAGATCAGGTTTCGGGGGGGTGGTTGCTGCTGTTCGTTTTCTAAAATGTGTCAATATCGCACAGAAACTGCCCTCAGCCCCTTTCACTCGACTAACAGAGAGATTATCTAAGATGACACAATGACAGGGAAAAGAAAAAAAAAAAAATCACGACTTCATTAAGTGTCTGGCTCTGACTCGGGGACATGTTTTTTCTCCCTCACTTTCTGGCTCTCTGTGTATCGCTCGTAGCACGTACAGCGAGCAAACCTGCTCTCTTTATCTCCATCTTGTTGACAAACACACAACCCGTCAGACTCGGCCACTCGATCATACACAGCCTCCGGCGTTCGGGTCGGTGAGTATTTGCGGGGCCCTGGGACCGTTACTGCGGTCATCCACTATCCTCCCTCTTGTTGCTAGCCTCAGTCCTGTTCTCACGCTCTCATTTGCCGAGCGCCGGCGACAGCAGAAGCAGTGGGTGCCTCGTCATGCTACTGCGGCGGTGCAGAAATTAGAGATGTGCTCAGAGTATTGGCGGTGTGTGGAGCATCAGGTTAGATCATCGGCGCTGGCGGGAAGAGCAGGAGGGGGGTGGGGGCAGGCGAGACAGCAGAAGGATGAAAATGGCGGTTTTAATTATCACAGTTATTGGCTTCCCACATTGCATTTCATTTGTTAGGAAGAATAACACGCAGAGAGATCTCCGAGCAACAAAAGTGGATTTCTTGAAAATGTAATAGAGTTTCCCCACAACCACCACCTTCTGCAATTAATGTAAAACCAATGCTAGTGTCTTACTGCGGAGATGACTGCGGGGAAAGATCCGGCGCTCACGTTTAATGTCAGATCTCATTTATTTTAATAGATGGATGAATGTTTGGACACTTTCTGAGAAAGCAGCCCTGCTGCCTCCATGTGGACACCGGCTCTACGCATGAGGGACACTTCACCGGCAAAACAGCCTTCGACCGGCTGAGCCTTCGCTTTCCTCAGGACAACACACCAGTCAAATCATCCTATGCTGCTCAAAAAGACATGGGCATCTAGCCAGTGATTGGCTGAACTGAAGTGCACGATGGAGACTTGAAAGACAGATTTGCATGTGGATGAATTCCAAGAGAGTTATGGTTGTTGACATAGAGCCAATCAGCTTAAAGGCTGGTGATATACTGTAGATATTCTAATGTCCCCAAAAAATCCTATGAAAAGCCCAAAACCGATAAATAATTCAACCCAACAACCACAGGAGTACCTGTGTCCTTATCATTGTAGTCCAAAAAAGAAAAAGTACAGAAGATGACCCTTCATTACCATGAACACAGGCTCATTTGTGTGAAACAAACTACAGTGCCCAGCTGTTTTAAGAAATTATCCTTTGTTTTCTTCTTTAAAAAAAATAATATTTTGTTGACCTTCGTGTCTTCTTTCCTTTAGCAGGAATGATTTGGCTTGGGATATAAATGTATGCCCTATTAAATATATTTGCATTTTGGAATAAGTGTCCTGTCATTATGTTTCACCAACATTTAAAAGGTTAAGCATCATGTCTTTGCGAGAGACAATCAAGCTTTTGTGAACAGGAAGGTAATACACCATCTTGATGCAAAGAATAATTAGGCATACCGTTATTAGTGAATAATGATTACATTTAGTTCAGTTTAGTTAAGAGTGGACTTCTATTGGCGAGTAAAGTGATGTTTTTCCTGATCTTTCCTGAAGCTAACCCTGTTTCTTAAAGACCATTTGAGCCCTTTTGACAGATGTTGATAAAATGTCACGTCACACAAAACCTTTGAAAATGTTTACGCTTTTTACTCCCACAGTCATGAGATTCATCCACTGGTTATGAAACAGTGATCTCACTTGCACATCTGTCCACTGCAGGATAGAAAGCAGCGACTGGCTGGAGGCACTGACATCTGTCACGGCTGGTGTCACTGGCACCAGCTGATCAGGTCACACAAATCAGAGGTGAAATGGGTATAACTATACATCAGGATGTGCATACTCACAGGGTTTTAATGTTTTGCACTAGGCCCTGTTTTACAGAGCTGTGGACTGCTGTTACCTGGCGTGACCCGGTAACACACCTCCACCCACACCTTCCTCTCCGTCTCGCTGTCTTTAATCAACGGCTTCCCTCTCCTCGTCTTCTCCCTGACGCCCCTCTGCAGCGGGCGCCGCTCGGCTCATTCTGAGGCTCGCCGACATTAGCTTACTTAAGTTCGATACAATGAAGTTGATACAAAAGCTGAAATGCGGGGCAAATGGGAGTTCAATAAATCTTACATGGTAATCAGCAGGAAGTCGTCCGTTCTCACAATCAAACACGAACCAAGCGGTGCACTTAATCAGAGTGGAAACTATGATTTTTATTTTATAGAAAAAGTAGGTCAGTAAAACATAAGTGGCTTTGTCAGCTACTTAACCTTTCAACAAGAAAGGTTGACAAAAGCAGAGTCAGAGGCCAGACTAACGGCTCGCCGAAGGAGAATGAGACCAACGGTGTTAGACGGTCTATAAAAGAAAGAATAGCTCCTAAATGGAAAGTGACAGCTGAGATGGACGTGGCAAATGAAGACCGAGCCTCCAGGAGGTCTCTGGGCACATGCCAAGCACATCAAACGGACTCGCACCAAAGCGGTACAAGAAGTGAGAAAGAAAGTACAGATATAAGTGATGCTTTCTAGTCAAATTAAATATAGTTGCTTATCTGTGCCAGCCAGACGAACGCCTGTGCGGGGATAATACGCCTTGTCGTGCGTGTGCATGAGTCTATCTGTCCACGGCTAATATTGCATACTACTCGACCCATCAGCCTAATATTTTCTATGCCCATTTGTTCGTATACGCTCAAGTACATCCCCTGGTTGCGGTGATTTTCAATATATATATATATAAAAAAAAATATTTAACTAAACTTTTGTATAGGGTGCCGACTCCTCCCTCAGCCAGTAGGATCCGTGATCAACAACTGTTTTCAGTAGCAAAATAAATTGAAGGCAATCTGAAAAACAAGCCCTAGCACGCCATATTTTTGCTTCTGTCATGGCCAAAACGTTTGGCCGATAACGCAGTGAGTATGGAATTAATCTGATGCTCCGATTCAAAATGAGACCAAAGTGAGGCACAATAAGATGAATAAATGCCACTGCCACGCCATCTTGATTGTAAGGGAGCTAGGAGGCACAATTGAGTGAGATTACATTTCTTCTTTGTTCGTGAGCAGAGGGAGACACACCAGTGGAGATCTTCACTCTTCCGAGTGAATTTTTCAATCTATGAAGGAAAAACCTGCAGTCTTCACAGGTTTATCAAAAGGACAATACCTTTCAAGCTCTGTGGCCTTTTCGACAAAGATGAAGTCAAACGACTGCCGTGAGTGTCCTTCTGATGTACATAATTCATTTTAAAAAGCAATGCCTCCATTGAGCAGCTTTGAAAGCCTCAAGTAAAAGAGAAATGAATGCTTGAAAGGCTTAAAAGACTCATGCTGCTGTCGTAGCAGCACGGCAGCACTCAAAATGTTGAGGAAAGCCTTATTGCAGCTGCGTTGGACATCTTAATGTGTTGCTGTTAAATTTGCCAACTTTATATTGCACTTTTGATTAGATACACACAGAAGAAATCCCTGCCACCGACAACTGTCTCGGGAACAAACGACAGGAGATCTGCTTTAAATGGGGGCGGAATCAATGCAACAGTGAAATGGATTTGAAATCTCTCAGTCAATACAATGCATCCTGAAGGTGGACATTACTACAGCTGTGATGGATGGTGCTCCCAAACGCCCTCTTGTTCTAATCTACGCGACAACAAGCCCCGTC
The DNA here is from genome assembly GCF_910589615.1 of Taurulus bubalis. Lineage (NCBI taxonomy): Eukaryota > Metazoa > Chordata > Actinopteri > Perciformes > Cottidae > Taurulus > Taurulus bubalis. The sequence goes on from NC_136600.1 coordinate 5,746,207, forward strand.
ACCGCGGCTGAATCGGTTAACAGGCTGCAACGCGGCTGAAAGGACTGCATTAATGGCCCCATTATAAACGGAAGATGTAAATGGAGAATGGACTGAATTTAAAACAGCAGCTTTATCCCAAGAGTGGCGTAAAGAGCTTCACAATGTGTCACAATCACACACATCTACACACAAAGTAATGCACGAATAGCCATGAACACTATGGGCATGAGTATTGCCTGGCTGATTATACAAGACTACACTGGATTGGACATGAAGGCGTAAGGCCTCCGACAGATGAATGCGGTCTCTGCTGTATGACGGTAAATATCTACAGGTATTTTGAAACGTACATTTTGTGTAGTTAGAGAGAGAGATGAGCTTTGTGTCAAGTAGAGCCGCCACTTTTATTGGAAATTCTAATTAAGGCTCTAGTTTAAATTATTTCGAGCTAACTTTGAAAGTAATCCGTTATGTTCTGTAGCCTTTGATTAAAAAAAACAAGTTAAAAAAAAGATATTCAAATTCACAACATGTTTGCCATGATTACCGAGCTGTGTAGAGCAGATACTCGTGACACCAAGCGGTCAAAAAAGTAATGTGCTTTAGGAGTCTACATGGTGGAAGGGAATATCATGGATAAGTTATGGCTGTTTGCTAACTGTTAACAACCGATCTTGAGTCCCCCGTTGGAATGAGACGACGTGGGTTGTGTTCTAAGACAGAGTTCTACAGATCTGTCGATTAAATCAACTAATTGATTAGTTTGCAGAAAAAACTAAAACAAGCCTCCATCTATCCAAAAGTGAACATCTGCTTGCCAACACCGAAAGAGGTTGCCGAGCAAACTGTAGAGATACAGCCTAGCCACCCATAAAACACACAACGTGTGGCCTTTATACGCTATATTGTTTGAACAAGTTCATACATAATACTTCTAAGTGGTGCATAGACAGCAAGCGCTTGAACCGAATGAGCCCACGGGTCATCATGTGACTTGCAGTGTGGTGTCACGGTAGGCTGGGCGAGAGGGACAACTGATCCCTCCCAACGGGCAGCACTTAGTGAACAGCCTGTCTTGCTGCTGCTGCAGCCAACTAGCACCACGCGGGCAGCCACACTTGAAATTCCCAGCACAGCTCAGCTCAAATGGGACATCTGTTAGCTTCCTGCAGCTCGGCCTCCATAAACCCACCTCCCTCACAACGAGGCACCGCCTGCAGAAACGGGCCATGAACTGCCCAGCTGCTTCAATATTGCTTTGGCAACTTCAATTGACGGGAACGCGGCTCAAGATTATTATTTTGGTGCAGTTGCTGACGAGTGAAGGGGTCCGAGGGCAATTCGGGGTCATGCAGCAGCGGCCTTTAAGTGTGCGTTGTTTTTAAGAGCAGGCCGCCCACCCTCTTTATGAACGCCATACTTGTTAAGGAAACGGAGAGGTATGCAGCTGCAAAGGTTTAGAGGACCAAGATAAAAAAAAGTTCTTGAGTGGCAAATCGATCCATCAGCTATGTAGAGTGACTCTTTGAGTTTGGGAGTCAAACAAACTGAGCATCTGGCGCTTCAGGAAGCCTCGAGTAGATGCTGCTGACGGGTTGATCCAGTTCAACGCCCTCTAATCTACTCCTCTGCTGCCGAGAAATCTTCAAATTGCTCCTCCTGTGAGAGTCGCCACGGCGCTTTTCCTCACACTGCTGATGCTCTGCTCCAAAGAAAAATAAAAAAATATAAGGTTTTCCATTAAAACAACATAACCACCCTGGCTGAAAGATGTCAGTCCATCAAAAGAACAATTGCTGTGCGGCGGACAGGCAGGGCTCTTGAGAAGAAGAGAACGACCATTCACATGCCAACTTTTCTGCCATTCACTCAAACACTCTTTTAACCAGCTGCTTTCCACATGACTTGCAAACAAACCAGTCTGAAAATACTACTCAATACATTTACCTCAACTTCATACATCTATAAAGTATGTATCCATTTGTCTCGAAGATCTGGGAACTTTTCACAAACCAAGGGACCGAACATCCTCGAGGGAAGTCACCGCTGACACGCAACCGTGAATGCAGAAACAATCCACCAAAACAATGCTCAGAATTGCATGCACTTCAAAAGAAAAAGCAAGAACTGCCGTGTCGACGCATCTAGAGGTGCATGTTGGTCACACCAAACCGACCAACAGGACCTTCAACTCTCCAGGTGCATTGACAAGGCCATTCATGCTGCGCTACACAGAGGCTAAGCGGCTTCAGCTCCTGAGCCAACAGTAAACACTGAAACCAACACTGACCCGCTTGACAGATTAGTGACCCGATATGTGCGCTCACACTTGTGTTTTTTTTTTACACATGTGCTACAACCCCACAGGAATTAGACTGTCGACATGGCAACACACTAGACAAACCTGCCATGTGTATTTGGTTTAGCTGCGTTTTGAAACGGATAGCTGCTGGTGGACATTGTGTAGTGTGTGTGTATTCAGGAGTGCGTTTATACAGCAACAGCATGCGATGTTGTTGTGGCTCACAGATGTAAGGGCGTTTCCCACATTGTTTATACAGCATTGAACTGCATAGTAGATGCACCACACATCATGCATTACGATTCCCATAGTTATAGTGCATTATAACCACTGTTGCTCATTGTTTGCTTTAAATAATGTGAAATAGAAGTCAACATTTTGTGCGAATGTTTTTAACTTTATTGAAAGCAAACAATGCGCACTTAGTTACTTATAATCAAATGCACAAAATGCATTATAACAGTGATTATGATGCAAAAGGTCAAGATCATAACAAAATGCTAATTTTGAAATGCTATGTAACGCATTATGGTGATTATAATAAAGTGTAAAGAATATTAGAGTGTTTAAAACTAATTATACAGCGCTATAAACAGATTAAAACACATTATCAAAATGTTAATAATGCATTTAAGACCCAAATAACACCACCCAATTGAAGTCAATACCACACACACTACAGTGAAGTCTGAACATCCATGAAGGTGAATCAACACAACTTTTAAAAGCTTCTTAAAGTGGTAGTTCTACAGGCGTTTCCTCTCAGTCCGTCAACCCGCTGCAGGATTTGTATTCAGGGTTAGGATTAGGTTTATTTTGGAGCGAGGTCGGAGGTTAAGCATGTAGTAGTATGGGTTTAGAGTTAAAGCACCAGGGTGCGTACACTCAGGTGCGTCTATGCACAACAGTGACCCTTCGGCTGTTGAGCGACAGTTCCGAACCCCATTGTACTGACGGACGACAGTCTTCCTCCTTCACCAGCTGCTGCTGCAACCAGCGGCCGCCATCCGCACTAACCACTAACACAGTGTGTGGAAGGCTGCAGCCACAGGACAGAATAACTTCTGCTTCCCACCCACCCATCATCACAAACAACACACACACAGAAAGCCTGTGGCTTGTCTTTGCTTTGTCCTTGTCGTGTTGACTCCCCCTTCCTTACCCGCCTCCCCACGCCACCAGCGGCGAGCGAGCGCCAGTCTGGCCCAGCTGGGCTTTTTTAGCAGCGGAGAGTCGAGCGGGCGACTTCCTTCTCTCTCTCTTCTCCCCCTCTCTCCCTCCCGGAGCATCTTCCGCACCACTGCTCTGCCACCATTAATTCATCAGCTCAAATCTCCTGCAAACTTCCTAAACAAACAAGCGCCCTGACTTCTGTGCACACGCACACACACACACACACACACACACACACACTATCTGCTCCCTGACCTAGATGGAAAGGGACAGACGCACACTGTCTTTGTTTGACCTAATAGCTGCTGACATAAATACTTGTTTTTCTAATTCGCTGCCCTCCAAAAATTGAAAGTGCAGATGTAAACCTGTTTAATGGGAAGTTGCTAATGAGTTTATCCACTCAGTAATTCACATCTGTTTTGTTTACCTCGCTCTGCGGTGGAGCACCTCAGGGGACCAATGCACACCAACACCAATGCTATCAGTCACAAAGAACTGGGTAAACAAATCTTGTGCGCATTTACAGGAGTGGATAATAATCTGGGAGACTCCCACTGTTTGCTTTATTACTGAAAGAGGAAAAATACACAAAAAGCCATTTAGGAATGATCAGAAAGGCTTCTTTAGCCTCCAAGCCACTGAGTGGGCGGTGCAATTGGAGTGTTTGATTGACAGCTGAGCTGGCAGAGTGCAGAACAACAAGGAAAGCATGTCTAATAATCAACATGCAGGACACAGTTGCTGCATAATTCAGCATTCTGAACAAATCCAACCAGCGACTGAGCACATGCACACTGTACACAAACACCGTGCCGCACACAGCCCCGTGTGCCCAGAGTGCAGCGCCTCCAATCCGTTCAGCCGGAGCTCCTTGTTGGGGACAGGCGGTGTAGTTCGGTCGAGGACGGGATGGGAGTCGCCACTGCGTGTGCGTCCGTCTGCACAGAGGGATACTTGATCACGTTATGATCACGTTCATCCGAACAGATTCACTGTGGAGATCCCCCGCGTCGTCGAGCCTTCATGTGATCGCTATTCACCATTCAGCCACGGGAATGTTACTCGTCAGTAAGTCGAGTGGGTTTGGGGATTCCTCTCACGGGCCATGTTCACCCCTGCAGTTGGATAGCGCCCTGATCGTTTTTCCCTTTTTGTGACACCGATTTGATTCGACATTCAAACGTTCATTCAAAATCTTCCACTAGATTCTGACACGTGTGTGAGCTGCGGCTGTACGGCTGACGTCTACTCAATGTAGACGTTTCTGGGCCTATTTGACAAGGACATATGGAGTATTGTTGTGCAGCAGAGTGCATAGTTAGCATTAGCATTGTAAGATGCCTTGCGATTTCAAGAGACACGTGGCCACGAGTCCGGATTTATTCTCAGATTATCTGTTGCATGTACTGGATGTAGTGACACAGTAGCAAACACGTCCAAAATAAGTTACCAACAGTAGCTTTAAAGTAGTCGTGTTAATGTGTCCAGAAGCCCAACGGCCGAGTTGTTAGACCCGTTCCAAATGACCACTCTGTTAGGCCTGAGGGTGAACCTACAATCACAGACTCCACCTGGCTGCATTCCACTGCTTCCATAATCTTTCCACAAGGCTTTGGTGTCTCTTGCACGTTTTTGCAGTCTGAAGAGACCGAGCTTCAAGTTACAAATGGGGACCGACTTTTCATGTCGTCTCCTTTTAAAAAGCGTTGTGCTTGGCTGTGCAGGTAGTTGTGTGAGGAATGACATGAGAGTCTGAGAGGGAAGTCGGAAACCTCGTCACACCTGGTTTCCGATGCTCACCCACATTTAGCAGCTCCGTGTATCGTAAATGGCTCTAGCCATTTTTCCTTGTTGCTTTAATGAGATAGAACAAGTGTTATTTGAGTGACCATGTATAAAAATTTAAATTTAAAAAAAAGAAGCAGATTCCAAAGACTGAAAACTGACACAGTTACACAATGGGACGGCTAAAAAGTACCTGTGAGCGAAAGCTAGAATGCTCCTCTCCACGTCTCTGGAGGAGGATTTAGAGGCATTTCTTGGGTGCATTTACCTTTAGCCTTATTGAGATCGGCTGGCTAACAGATAACAATACACAATACAATACACGCATTATGCGACCAAGTTGAAATAGGGTCAAAGTAGTCCTATGTAAATGCATTCTATTTAGCTGAAAATAAAAAACTAAACAAATTAAGCCATTTTGATCTCTATTACAATGAAATCTGGTCTCCAATACGACAAGACTGCATCCAAGTCACCAGAGTGGAAAGACAGCGCCACGTTTACCGTTTTCTGATTACTGTGAAAATCTTAACGGTTTTGTGTGATCAAACAATAGCAGAGAGATGATCTCGCGAATGGATGACACGTCTGTGAAAAGCTGGCCGTGTAAAGGGACACACAGCTCGCTCCACTTCAGAGGAGCCAATTGTTGCGGCCTGATGACGATCTTACCATCTGGTGTCAAGAAAATAAATAAATCTGAAGGGTGTTTTCATGTTTTTAAGACTCTGTGGCCACCACCGAACGGTCATCCGTAACGTTGATGAATGCTTTCAAAACCCGCCTTTGACAAACCAATTTTTCCTGCACAATCCCACTAAGCTTTTGAAATCTCTATATTCTGCTCTCCTGAGATGAGACAGGAGTGTTTTTTTCTTTCTTCTTTGCCCCCCAACTCTGTGCCATTAGTTCTCCTTTGATTGACATGCTAAAAGAGCAAAAAAGGCCACTTGGCTCTTAACTTCAACAGTAGTCTTCATTTGCACAGAAAAATGTGTAATGATGCTCAATATGCGTCCTCCTCCTTTCAAAATAGAACTCAATTTGAAATAAAGCTAGTCTTTTTAAAAAACACCATTAGGGAAAGGAAATTGCTTTTAGGTTTTAAATGTATAAAAGAACCATTTAAAATGTGGTTATTGCATCAAGGCTTTTTGAATTTGACAGGAACCTCTATATTTCAACAAAATAAAAAATAAATTCACTAAGTTATAAAATGCGCTGGTTGAAATTATGACCTTTGTGTTGTTAGGGTCGGTTTCGACAGAGTTATAAAAAAAAGATTTGCTTAATTGGTTGTTGTTTTTTCGACCTTGCAAATCTATATGTTGTGTTCTGCTTTTCATTTTGTGTTTGTATTAAAGTTATATTGCTGAAAAAAATACTTTAGCCTTTTTCTTGAAGTAAATATACATGGGTCGGAATTGACCCGTAACACCATAGATGTTACTCTAGTTAATAATATATACTTTTTTTTTTTTTTTTAAACTAAGAACTACTCGCACTAATACAGTTATGGTTATGATAGGATAGAAACCTAAAGCTTTTTGAAGATTATAAAGTTGCATGTTAAAGTGGTAAAATAAGTGTGTAAAATGTTGATATTTCTTACATGTTTTATACAGCTAAAACAGAACACTGATGCGTACAAGATGACATTGAAAACATATCATGCTACTTTTATGTATACCCAGTTGTCCCCATTAAATTAGGAAAAGTCATAAAATATGAAGCAAAAGAAATTATGTCAATCATATATTTAGAGACGTTAAACATTGAAAGGGGGCCAAATTGACCCCAAAGATAACAGGAGGGTTAAGAGATGTGTTCCAATACCCCTCAGTTATAGTCAGGTAACACAACAACCTTTTATTTATTTATTCCTTTATAATGATTCGCTTGAGGTTCATTATACCATTTTTTTATTGAAATGGAGGGGTATCCTGACAAAGAAAAGGCCCAGAGGCTCACACCAAAAATATTAAAACATACAATATTTTCATGGATAAGGAAGCCCAACAAGGAAACCAAGAGATGAGAAACAAATTGGATGATAGATGATAGTTTTTAGTGTATTTTACAGCTGATTTGAGACATGGGTCAAAACCGACCCGTTAACATAAGAGATGGTAACAGGAAGCTAACACAAGAGGAAGGCTAAAAAGGAGAATCCAGCTAAAAGAGTATACGTACCCAGCAGGTCTCCGAACGGGTTCCATTGACTTGTGCTGAGGAGATAATGGTATCAATCCCTCAAACTGCTTAACTTAAGCGTATGAAGAGTCCTGTCATGTGACCATGTCCTCATTAGGAGAGTGTGGCACTGTGCTAATTTATTTACCCAATATAAGCCAGACGAGCAGGGATGCGCGCGTGACGGAGAAGCTGTCAGCAGGACGGCGACGGGCCGGCTGGCAGCGGGTCAAATAAGTATTGAACACGCCATCATTTTGCTCAGTAAATATATTTCTAAAAAGGTGCTTCTGACATGACATTTTCACCAGATGTCGGTAACAAACCAAGTAATCCATACATACAAAGAAAACCAAACAAATACATTTACAAATTAAGTTATGTGTAATAAAATGGAATGACAGGGGAAAAGTATGGAACACGCCGACTGAAAAGTATTTAATATTTGGTACAAAAGCCTTTGTTGGTTCAAGACGCCTCCTGTATGATACACTAGCCTCATGCATTGCTTAAGTGTGATTTTGGCTCATTCTTCCACAAAACAGTCTTCAAATCTTGAAGCTTCCCTGAGAACTCTGATCTTTAGTTCTTTCCATCGATTTTCTATTGGATTCAGGTCAGCTGATTGGCTGGGCCATTTAGCAGTTCATTTTCTATCTCTGAAACCAGTGGAGAGTTTCCTTGGCCGTGTTTGGGATCATCGTCTTGCTGAGATGTCCACCCTAGTGTCATCTTCATCATCCTGGTGAATGGCAGCAGATTTTTATCAATAATGTCTCGGTACATTTTTCCATTCATCCTTCCTTCAATTATATGAAGTTTGCCAGAGCTGTATGCTGAACAGCAGCTCCTCATGATGTTCCCACCTCCAGACTCTACTGCTGGTCTCGTGTTTTTGCCATTTGACCTCCTAACATGTGCATTATGGCATCCAAAGAGTTCCATTGTGGTCGCTTCTGACTAGACTATATTCTCCTGGTATTACACTGGAGGTCTAAATGTTGTGCAGCAAACTTTAAACCAGCTTCAACGTGCTTTTTCTTCAGCAGAGGCGCCACACACACACACACACACACACACGTGTATGGATTACTTGGTTTGTTGCCGACATCTGGTGAAAATATCATGGCAATAGCCCCTTTAGAAATACATTTAGCTTCTGCGCTGTATACAGGGCCTTGGGTTTCCAGGGTTTCCTGGTGGCGGAGATGCGATTAGCGAAAGCTGAGAGTATATGGAGCTCATTTAATGCGGCACAGTTGTGATCCTCTAAAATAACAGTTGAACGTATCAAACAGCAGTGGGGGTGTATCGGCAGAAGGCACCATGATTGCAGCGGTGCATATCTTATTCAAGCATTAGAAACAGGCAGAAAATATGCTAACTAAGATGCTACTTTGGAGAAAAAAATAAAAACATTATACACGAGGAAGTAAAAACATGAGGAAGTGAAAGGACAGAAATGCAGGGGTCACACACAGGGAATTCTGGATCGCAACGTGGCTTAAAATCTGTGTGCGGATTAAAGGCTGAAGGCCACACAGTGATCTCCCCAGTATTGTTTGCACCGGATGGCGACATGCAGCCAACTAACAGCTCCAACTAACAAAAAAAACACTTCAAGAACTAAATTAGAACCAAAGATGAATTACATTTTCACAAAAACAATAGAGATAGTCTGCCCATGTCGTTTATCATCGTCGCCACCAGGTGTAAGCCTTTTTGGAGAACATGCGTTTGGTTGTGTGTGTGTGCATCTCAGTCCCCGGCTTATCTGCTACACCCATAAGCCTAATATCTTTTGTGCACATCTGTGACTGTATGCTCAAGGACCTGTTGTGGTTATGGTGATTCATACTTTTGGGAAATAAAAAACAAATGTATTAGACTGCCGATAGGGGCAGCAAAAGATCAACTGGTTTAGTAGCCAAATATATTCAGTCAATCGGCTGGGCTAGAAACATGCTTTACCGTGACACATTTTTGGCCTTTTTTTAGAACAATTTGGTCTCTTTTTGAACCGGAGCATCTGCAGATTAATTTCATACCCAATATAATCCACTAAAGTTAGGGAAGATAAATAAATCCCTGTTTTTGTTCCATCTTCACCAACACTAAAGAATCTGGGACGGACAATTGAGTAAAACTGAAGTCTCCTCTGTTTGGGAGGAGAGAGGGTCACACATTGGGTCGAGATCTGCACTCTGGTATACTTAGAAAGGTGCACTCAGCAGTGTGCCTGTCTGGTGAAAAGGCCTCTCTGGCTGAGGAGCCTAGCTGCCACCCATGGAAAAGCTGACACTTGGAACCAAGTTGTCCAACCAATTTTGTACTTTTTGGTAAAGAAAATGCAGCCATATATGACAATATGATGAAGTACAGAACTATTTATGTGCCTCGTTTATTTTTATATAAAAAAAAAAGGGAACAAACCGCACCTCCTAGGTTTGATTTTGAAGTTTTCCTGTACTGTGTTTTCCTACAGGAATTATTGGTAAAGATTATAGAAGAATCCCGGCACTATCTGTAGAAGAAACAAATCACATAAACATGACCTGACCGGTGATCCTAAATCAGTGCTCCTGTTGTGACAATAGGATGAGCATGGCTGCCGGGTAGAGCCTGGCTTGGAGCGTGCTGTCCGATCGCATTATACTGTAACTGCAACGAGAAGCAGCACATGCAGGGATTCAAAGCTGTTGAGAAAGAAGAATTGGACACACGGGTCACCAAGTGGCCGAAACGGCAGCAAAGACAAGCCGCCGAGTTAACGTTTGCTCCTCATCTATCCATCAGTGTCATGGAAACTCAATTGCACCCCAAGCCAGAGAGATAGAGAGATGCTGTCTGAGGACTCACACAGTGAATCATAATTGGGGTGATATCTTTCACATTTAGCAAATTAAGCATTGTGTCTCTCTCTTTCTAATCTCACAGAAGTGTAGCCAGTGGTTGCAAACGACTGTAGCTGCTGAGGCTACAGTTTCTGTTAGCAGAGGTTCTCAACCTTTGCCAACTTTCTGGAGGACCACAATCTCAAATAAGAGACGAAAAACGTAAAAAGGGACAGAAAAGGGGGAAACTAAACTGGGTGGTAAATGTGTGTTAGGCCTCCGTCTGCTGCAATGAGCTGAATAATTACACCGCTTACGTTCACCCATTTTGTATCCAAATGTATATATCCAGGGTTATTTCCTCACTACACGCTTTGGAGCTTTTACTGGTGCAGGTTCCGTCACTTTGTTGCCTCAAAAATCTATTTTACGTCACTGCAGTCGAGGAAACGTTGGCTGTCCAACGGCGTTTATTTCCACCTGATGAGCGTCTTGATCCGTGAGGAAATATTCAAAACGAAAGTGGTCTTTGACTTGACTTCTGTCACTAATGTGACATTTTGAGCACATTTATATATAAAGAAGAAAAAGGCAACGTTTGTATTTTTTATTCAATCTAACCAATGGGCCTTGAACAGCTGTGTGAAGCTGTGTGAAAGGAGCTAGGAGATGGTTAGCTTAGCACTAAGACTAACACTGTTTTGCTACTAGGTAGTAATGCTAGGTACTCCTTATATCCATTTTGTTTGGACAAAATCTCCCAAAGTCTGGCTTTTGAGGTGATGGTACGAGTGAACTCCAGGATACTGTGACATCACCCCGTAAATGATATGTGTTGGTAATACTTTGTTAAATCTCAGTTTTGTATCACTGTTGTTGTGTATTTTCATATTATCAGATAATAATAAAAAGAACATTTGTTTAACCAAAGAGAACATGCAGTGTAAACATTCAAATAAATCCTCTGTTGGCAAATAGGAATGCAAAGAGCTTTATCTCTATCTCTCTGTGTGATGTATTGAGTAAAGCCTGTGACAGGGGAGCAGTGGAGACTGGGCTTTTAATCAGAGAAGGCCAAGGCCTGTCGAGGAGGAGGGGGTCGGGCTGGGGGAGCATTACATAAATAGTTTTATTCCGCATAAAATTCATTATCAGACCAGACATTAATCTTGTCAGATTTATATTTAGAAAGGGCTTACATCATGATGGAAAACCAGGTTAATACTTTACAGCATAAAAGGACAAAAACAATTGTTTATGTAAGCAGCGACGGCCAAAAAGTCAACATTTACCAGTAAACAATGATTATCTAGTTTCTCACTGGTGTCAATAGAGAGCGACAGGGATGAGGTATTTTTGCAGGCCAACACCAGAAGTTCGAATCGCATTGGTTTCCTCGCCAAAAAGCCAACGGGCACTTTTCTTTGGGATTTTTGCAGGAAAATAAACTCTGTGGCAAACAAACGCTGACGATACTTACGCGCTCAGCAAGATGATCTCTACACGTTGACAACACTTATGATTTTAGAAGCGTGAACGCAATCGTCAGAAGTGAAACATGGGCTGTAAACAAACTCCACCATGAGAACCAGTACGAACAACGAGGCGGCGAAGGCTGGCTACTTAGTGTGATGACGTCGGGTTGTCTCATTTAGCTACTTCTTAGCACCCGCCTTTTTAAAAAGACACGGAAAAAAAAAAAGGATTCAGGATAGGCGGTATTAGGGCTGGGCGGTATGGCCAAAAATTCATATCACTGTATTTTGTAAGATTCTGGCGGTGTCACGGTATATCACAGTACTGCCAGCGAGCGGTCCATAGCCGCAACAACAGCAGGCAGCAACATTTATTGTGTACAGTTTAATACTGGGAGCGCAGTGGAGCTACTTACCCGTCAGGGTAACTTGCTTCAGTCATTCACACTTGTTATAAAATTACAGCGCCGAATTGAAAAAAAAAACAGGAATATGTTTAGTCTCTTGAGCTTCTGGTCACCACAGACCTTATTTCAGGCATCTAATCAAAAACATCCATTCAAAATAACCTGTTGACTTTGAGACGGGGGACCGGAGGTTTACGGGTTCTACGACTAATTTCTGCAGCCCTCTATTGTTGACTAAAGGCAGGGTAACAATATTATAATAATTGTGTCACAGCTCACGGTAGCTCTCCTCTCCAAGACAAGTAATGAAATGATCTACCCCTTAAAACTTTTCCAAACCTCGTCCAGAGGATCGTACTGTGGTCATTTTGTTTTGTAAAAATTCATGCAATTTTGACAAAATTCCTACATGTAATGGTGTGGCGATGATGCAGTTTCCAAAACCACCATTAAAGTATAACTTCAGCAAGAAATATCAGTAGTAACACCAGCATTGATGCAGGGCTCTCAAGTTTTTAAGACAGGTAAGAGTGACATATCATCCTCCTCCTGGCGCCTTTCAACCAAAAGTTATAAAAGAGAAAAAAAGAGACACGCGAAGAACAAATGATGCAATGTCTCCTGTTAGACAGCCTGGAATGAAGATGCTCAGTTACAGAACACAGCTCTGTTCATCATGCGCACAGGAGAGACAACAGTGCACGTGCGTCCGGGCTAATCTCGGGGAGAAAAAAACAGAATTGTTTTGACATTTATAGCTGACAGCCGAGATAGCACACAGACATACAAATCTCTGGGGGGGAAGAATCCCCTCTTTTCTATAGATCGTTTTCCTCATTTGTGGTGTAAATCCCATTTGGGTGTGTGTTTATGCTCACGCACACACGCACCCCCTGGATTACCCTCTCGCCACCCACACACACACACACACCTCTGCGGGTGACTACTAGCAGGTACACCAAGACATGAATCTTCATTAGTGGCAAAACATTTTTAGTCACTGAATAATATATATCTAATCAATTATACGTGCACACATACACTTTGCAGTGTAACATTCAAAAACAGGCTTGAATGAGTTGCAATATGTCCAACCGGCAACAGAGTCTACAAGAAAATATATTCTACCCCTGAGCTTGTGCTCCTGAATTATGTATGCAACGGAGTGGATGCACCGTATTCTGCTACACTAAATGACCTTTCATGATAATTGTGGCCATGTGTCCTTGAGGCTCTCAGCCTTGGAGTGGATATTATGCAACCGGGATGACTTCACTGCACTATACATGTCCATTTCAAATGTCAAACACGTCAAGGACAACAAGCCCGGATGAAGAGTATCCCTTTCGTTGCATCTTTTATGGAAGCAGGCACAATATGCGGAGACTAAGCCACAGTCGCCCCCCAGATTACCATCTGCTCATCAACCCATATACACATCTACATATCCATCTACCATGTTATCTACCCACCCACCTCGCCACTTACCCAACATTTACAACATTTGGAAAGTTTAGTAAGAAAGATTTGTTGCCGTTTGTGGCATCAACTTCTGGGCGAAAATCTGGGAATTAAATTCAAAAGCTTCTATAACCAAAACACAACTTTTGAGAATTTACTCCTGTGGCATTTCAATTTCACATCAGCAAAATGTCCGATGTTATGTCAATCCTTTGATAAAGACCTGATATAATAGCACGGAGTATTAGCTTTGATAGCATCTCCCCCTGACAAGTTGACAGATATTGGTCATGACTGCTTGAGTCTTGCATGTTTCCACTACCTCTGCATTGCGTTGATGAGACGGATGGTCAGGAGCACACTCCTGTCATGCAGTGAGACCAAGACCTGCGGGCACAAGCCGTCTGAGGACGATAGTGCCGTCTGTCCTGGCAGCAGGAGCGACGTGATCTACGGTAATGAAACGTCATAGGATTTAAAGAGCATGTTCTACCGGCAGACACTTCCTTTCATACCACTGTGGCGCATCACGGTTTACACCCTGCTTGAAGATGAAACGCTAAACCGTTTTCAAACTGTTTGATCGTGGGAAAATGTCAAAATGAAACCAAGCTCGAGCAAGGTTACAGTAATACTGCAATACCTCCTGGAGCTGTTTGACTGTAAAATCAAAGTGGATTCTCTTCATCTGAAAACATTTTGCAACTGCTTCATGTAAATGTAGAGAAATGTAATGTAGAGAAAAAAGCTCTCATTAGCAAGGGAACTCCCCTCTGCCCTAATGTGAAGCAATTACATCATGCCACCTTGTTTTGAGCAGTACTTGACACCCCCCACTTCCTTTTCCTGCAGCCCAAAATAGACATCCAAACAAACTCCAGACCAGGTAAGCACTAAGTAACGCATCAAAAGGAGGAGACGCAGAGAGGGAGTTCAATGGCTACAAATAAGTGCCGTCTTGCTCACAGGCAGCAAGAAATAATTTGCTAGAATAACAGGGCCAGCTGTGCCTGCAGTTGTCACACGTCACCTTCCAGACACTACACATCTGATTGTAATGAATTTTGACTTTCAGACTGGTCTTAATCTTATTTTGCCAACAGCTTCTCCTTCCATTATCTGACACATGAATAATTATTACATAAGGCTGTAGAAACAGCCTCATGTAATAGTTACAATTGTGAAATCTTGTAATTGACATTGTTGATGTCCACACTTCATCGTTCCATCTTCTTGACGGACGCACGTTCACTGTATGTATCCGTAAGAGTGACAATCTTGTCCTCATACATTTGCGTACTTCTGTTCTGAGGACCGTCATGATTTGGATTCCAACCAACCAGCCAGCGTGGAAATGCCTTTCATTTACATTCTCTCTACTGGCCATCAGGGAGCGAGTACTCTGGTGTCAAAAAGAAGTCTGATTGCATAGCAGTCTATGAGAAACTTATTGTACTTCTCACTCGATTTATTATGTTTATGGTCTCAAATCGCTAATTCAAAGTCTTCTTCAATACAGCATGATGTTCATTTAGTAAATGAAGGTCCCATTTGTCAAATAGACCATAGCAGGTATGTTTTAAGGGGGGGGGGGGGGGGGGGGGGGGGGGCTGCCTTGTGTTTGACAGGTTGATACCAGAGTCTCTACGTCACACATGGTCACTTCCGCTCACTGGTTGGAAATAACCAAGATGGCAACGGCCAATCACAACGCCACCCACAAACCAATGGGTGACGTCACGACGACTAATTCCACTTCTTATATACAGTCGGTGGTTTGGGAAAGGTTACTTACAGCTGCGTTGGTCTCTTCACCATTTCTCTGTCCCGATGTTTCAAGCAATGCAGCTAGGTAGCTAACGATGTTATCGACATTCACATTCTTAATCCCGCCAACATGCGTCTGATTGGTCGATTGTTTCTTCAGTCGCTGAACAAATCAGGAATGGCCAGGCCTGAAACCAGGCTTCCTGACCAGAGCATCGTCAAACAAACACCTTTGGGATGAATGGGAACATCAGGACTAATCACTCATCATTGGCCAACCTCTCTCAAGCTCTGGTGGCTGAATTGCTGCAAATCACTGCAACCTGGTTCCAAATTGGTGTAGAAAACCAAAAACCTGAAGACTGGAGGCAATTATAGCAGCGTCTTCTGGCTCAATTTAGCAATCACAAACATGGTTCTACTTACTTTTGGTCAGATGTCAGTCATCCCTTTGTTAAGGTATCGTTTCACAATCTTGTTTCTATTTTTCCTCATTAGTGAACAGGATTGTTTCCATGAAGAAGAAAAAAAAAAGACAGAAAAGATCCAAGCAAACAACAAACAAGCAGCCCACGTAATTAAAACCCAGAAGAAGCTGCTAAACACTTACTGCAAGAGGAAACAAAATGACGAAAGAAAGAGAGGAGACCGAATACTTTGAGTAATGTTTCCTCGAGTCTAGCCTCCGTTTTCGGCGCCTGATTAGTGAGATCAGCAGACAGCCTGGTCTGACCTCTCCATTTTCATAGCGCCATTAAAGTGGAGGCCAGCGTTCCTCACTGGATGGATACAATCTGTAAGTGTATATCACTTCCTCTACCAAGACGAACAAAGCCCATTACGGTTGAGGGTCTGCGGGTGTTTAAAAAGGGAAAAAGGAAGCAGTATCACGGTCCCTATAATTGAACGTTCATGTAGACACAGCACCGAAATCCCACTTGCTACTAACCTGTCAGATGTCAACATTAGCAAGTGAGGCTCCATTTATGCAGACAACGACTGCATGATCCCCTGCAGGCTATCAGGCAAAATGAATTGTAAAGAGACGCTGACACAGAATTTAATTCCTGACTTAACTGCTGCTAGCCACCCAGTCATTGCTTTACACGGTCCATAAATGAGGTTCATGCATTTCCCGTTGCCACATGGAGACCGCATCAGATGACCGGTGATTTCTAATGGCATTGGCAGGGCAGCAGAGATGGGTCTCTGGGGGAAGAGGATGGTCTAAAAAAAAAAAAAAAAAAAAACACAGGAAGGACATCAAATATAGATTAACTATGAATTTCATAAACCAAGAAAATGGAAATATATGATGCTTGCATAATCTCTGAGAACCTCCTATGTCAGAAAAAACTGAAGCGTTTCTGATTCGGTTAGTTAATGTTTCCCTCCAAGTGAGCCGTTAAGCAAAATAGAGTTGTTGTTTTTTTCTGGCAAGATATTGCATATTACAAGCTGCATCTTCCGAATCTGAAAAGCGAATGTGGAAGTGCCTTGAACTTGCATTCTTTTTACTGGCCATTAGGGGGGCACTCTGGTTGCAAACATGTGTATAGTGTGTAGAAGTCTGTGAGAAAATTGTGAACATGAGTTTATGGTCTTAATCACTAGTTTAAAGTCTTCTTCATTACAGCCTGATGTGCATTTAGTAAACTATGGTCACATTTAGCGTAACACAGACCATAAGGTGGCAAAAGGCCCAGATGCAACGGTCAAAATGGCAAACTATGCTGCTATAATTATTAATATTATAATCACTTTTCCGATTTTCAAAAACTGATGGGTAAATCCTGGTTATTTTTTTCCTTTGATTTTGAGCCATTTCAAAGCAGTAGTGCTAATGTAATGTAAAGGTTGTGCACACAGCTGCTGCTGACTGTGCAGCACATCTCTTGTTTGTGTGTGAAGTGCTAAAGCTGGTGATGACAGGCCCCATCTCACCTCCCCATTTTAATTTAGCTGTGGCTGGTGGAGAACAACCTTCCCCACACTTAATCAGCACCGGTAAGACTGAAAACACATCACAAGCTGCAATCAGACTGCAGAGAGCTCATAGCTCACAGGTCAGGGGATTGAATTACATTTGATTGCAATTAGATTTATGAGTTAACACTTGCCAGGATGGAGGAATCAGACATGCACATATACCACCGTACAACACACATGACTGTAATGGACAGAGCAGCAGCATGGCACCAATACAAAGTTGGAATTTGTGAAATCGGAGAGAAAATCTTCGCGCCTCATTGGAGACGATTTATTTCTGGGTTGTTCATAACCATTTTGGGGTTTGATGGAAGTCAAATTATTCCTTACCGAGACTGCTCTGACAGATGTAAAGCTTGCAAATAGCTTCCATTTCACAGCAGTGCTGCTCGCTGATATGATTTGCTTTGACAACTGGGAAATGCAGGGGCACCTCTCCTGTAAGATGATTTAGTAAAACAGTATTTCACACTAATTTACAGTGCACGCTAAATATAGTATGCAGTATATAAAATGAACTGCTAATGAAGAGCTTATCTTAATTATCCAATATAACATCTGTCAAACTAACGGTGCATTCGGAGGAGATGCTAGTGAGACAGATTACTTCTGTTAAAAGAAACAAAAATATTTATTTGTATTCATTCCTATTCGTGTAAAATCGCAATTTTACATGTAAAGAGCAAGAATGAGTATATTCACTGTTTATTATTATTATGAATTACTTAGAATGTATTACCATGATACATGGGTGGTTAACCTTTGTATTACAAACAGGAAATCATGAAATAAAATGTAATAAATAATTGACAGTTATTGTCTGACTCTGGAAGTCATCAGAATGCTTATGTGTCCTTTAAGTGCAGTGGGAAACGATATTAAACCCGCCCTCAGCTCCAGCTTTCTTTGTATGTTTTCTCTTCCATCGTCTAGTCCTAATCCCCCTTGAGCACCGGGCCTCATTCTGCTGTGCAGCAGGCTCACCTCTTGAGCATTCACATAATGTCCACGAGCACTCAGTTATTGAACTTTGTTCTTCCCTCCAATATAGTATTTCTTTCTTTGTATGCCATGTGCGTAGTGTTCAGGGCGCCATCACATTACCTACCTCTCTCCTTCTTTTATGATGAGTCACAGGCCCAACCTGAGGCAACGGCGCTCGGGAAAAGAGGGGGAGGGGAGATGTGATTTGAATTCAGCAGCAGTCAGGAGGAGACAGAGGGAAAAGGGCAGTTTATTTTAAGATGCCTCCAGTCTGTAACGCTGGGTGCATTTGTCAGAAGTAATTCAGAGATGCTCCAGTGGAACTTCAAAATAAGAAGTATATATGTGTTTGTATGCATGTGTGAGTAAGTCTTTGGGGCAAAAATGATTTCATAACCATACAGATTTTCAAAAAAGTGCATGAATCAAACGGGGGAATCAAAACCGCAGGTCTCTGATTAGCTGATTTATTGATGCAGAGGTCACACAATGTACTGCATCCTCTCTAAGCTAGGTTTGATATTACTAAAGTTGGAAGGTAGCCAGTTAGCTTAGCTTATCACAGAAATTGTCAAACAGTGGAAAAAGCTAGCCTTGCTCTGCCCAAAAGGTGACAAAATCCAACTACCAGCACTTCTAAACCTCACTAATTAAAATGGTATATCTTATCGCATCTGGAGGACCCCGCAGTGATGAGGCCAGGCTTGATGTTTGCTCCTTTTTTCCAGTCTTTGTGCTAAGCTAACCAGCTGGCTTCATTTAGTATACAGACACGAGAGTGGGTTCTATCTTCATCTAACTTACTCTCAGCAACATGGGCCTCCGCACAGAACCAAAACCAAAAAGTATAGCGCCAAACCACGTCCGTGTACTTTAGTAGACTGAATAATCGGTCAATTATTTACCACACATACAAATGTAGGGAGACGTTTGCTGTAACTGCCTTTCTTCAGCGACTGCCATCACAAAGTCCTCCCTCAGAAGCGCTTGGACCTGGTCGCCCTGACCCCAGCTGATGCAGCCCTTAGATGCCAATCGTGGTTCAGCCACTTTCATGGGGAAGAAAAAAAAAAAAAAAGGCAGAAAAACAAACGGTACGCTTCATGTTTTAATGCTCCCTGCCAGATAAGGGTGACAATAAATAAATTCAGCCGGTGCACTTTTCCCATGATCATATAAATGTCACCTCAGTCAGCAAATTGACTTTGATGCATTGGCAGTGGGAGATAGCCGTCACGCCGCATGTCTGACTCCCAACTGCTGGATTTTGAAGCAGTTTTGTCTGAACGTGTTTTATAAATATATATGTGTTTTGTTTTCTTAATCTGTGATAAGATATGGAATACCCTGAGCCACAAGGATGAAAGCCCAGACAGAAAGGCTACACAGCTAGAGATGCAGACTATCTTTGAAAGGGTTGTTTTGTTTTCCTCTGGCGTTCTCCCCACAGTGAATTAGCATGCTTAACAAACACATCCAACCACCCCGAGTCTCTCTCCCCCTCCCTCTCTGCTGCTCTCTGGCTACCGCTGGCCCAATCTGTTTGCATGGTGTAATACTGAACCCGCAGAGACAAAGAGAGGAAGAGACAACAGGAAGCAAGAGAGATCCTGTCGGCATTACAAATAACTGCTGTGGTCTAAGACACAGAGATATATTTAAATAAACACCAGCTTTGCTTCCAGTAGTGGAGCTGTACGTTGTATGGTGGTGTTGTTGTTGTACCGCCACCCCCCTTTGGTTGAGCAGCGTTTACCCTCTGGATGACATTGAGAACTACTGCCGCTGCAGGTGTTTAAACGAGAGTAATGAAATAACGCGTTAATTTGACTCTTCTTCAGCGTTCACCCCAGGTCAACGATCTCCTGGGGCAACTGCTGCCCAAACTTTTTTCTTTCACTGCATTTTACTTTCTCGTCTCTCACACATGTTAGATTTACTTCCAATGTCCCGCCCCCTCTCTCTTCCCATGCACATCACACGGAGTAACACACACCTGTCGTTCCTTGATGCAGCTTAGAGCGAGGACTAAAGCGAACACAGCAGGAACGCAACACAAAATAGATCGCACAAGATTGTGATCTCGAGTCTATTAGTCGTGCGGCCCCATTGTATGCACTCAGCACATTGTGACAACCGACAGATGCCAACCACTGACATGCCGTCACATCAGCTGGGGGATATGAATGCATATGCGCTAGATAAATAGTGTTTATTCTGGGACAAAGCGGTCACCAGTCCAGAACCATTTTAATAGAGAGCTGGCAGTTCTATAACCCAAACGCCCCCCATCCTGTGATAACTCTCATCTGGCCACAAGTGATGAAAGCACTAATCTAATCTAAATCGAGAGAGCCACACACTACATATCTCACTTCGTGGATTAACCGAGCAAAGTGGGGGAAGGATGAAAAATAAAGAGTCAGATCAGAACTGATCACTTGGGAGCCTTTTGAATGATGGACGAAAAGGTGGGGGAGGGGATGAAGGAAAAAAAAACAAAAAAAAACAGTGAACACTGCTGTGGTGAAAGCTCGCCTTTGAAGTTTGAAACGGAGCCTGGAACGTAATCCCGTAAAATATAGCTCTAAATAAAGCTGCATCAAAGTTTCATTAGCTAGTGGCCGGGGCCCGCGGGCTCACTTTCACAATTTTGACCAGGTGATGTTCAACCATTGATCTGATGCGTGAGGCAATGCACACTCAAATAACCGAGGCTCCTGAGGAACGCGTATCGCCGTCGGTTCGTTCTGCGCCCCCAACGCACTCTTATTGATGCGTTTCTGTTGAACTGCCACCATAAGATAAATACAAATGTAACACTACAACATGCACCATATCCCACATCAAAACAAAGGTTTAGCATCTGTTCTATACTACAATCCGCATGTCAATCCGTTCTCTGGAGGGTGTGTGGCGTTTGCCGTCCTCGTGTGGCTCTAATGCACAGAAGGGTCCCAACAACAGACGCATGTGGTAAGAAACATTCAACCAGTGGGACACGTGGTGTTTGTTTTTTTTCCCTTTCAAATACACCGCCTCCAGTCAGATGTGGACACTTCTGGGTTGTAGTAGACAGCTCATGAAAATGAGTGACAAGTGCGAGGGTGGGAGACTGAGAGGGGAGGGTGGGACCGATAACACGTGATCTGCCTTTAAAAAGAGAAAACATGCATGTTAAATCCTGTCGTTTTTGCCATTTTTATTGTTTCCGTTACGTTGGTGTCGTGGTTTACGAGGTGAGATGGATCCTCTGGGTGGAGCTACATCCCGTTCCCCACCACTCACTTTGATTGTAGTGCCAGAGAATGCTGGCTACACGCTGTGGATAAATACAAATAAGGGCCCTTGATAATACAGATGCAGTAAAAACGACCTGGATTCATCCTGGTTATACATGTCCTTCATTACCAATCTTACCCCAGTTTAATTTAAAAGTCGACAGCAAGCAACATCAACAAAAAGCTACGAAACAAGAGCAGTGACTTGTTGACTCTCAGGGGCCTTGACTTGACATTTCTAGAAGATGGAATGTACAACAACAGGATCACAAGATTAAGTTTAAAGCTGCACTAAACAATATCTTATCAACAATTGTTAAATTGTGTATTGTGAAATTAGTTACTTGTAGTGACAAACCCACGCAGGATTACCAAACACCTCAGCTCTACCAAACAGTTTAGCATCTTTTGGCTTGTTATTATGGCTGCCGGGCCCAAGAACTCTGATCCACCATTTCAGCGGTTTCTACCGCGGCTAAAAGCTCTACTAAAGCCGCTAAGCTAGCTGCAGAATGAAGCGGAACATTTAGCTGCTTGAGAGGCAAACATTTTAGCATGTTATGCTAGATCAATAAAGCAGTCATGCAAACCCCCAAAAAAAGCAGCACAATCGGATTAAGCTTTCCCAATTGATGCAGTCATCATTTGGGGCTTGAGGCTACAATTTAGTAGGCACCAGGTTTAAAAACTTTATTTTTCAGTTTCGCTTGAACTATTAAAATTGGCAATGAATGACATTTATTTTTGCACAACCATAGCTTGCTGTAGCAAAAATAAAAAGGTCACCATAAATGCTGCAAAATTAGCATTACTAAATACTTTAAGTACAGCGTCACTCTCAGGTTTGAGAGGGGCTTCTTTTGTCGTAGGCCCAGGGTTGCTCTTTTGCAACCGTTTCCATCAGAACAGAAAGAGACCCGCAGGCTCAAAATCTCTTGCAGAAGTTGAGTGCACTCAGAACCAAGGCCATGTGTGCTAGACAGCCACAACATGCATCTGTTGTCATGGTAGTGGTGTTCATCCCACTGACGATTAGAGAAGAGAAAGTAGCACACGAGGCTGGGGCTTAAATACTGCCACAAACAACCTGCAGTAAGCTGTAGACTCGCCTCATCCGTCCACAAATACAATGACAGACTAAACCTTGTGGACAAAACTGACCGACTGTGATCCGACTGGTGATCTGCATGTCAGGACACAGCGGAGCTGGGATTTTTTTTAAATTTCTGGCCACTGACCAACTCCCCCAAAACACCTCCTTTAAATAGAATGCAAAAATCAATAGAGTGGTTGAGTCGACTGCCCCTCAATCAATAAGAGAAGTTAGACTGAACAACGCCTTCGTTATACAGAGAAACAGACTTGTGCAGCGAGAGCGGACGGAGCGACGCCAAAGACACATCAGCAAATTATGTATCAGCATTCAATGAAAAGATTATGGGATTTCGATGGCATCTGGCTTTTCAGAGAGCATGAATATATACTGTATATACAAACTGCGGTGCACAAATACTGATGTGCAAAACCCGTTTCCTGCTCATTTATCCAGTCTTACTCTGCTCAGGCCCATGAAAGAAACAGCAGCATTAATGTGTCCCTTGACACCCGATACCGCCCTCTTTCTAGTGTCAGCAGAAAGCCCTCTCCTCATCGCCTTCCTGCAGAGCTTTAGTGGTCCTCCGGCTCCATTACTGATGCTGCCACTTTCTATGTCTAAGACCTGCTGCATCCAAGTCTGCCTGATTAAAAAGAAAAGCTGCTGACGTCTGCATTGGTGAACTAAGAGTAGTGGTGGAACAGACGACTCGGATATCTCTCGCCGCGAGACTGATTCGATCCACATTGTTTTTGCTGGCTCGAATAGTCTCCTCTCGCCAGGAGAGTCTTCACGCAGCCCATCTGAAAAGGCCTGCATGCATTTATGATGTTATTTATGATACTGTATAAGCACTTGCTCTTTTATCAATAAAAAAGGACCACAAAAACCTGAAGACTACCTTTGATATTAACCTCCTCCATAGCTGCAGTGGCAGGACCTTGATTGAGACCACATCTACGCAGTATTCCCATCCATCCAGGTCTATTCATGGCCACAAAAAAGCTGTTTTTAAACTGTCAATACGTACTGATTCAGGTGTTCAGGACAATGAAAACTAACTGTGGTAAGTACGGCGTTGTAGTAAAGCGTTGGAGAAGAAAAAGAGAGTTTTGTTTTCTCTTTCAACGAAAAGTATGGCTAATCGACAGGTTTACAACTTATATCATCATCGGACAACTCGTGTTCTTTGTCATTTTTGTTTCGCCGCCGCTTCCCAGATCCCGTCCTCTACTCTGGTGACTACAATGAGAGTATGAC
Source organism: Taurulus bubalis (assembly GCF_910589615.1). NCBI lineage: Eukaryota > Metazoa > Chordata > Actinopteri > Perciformes > Cottidae > Taurulus > Taurulus bubalis. Next base: position 5,770,199 of record NC_136600.1, read on the forward strand.
CGTTTCTCTGTGGCACTGTAGCACAAAGTATAAGTACTGTTGCTACCGTCATCAGTACCTTGTGCACTGCCATACAAAATATGGTCCAAATGCTGACCGGGGCTTTTGAGGTGTCATGTTATCACAATGGACACCTGCCAGCCGCTCACAAACTACCATCTGCACTATAATCGAAAGCAGAAACTGGCTTGGCATTCAACTAAAATCAATCATGTTCAGCCCCACCTAATGTACTGTATATTACATTAGTAAGTCCTCAACGTGCAAGATAGTTCATATCTTCTAAGAGGCACGGCAACGCTGTTGCAAAGCCCTTCAAGGTCGGCCCAAGGAGAGATGGCGTGCAGTGTCGGGGTGACAGCCTGTTCATCATGATTGGATCAGCAGGCCCTCGCATGGGGGTTAACACATCCCAGCATGCACTCTGCCCCCCCCAGACACCATTCTCTTCCCCTGCATACATAAGTAATCAAGTGCAAGGCCCATTGATGTCGATCACCAGCTCAGAGCTACAAAACAGTCAGATATCCAATTACTCCTTATGAAGGTCAGGATAAGTGGGGGGGTCAATGTCGGATCTGATATTTCGTTAAGACCGTAATTACTGGCTTGCCATCAGAAGCTTTACTACAATAATGAATAGGTGTCATATTGATGGCTTTTAAGATGAGGGCAGAGGTGCAGGTACAGACACAGGTGTTTACCTTCTTCATTGTTTGGATCGTTGATGACGAGTCATCCACTGAAGCGGTGGGAGAAAGTATCAGCAACCGCAGGAAGGCACCTTTCCACAATGCATCACTATAATGGAGCATCCCACATCACAGTCAAGCCACATGAAACATTAACTCAGTCAGATTAAATATGGGGAAAGGCTGTGGAGAGATTTGGCGAGGTCATACCCACCATTTTGCCGCTAATGGGTCCAACTCATATTGTGGTAATTTAATTACAGCTCCCACTGAAAGCAATTACTGGGTACTGTTGTGACACCTTCGCACTGTCTCGCCGTGATCTCTGTCTGAGCTGCTGCCGGCGCGACAGTTATTTCCTGTTCCTGTAAGTTTAACACAAAAAATGGGAGGAACTACTTTGTATTGAGGATTTCTCTCCCGTCTGACAACCAAAGGTGGAAACCAAAACTACTCTCCAGGGCAGCCAATCTGAGCAAACACCTGCACAGCCTGGGAAGATAGCGCTGAGTGACTTCAACCGGAAACTGCGTTACGTCGTGGAGTTACAAGACGTCCACGCAATTTCAGGTGTAAGCTGGACATGTAGTGTCACTGAAAACGAACAATTAACAGAGCAGTCACTGCGGTCCATGTAGCTGGTGCGTAGAAAAGTTACAAGTCAAAAGACTGTCAAATTTGTCTAAGTTTTGTCCTTGTCCTCCCACGCAGGTCCACAAAAACAAAAAAGGAGCCAGGAGCCATATATGAAACCTTTTGGCTGGGAGCAACAGCAAAAATAGACATTGAACAAACCTTGAAACACCTGTGAAGAAGACTACAACTGCCTCCAGTCAGCAGTGTTAAGAGAATAACTTGTTTATTTACAATGAGTCGCATTTTTGGAGCTTTGCCGGTTGTAAACGTCCCAGTTTTAACTCTGGAAGTGAAAATGATCGGTCCATTGGAAAACTTGGTTTGCGATGAAAATGGCGCACATGCTATTTGACAGTGAATGATTATAACAGACGTTGAGGAGTATTCACTTTCATTTGTATAATGTGGCTTAACTGGGACATTGCAACTACTTGTATGACTCAAAACAATTCAGTGACTGTTAGTTGTAGTAGGAAGGGATGGAAGAAAAAAGGACGCAAATCTCTTGAGCTCAGATAGGTGTGGTGTTACTGCTATTTCTGCTGGTTGGAGAAGAAATTAAAAGGGCCAGTAAAAGCTTTGCAGGGAGGATAAAGAACAGGGCCGTAATTTTCCTACGTGACCATCTACAATAGCTACATCCATTAAAAAACAGCGGCAACGACGACTGTCACAGCTGTACAGGTTGCTGTAAATCAATTTTATATAAAAACCACAAAACGTTACAAATATCGCAGATTTATGCTTGCAGGCAGAAGCAGCTCTGACATGGTGGAGTTTCAAATTGCAACCCAAATCAAAGATGTGTGTGTCACTCCATAAATGTCCTCATGCGGAATGAAAGACGCAGATTAACGGCGCTCCAGTTACATTTTAATGAGCACGTATCGACACAAACAATCAGGCTGTGGATACGTGCGCTCTCCGCTTATCCATTACAGCGGGACGGTTCAGTAGAGGAGAGAGCACAAGGCAGAAAAGGGAGAAGCACAAAGACGTGCGAATGCTTTGGATTTATTATCCGCCCCTCTGTGCCACACTTCCAGTCCATTCAGATCAAAAGTAGACTGCCACGCTAAGACGTTTGACTGATTACATTTTAATTTGGGCCTTGCATTGTATGCGACTGTGGTTTGAGGTGACGCGAGGGAGCCCACGAGTATAGAGACAATATTAAAAACCCACAGATAAAGCCACTGCAGCACATAGAGATTCCTGACAGATACACAGATTTCCTCGCCCTGTTTTATGTTGCGTTCAGCAGTTTAGGGCGAGAGAAATAAAATCGCTTTGTTTCGCATTCAGCAGAAAATGTGAATGAGCTTTTGGAGTCTTTGAATTTCAAGATGGCAGCCTATTAAAGTCATTTTGAGCGTATTCGTGTCATCGCCTGTGCTGACACAGCTCCCTGAAGATGGAGAGCTGGCTTGGTTTAATCATCTCACCCACAGTACCATGATCTCACACACACACAAAAAAAAATAAAAAATCGGCTTAGCCACAGATGACAACCCTGTGTGTGGTATATAGATGAGTATTTGAAGGGACAAGGTAAAATGTGAACAGCTGATCTTGTAAGGATCAGTTGCAGAACTATAAGAACTACAGGTATTGAAGAACATATATGTAACAAAGAAAAATGCATTTCACCAGACGGGCCTCAGTTTTGGACGCCAGCAGTAAGAATTCTCTCTTTAGTCATGGCTGGGGACTGCAGCTGGTGGGCAGCTTTTATCTTTCTCACTGTCACGCAGAGTTTACCTAGATTTCACATCAACTTCTCCATCCTCACCAGGGTAGAGACACAATTCTTTACATACAGAAATAAGGCAATTTCTACATGCGAACAGCCTTAATCACAGCACAAATCCCAGTCCCCAAGCTAAACCCGTCAAGCTCTTTTTTAAACCACGCTTAAAACAAATTGATTTCAGACAGAGGTAAAGGAAAGTCAATTTTGACAGATTTCATCAGCTAGCTGGCTGATGAAAGACAACGTCTCCAGATACTTTTAATGTTTCATGCCGAGTTGTTTCAAATGTCTTAAAAGTGCACTTGATGGTAACATATCGTGCTACAAGCCTGAGGCTAAAGTCAACAGGTCCCAGACATACAGGAAATGTTCTAACCAGTTGATGATCCATGTGGAAGACAAGAATATACTGTATTGTAGTGTCAATGTTGTATTTTAAGTATGAGAAGGAAAAGAAATGCAAGATCACACTCGTGAGTCACTCTCATCAGTCATTCCCAACTAAGTCTGGCTGCTTAGCTTAGTTGGAAAAGCAACACAGAGGTTATATACTGATGGCTTATTTGTGTTTTCAAGAAGTTTCACTTTTAACATTGGAAAAAGGAGAAAAAAATAAGCTTTTTAAATGACTGTTTACAGTCTTTTGGTATGCAACCATCTCGGATAGAGTTTGTAAGGGATTGCATCCAAATCCAATAAAGAGCAGGACAGAGCTGCTAATGCTGCCCTACATTCTGAAACAGTAGCATCTAGACCGGCTTTCACGCAGTGGGGATATAGTACACAGTGGATCTTCCTAAAATATCCTCAAGCCTCATAAAGTAATGTAGTCTACTTCCTAGGGTTACCGCTGTTGCTTTTAATTAGCCAGACATGCTAACATTTGAAGCTTACGTTAAAGCAGAAAAACACACGTTTTATTCCCTTTTAATTGTTTGCACACCAGCCTTAAAAACACTAGTATTGCTATTATCACAGCCCTGTGCAAATTGCATCATGATGTAGAGAAATCCAACGCTCTTCAGGCCTGCCACACCTCGTTACAGTTGCTAAGCTACAGTAGTACGTTTGAGTTAAACCGCTATTTGGGAGAAGGGTTTTGTGAATGGTCAATTCCTGATGCATTTTCAATTCAGTTTATTTTGTGTAGCCCAAAATCACAAATATGCCTCAAAGGGCTTTACAATCTGTACACATAACATCCCTGTCCCGGGACCTCACATCGGATCAGGAAAATCTCCTCCAAATAAAGATAGTAAAAACCCTTTCACAGAAAAAAAAAAAAAGGAAGAAACCTTCAGGAGAGCAACAGAGGAGGATCCCTCTCCCCGGATGGACAGACGCAATAGATGTCATGTGACCAGAATGAACAATGTAACAGAGTTACAGCACATTACATGAATATGAAATGATTCATATAATGAGTAGCAGACATGACCACGATCCAGATAACCACGATCCATGTCAGTAGAAGGAGGTAGCGATGAGGGGCCTCAGAATATTTTGTATGCTGCACATGCACATATTGTATTTTCGTACCAAGTTGTAGGCAGATACGTTTGTCAAAACAACAGCCCATTTAAAATGTCATAGACAAGACGTCTAATACAGGCAATACATTTAAAAATAAACAGTCTGGGCTGTGGACACATTCGCCTAACATTTCCTGTTGAAAAACTACTGTCGCGCAGGTTTCAATTTCTCCACTGGACCTCCCGAGGTTAAACAGCTGAAGGGTGTGAAAACAAAATGAGCTTCAAGTGTAAGACGACATTATAACCATGTTGATTAAAAACAAAAACGTACAGTTCTCAGAACTCAAATTCATTTGTGTTTTCAATGGAATGGGCTGTTCTCATCCAGTGCGAAAGATAATTAAATAGAAACCAAACCCAAGCTGTTTCACAATAAAACATGAACAAAGCAACCAAAAAGCACTTTGTTTTGATGACACACACGATAAATGATGTATGGGAAGACTGTGCATGCTACCGCGAGTCACATTAAAAATACAGAATGTACACACGACCAGGAAAAGACTGAGAACCGGGTTTCCTAAAACGTCTTACAAAAGGCAGTAAGAAAGTATTTAAACTTTCAGCTTTAAAAGGTTCTCTGGGCTCCACCTATTTGGAAAATGTGCTCGCTGAAAATGTCAACTCAAAATAATTCACATATTTTACACGGAACAAAAAGAGGAATGATTCCATATTTGTGTTGTGACCTTAAGTCAACCATTACCTTTCTTCACACCAAAGTCATCAGCCGAACAAAGCTGACCAGAAATGTCAGCCATTATCAGCAGAAGCCATTTGAAAAATTCCCAGAGATTTCTGCCGGGCTTTTTTTATTTGAGTGGATAAGAATAGATCAAAAGTGACATTGTGCTGACCTTTTGGTGCTGAACATCTTGGCAGCGTCTTCTTTCTCCTGCTTGGAGGCTTTGGAAGGTTGAGGTTTGAGGTTGACGTTTCAAACCTGCAAAACAACCACACACACAGACACACACACACACGTTAGATTTCCAGCATCAGTCAGGTCGCCCTCAAGTTGTCTGAATGCCTCGGCCACGCTGATCTCATCAACCTCCATTTGCCGGCCTCCAACTGAGCAATTCAAATTGACCGGGCACGGCAGGAGGAAACAAGCGGAACTCAGCCGACTCGACAAAGACAAAAGAGTCAAATGTCAGCTTTGATAATTTTGCTTTTCTTCCCCACAACCACACTGATTTAAACCAGAGTGGAATTAATTAGCAACGCGGCTACGCTGTAATGACTAGGGACAATTAAAACCCAATTAAAAAAGGAGGCGAGATCTGCTTGTGTTGGCAAACGTGTCACGTGTAGCGCAGCCTCTGAATGGTTAAATCCCCAACGTTGTATAATGGCTGCGAGTTAAGGTTATCAGAGACTGTGGAGGAGGACCTAGAGTAAAAGAAGATAGGGTTCAATAATTAATGCCGAGGCCTATGCAGGCCTCACTCCTCAACCTCTCCTGTCCGTAATGAGATGAGTGGAGGGCCAGAGGGAAGGAGAATGGGGTGATTAAAGCAGCCAGCGCGCGCGCACACACACACACACACACACACACACACACACACACACACACACACACACACACACACAAAGTTGTGTGACACTGGAAATGTCGGATAATTCATTCAGGCGACATGGAAACCGCGGATGCAGTCGCTTCTGTAAGTAATCAAAGGCATCCGTGAGTCAGACGATAGCAACACGGGCAAACGGCCACGAAAATATTATAGAAAGGAGAAAAAAGTATGTCACATTAAAATTGGCAGTTTTCAAAAAGAAAAGAAGAAGATTTTAAATACAGGCTGCAGTTAAGATGAATCGTTAGCGCAGTCGCACTGTTAGAAGCCACATACATACGCTGTTGTCAACAGTTTGTCACCGGTTTCACGCTCCATCAAGGGCGGCTTCACCGCTCTATAAAACATTTTATCAAACTATACTTTAAGCTTAGTTTGTGACATTTGGACTTGCACATCTATGTAAAATGAGTTGTTTGTGTGTTGTGTGTACATTACAATGCATGAAATATGATAATTAATAAGTGATATTATTATGAGGGATTTGTAATTGTATGCATATGAAGGTCACTTTTATTACTGTAGAATGATTGATGTGTGAATGAATGTTAGACAAATACTGCATAACATAACTGCATGACATGAACTACATGAGTTGTAGTTCTCTTGTTCGTCTGAGGGGGCGGAGCCGAATATTGACTTTTGAGACAATGGACACTACCCTTTTTGGAGAAGAAGACTGAAGAAGAAGTCTATTTCCGCCCCTGAAACGGCAGGGCCAATAATATGTTTACAAAGGTAATAAAACTAACTGGTGCGCAAACGCTCGGCCTCTTTCCTTCCGCCCAGCGAACCACTCGGACCTGTGTTCTGAGGTGCGCCGTGGATTTAAAGGGCCCGTGCGGGAGCATAAACTGTCTATCATTTTTTATTAAATATACTTTTACTATAATTCTTTTGGATCCCGGACCTCATTTCCCACCACCTCCCAGGATCTGAACATATATCTCACAACAGCCACGCCAGCAGCTCTGAGGCTGTGCTAATGCTGCGTTCATGCAATGTTGAGAAGAACATGAACAACCTCCCTTCACTCTGTCTGAGTTTACACATTATTCCAAGTCGGTTCCTCCTCCTACTGCGAGCTTTGCAGTTCTACGATATTGTTATATGCGGCCGGCATCCAAAACCAACAGGCTCCTAGCGTTAAAGCTAACATGCTAATGTTTAGCGGGTGTAGTTTGCTGTGATAGGCAAATTAGTTTAGCCTGTTAGCAAGCCAACGTTCGCTAAGTGGGCATGACCAATAAAAGACAAAGCTGATGGAAATGGCATTCATTTGCAGGCATTTGGTCATAAATTGGGAGAAATAAAAACATCGGACATGAAAGGAGCAACGCTAACATTTCTATGCGAGCTAGGTACCCTGCAGCACATTGAAGAGCGCGTCAACGCTATTGCACATGTCAGAGCATGTAAACGCTCCTGCACATTGAAGAGCATGTAAACGCTCCTGCACATGTCAGAGCATGTAAACGCTCCTGCACATTGAAGAGCATGTAAACGCTCCTGCACATTGAAGAGCATGTAAACGCTCCTGCACATGTCAGAGGGCATGTCACCGTGCTCCTTCCTTAATACCAATGCTCGTTTACTTTCGCTCCGGTTTCCCTGCGCGAGATCAGCCTGCTAGCTGCTGTCAATCACACATGACGACATTTTTTATATTATTTGTATAACTTAAAAACTATAATTAATAAAAACAACACAGCCCCTATCCTAAAAGGGGGCCGACTAAATGCAGTTCAGTTGGACTTTAAAACCACGAATGTCAGCCTCCTGGTGGCGCTAAAAGGTTATTTGCATTCATCCCTATGGGGACTATGAATATCAGCACATTTCATATAATAGGCCAGTAGTTGAGCTATATCAGTTTGGAAAATGGTTCAACTTTAAAGCAGCACATCATTTAACAGGTTCTGTTATTATTTTTTTAATATCTGAAACATTTCATACCATTATAGCAGCAGGGGGAAGTTAAAGAGATGAGAAATATCTCGCCATAAAGGGCTGCAGGTACATGCACACTGACAGCCAATTATTCTAAACTATTTCATTTCATTAAACAGAACTGTTTAATCTGAGGGAGAATTCAGAGCCCAGGGATCACAGAGAGAGAGAGATTTTCAAAGAGTCGCATAATTTCCTCTTCCATTGCTGTTAAAATGTGACTCATCCACCCATTCGTCACAGTGTTCCAGGGCTTTAAAGTGATTACACAGAGTGCTTTACCAAACCCAGCGCTCCCCTCAGAAAAAAATAATAACAAACCTTCCAGCTTTCTAGGGTCTATACTGAACCAGGACCAAAACTGAAAATACATTGAGACATTATTTGGGATTATACGAGGCCAGCTTCACCTGCCAGCGGGCTTAAAGTGAACATGAACCAATACGTTTCTTGTTTAAGCCATTTACAGTAAAAGAAGAAGCTACTTGACACAAACAAAGAAAGTGCTGCATAGGTGCACCACATAAAGTTAAGGGACTAATTTAGAACACAAATAGAAAAATAGATACATTGCATTTTGCTCAAACCTACGTAGCTGGATACCAAATTTGCACCAAAAATGAGACGTTAAAGTTCTCTTTAATTATAGCCGCTAGAAAGAAGAAGAGCATGTTCGTCGAATAAAAATGCGCTAGAAAACACCCCACCTTCGAATTTTGAAGTGTCTCAAAAAAAAGGCAGTTGCTAACAAGTGGCGAAAGAGACCACTAAACACCAATACGCAGACAAATCAAAATTGTCAAGAGAACCATAACCATTGCATCCCTCGATCACAGGTAAGAGAGATCTGCATTCACATTCCTCGGCAGATGGATTCTTAGAGGGATAGCGTACTGCTGCAATAACATAAGTTATATCAGAATTGGAGAACATTGCTTCAATGAGAAAAAATAAATAAGACTGATACCGCTTTTCTAACTCGCTTCGGTAAGAAGTGAGTTGGAAAAGCTGGATGACAGATGGTTCGTCCAATCACTGCCTGTCCTTTTCTAAACAGTTTCCAAAGTCGACGTGTGTCAGTAAATCATAATGTCTTCAAAAAGTTTTATTTTTTAATGGGTTTATCCGTTTACCTGCACTATCACCAATGCATAACCCTGCACCACAACTACACATCGGTGCGATGTGACCAGACCGTGTCTACTTCCATCTCTATGGCAAAAGAAGCTTGTTTGAGGACGTTCTCCCTGCCGAGCGTCATTAAGCCAGCCTTGTGTTTCAGTTTAATTGTCTTTGCGCGTTCAAAGCATCCTGACAAACACCATCAGCATCCAAGCATGTAATGGATCGAGGCGAATCCCAGACAGACAGACTTTTGCTGAGAGCTGCCGGTAGTAAAAAAAGGTGATGACACATACTAGGTGATGCGTTTGCTTTAACACACACAGCCTTGAGTTCAGGGCTGACTGAGCTATTTCACACAAAACAAAGATGAGCTAAGCATGTACCCAGCACACAGTTTCAGATGTAAATTTCAATCCTCCCTGAAGGGTTTGTGAATGACGAGATGGAGAAGGTAAATAAACATATCAGCTGCGGCAGTTCCTGGATGACATCCAGGGTGTTAGCAGGAGAAGTGGAGTATTGATCAGAGGCAGGATTAGCTGGCCCAGCATGCAGCTAAATCAGTAACGGCTGTGAAGAAGTACAGAGGCAGGAAAACAACAGCAGCCGTGTAACACAGTACAGGATACTTTAAAGCAAGGGCACGGGCGTTTTCTCCTCTAATACGCCTCAGAAACAGTCGGGAAAGAGGAACATTTATCGGCTGAGAAAGTGTAGGCAATGTAGATATTTTTTTTTGTCTAAATCAATTCCCGTTGTTGGTATGTCGACTGTCTCCATGCTCGAGGGGGTGACCAGTTCACTGACATGCAACTGGACAAGAGGTGTAACAATGTCTTGTTCAGAGTCAACACAGAACATGTCTTGGTTTTCTTATGTTATAAAACACAAGGATTCAAAGCAAAACATTCAACTGAGAGTAAATCAACGCCCGCTTAGAAATCATGAGCGTTTGGTGAGTAATAAATATATATAGTCCTGTAGCTGCAGTGGCATTTTAATCAGGGCCCACTTCGCTGCAGTGATATGACTCATCTTCCCTTCTGTTCTCCACTCCCCTGTCCCGTCGCCGTCCCATTGTCTGCACCTCACCAGTGTTTACATCTCTCCCTGCCTCCCTCGTCTCCCCCCCTTTCATTTTCTTTGGCCTGTGCAGCCCCGATTGCGGCACGTTTCCTGAACTAATAGGGGTCACATTAGCCTGGCAGGAAACACAATGCCGTGATGGAAATGCTCCGTCAATTACCGGGCGACGAATAAACAACTCCTTCCTGTCATTTTTTTCGACTCATATTTGCGTTGAGCTATTGCTAATGGTTGCGACGCGTGCTTGTTATCTGCTGGGGGGCATTTTTTCGTCTCCCCGGAGGAACTCGGCAACATGCTCGAGGTCGGTGGCGTCATTGGGTGATGTTTGCCGTTGCCCTGGATGAGAGCTAATAAAACATCTCAATGTAAATGTTGCCAGACTCGCCAGTGAACGGGGTAGTGGATTCATCTCGCTTGGACTTCAACAATTTCTATTTTGTTATTGGGTGGATTTGGACAGAAAAGCTTAAAATCGAACTAAGTGTAAAAGTAAGATAATACCTAACACATTGAGGGGTTGAAAGAAATTAAATGAGTTTACTTCTTATTTCACCACCTAATAGAGCAGCAGGAGGCTCATTGTAGGCTGAATCATAACGGCCATATCTTTTATAGACAGGCAGCTTTGGGTAATATTATCTATGCTTATGGAATTTCACAGCGATGAGGTTAAAATATGCAAGGCTTCTCAAATGACTATTTCCACTAAACAGAAAACGAGTTTGAGCTGGCTGAGTTCATTTAATATGTTTTATTAAACTTTTCGAACCCGGTCTCATTATGAATTTAAATACAAGATAACAAGGTACTAAAAGAAAAAAAAAAGCATGCATGTAAAGTGAGCTCTCTGGCTTCAGAAATTAGCCATAAAGTAATTCATGGATACTATGTGACATGATGGAGAGATCACCCTGTTGGTACATTTGAAGCTACAACCCACAACCACCCCGTCTAGACTGCAACTGTTCAGACGCGTTTTTTTGACTCGCACATCTCACACAACAGATACTTTAATATATGCAGATATCTGCAACAGCTCAACGTCTCGGCTCACGGGCGCAACCGCGGCTAGAAGCTTTTATTTAGGCTTTACGTCTATTTTTCCCCAGACAGACAGGTGCAAACGTGGAATAACTGTCTCTGTGCAAGAGCTGTGCGAGTAGAAACCACGTCTGATACACCTAAAGTCTAGACTGGGGGTTAGCCAATTGTTAGCCAATTCCCCTTCCAAAACAATAAAAGTGGGAAAACAGGAGAGGTTTTGAGTGAATCTGGAACCAGGAGACTAAGCACAGCCTAGCATAAATACTGGAAATGTGCAAAATCTGCCTACCAACACCTTTAAAAGCTAGCTAATCCACTCATTGTGTCCCATTTGCTACAACAAACTAAACGTAAACCATTTACGGCTTTAGAGCGAGTTCCGCGCTACAACTACTTCTTCTGAGGCAGGCAGATATTTTTGTTGTTGCTGCTCGCTGTAGCTTCATATTTTTAGGACAGACATGAGTGGTCCAAATCTCGGCCAGAAAGCAAATATGGCAAAACATCAAACTATTGCTAGCTGAACCGTGGCTCTGCAAACATATCAGACATAAACATCAGATATTTTTGACAAAAATAAATCAAGGTTCACTAGCTTTTAAGCAAATGAAACTGGCTCAGGTGTAATAGCACAATGCACATGTGGAACAGTGGTCACATGATAATGGTTGGTGACGGCTGTATATGGTGGAGATTGCAACCCAAGAGGTCCGTGGTGTCATGTTGGAATGACACTACAACTGTACGTCGATGACGCGCGAGCAAGGTACTTGGATCGATCTGCCATCACGATCTCTCAATTTGAATACTTAATATACAATGTTTATTATAATAGTTAAACAAATAATGCTACAAGATCCTGAATAATCTTTCAAACAATTGTGTCCCCGCCTTTAATAAGATTAAGATTCCCTCTGAGCATTTCCCTCAATTCCTTCAACTTTCACGCCCTCATGAGAAACGCCATCTCCTGCACATTACATAAAAATATGTCGTTCTGTAGCTCTAATAGAGGAGTCTGGCGGGTCGATGACAAAAAGAATTAACCACTTAAGAGATATTGACATGAAGGCCTGGCAACAAAAGTCATTCCTCACACCAAGGGAACGAGTCTCTGCTCTCGCTTGCATGCACAATATAACACCATTCCAGTCAGGAACTACACAGCCCCGTGAGATTACATTATGCCAAGAAAACTACTGAGAATCTCTTCTTCACAGCTCACCGTTTACTCAAAATAAACCTCTGCCTTCCCTGGGTGATCTATTTCTGTCTGTGAGTGTTCCTGAAGTTTCTATGTGCATGGAGGCTGCACACGATGATGACAATAGTAGGGAAAAAGAAGAAACCTCAGCTTTCAAGCAGAGTAGCTCATGGCAAGGTATGTACGGGAGCTAGAACACTGTCAGTTTGAGTTAAAGACATACACACAGTCGGGGTTGGGAACTGCTGAGTCACTTCACCGTGTGATATTAGGCTGACAGAGACAAACGCCCGTGGAGTATCAGTCAAAAATGACCCCATCCCCCTTGCTTTGATTAAATTAGCTTTCAAGCCGTGTCCCAAAGTGGAACCAAAGGCAATGGTCGCTCAACTTAAGTGACGGGGGCCAAATCTGAGTTTAGTTCGCCAACAGCGTCGCCTTCTTCCCATCAAGTTACGTGGCGGCGGTTTTGTGATGCGTGTCATCTGGCTGTCACATTATCGCTCCGTTTGCAAGGGAAGGGAATTGCACTCGGAACATGCCCTTGATTTACCCCAACAGCTATTTGGACGTTAAAGTCAAATCGGCCGAAAAAAAACAAGGCGGAACCGAAGAAATGAGCGCGGAACCATTACTCTCAGACCACCAATGCAAGAGAAACCGATTTTAACCACTTTGTGAAACATCTATACCCAAAAGGAGGGTATCCGCCATCCTTTATGCTACCCATGATGCATCATGTGGACTGGGAGGAGACAGAAGAGGGCGGTTTGTTGCCATGCTCAAGAAAGAAGAGTGAGAAGTAGAGGGGGTTGGGTCACTGGGTTGGGTCCCTGTGGCTTAGCAAGGCAAATCCTCCGTAATCCTGCAACCGGTCCCATGGTGCCGATTACTGTATGTAGGTAAAGCCATTACGGCCCCAGACCAAGCCTTTGCCGCTACCACGTAAGCTACATCCCACAACTGCCCGTCCTGTTGTTCACCTGCTCTCTTTTTAAGATGACTGCTGAGTGAGTTTATCCTCCATAAATCTCTTTTGAGATAATCATCATTAGCGGGATAACAGGGAAAGAGTCAGACAAAAGAGATGAAGATGACAGTTCGAGGTATTTATACCAAGACGAGGGAGGGCTGCGGGGGGGCAGCTTTGTGGCTGCGCGACGTCGCCCCTACATGTAAGCATAAGTCCTTCCCAGCACACCGCACATGGAGCACTTAAGTGGCACCGAGTCTCTGGGGCATCTTTGTCTCATGGCGATATGAACCCCCGCTAAACAACGTAATGGAAGAATGCATTTTCTTGGAAGCGTCCAAATTCGCTTTTCAGCTGGATTCCGGGAATCACGTTACAACAGACGGCCACAAATCACTGCGTCACTGCCCTTGTCATCATCTAATTGCTTTCTTGTGGCGCCAGGACATTCATCAATGTTTTGGAACACCACAACTCTTTATTATTCCAATTTATTGCACTGTATGTTCTCATTATAAAGACTTTGGATGACCTCATCTTGGACTCTGGGAAATTGTAGCGGCCATTTTCACACGAGAGATGATCAAAGATAACCTGTGAGTCTTCATACATACACTCATGGCACACGCCAAAGGCAGCTGGTAAGAGCCATCTTGTTACACGCTGCCGCCGACTTTCTACTTAGCTGCCGACGATGTCGCCCCCTGGCTTGTAGGAGAAGGGCGAATTAGCCACCACTCTAGAGCCTGCAGCCTCTTCCGTAATGGCTGACGGGAGGGAAGCGCCGGGTCACGTTTGTACCGGGTGAAACAGCCGGCGATGAGGTGATGGGTATGAGTTGAGACGTGCACAGCAGATGCCTCTCCCATGCTGGAAATGTTGAATGTTTTTTGCACGGCCCGAAAGTCGTTCCCTCTCAAGCCATGACTTGCATGTTACGACATCAAATCAAAATTTCCTGGCCTTGCGTAAATTTACAGGTGGCCAAAAAGTCTGTCGTTTCCTCTTCCAGAGAACAACGCATCGGCATCTGTTATTATACAGCTATTTGTGGAGATTGCTATTTTTTAAAGAGCTGCCGAGTCCGCCATATAAAAGTAGTTTGGGAAGTGTGTTGTCGCCCATTTTGGTACATTTAATGAATTGAAGTGCTTTTTAGTTTTTTTGGCATGTGAAATAGCCCATGGAGACCGAGCAACTACAGGGTTCTTATGTAGCCTGAACAAAGTGCTGAACAGAGTCAGAACGCTGGTCCATGATCAGAGGGGACGGGTTTTGGTTGCAGACGAACCCCCTTTTACCAATTTCATTATTTAAGATTAACGGTCTCACGTGGCTCTGCCCAGCATCGTTCAGCCTCAAATGCGTCTTTATTCCATGTCATTGCAATAACTCCTAGTAGCGTTTCAGTAGGATTCAAACACGGATCAGCATTATCTGCTCAATGTAAAAGCAGATTGTGCTAGATGTCGTCTCAGGAAACACCTCAGTTCAAAAATGGCAGCAGCTTAACACCCACAAAGTGGGTTTTCAGGAAACAGTCTTCCTGGCCAAAAGTCAGATGTGATGTTGGTAATTCAGTCGACACGTGTGTGTGTGTGTGTGTGTGTGTGTGTGTGTGTGTGTGTGTGTGTGTGTGTGTGTGTGTGTGGTAGCAGAGACAGATGAGATAGTCGCAGCTGTTAAAACACCACATGACTTTAGATCCTTTCACAGATGAATCGGAGAGATACCGAATTTCGTCGAGGCCACCTTGATAAACATCAAGCCTCGTCCTTTACAGCTCCGGCTTATCGGCACGGAAACAAAGCATCAAAAGCATGAAAGCACAGTTTGATATACTCAAAACGTATTTCGTTAGAACCAATTGAATTTGTTTCTTTTTTTTGTTTTTATAATTTCTGCTAAGTGAATATGCTTCAGTTTCATCCCGGCAAATCTCAACGCGGAATCAATTGGTGACAGTAAGCACTGGCTGATGACGGCAGGGCGAAGGATTAATCAAAACCAGCAGGGCCGTGCATAATTCATCACGAGAGTCATCATTCAAGGTGTGTGTGTGTGTGTGTGTGTGTGTGTGAGTGTCATGCTTTGCAGTAATAATAGAGGTGATTGTGCTCCTTTTCTCCACTACGACAACAGGTTCTCAACATGTGGATTGTCATTTTTATGATTAGTCCGAAATTTCTATTTGATGACTAGAAGTCAGAGTTAAGAGATAACACGGTTGCTCATTTTATTTGATTGGACGAATGACGAGAAAACTAAGCGGCAACGACGATTTACTGTTTGAGTCGCTTTTCAAGCGATTAGTTTCTCAATGGAAAAGATGCGTTTCTTTTCTGCATACCGTATAATAGTTCGGCATTGGACGATATGAACGCATCATGTCGCCACCTTTATCATGGGAAAAATATTTGTGATTTACGATATTATCCCAATAATCATCAAAATATACTTAAAATGGCACTTAAACATAGAAGACACAAATATGTTTCATGCGTCACGTCATCTTTTTTTTTAGGAACATCCTCTTAAGTGAAAAACAAACTATTTTAAACAAGATAATCATAAATCATAATGTCCTGCTGCAAAAATTAAGGATAAAAATAAATAGAAAATAGCAGCATCATGTCACTGTTTTTTCTCACATGATCAATTTTCTGTATTTTAAATCATTCTTTATGTTGCACTTCTCTTTTTCAAGTCACTCATGTGACGATATTTGATAATGGAAATTAACCATAATCAACTTATAGTTAGTGTTCTTAATTGCAATCCACAATAAATTCCTATATTGGTTCAGCCCTAATGACAATATACTAAATACAGTATCTTTGGGTTCGTGACTTTTAGTTGGACGAAACAAGCCATCTGAATATGTTACCTGAGGCTGCGGGAAACTGACAGACACTTTGATTTAATACAATATTTCACAGACGGAACTATTAAAAATCGAGATGTATTTGGCAGATAAAAATCAACATTGAAAATAATTGCAGCTCCTTGATTCAAGGCATTATTAGGAAAAAGGTTGAAATTAACAGATGAAGAAGAACATTGTCTTCTCACTAATATGGACCACCAAGTAAAACGACACAAGCAACAGTGATCCCAAAAACGAGTCAGCCCAACACCTGCGTCTCATCGACCACGAACATCTCACCACCAGAGAGCATCAGCGGCGATGGACAGTAACACGGCTCGGCTTCATTTACCTGAACACGCTGACCCCGCTCTGGGCTGATATGTTTTATGAGGATGTATAATAAGAGATTAAGGAGGCCGGACAATATACACCTTATGGTGCTGTGCTTTACTGCATTATGCAATGTGGTAATAGGCTTAGCTACATGCTTCGTTGCAAGGGTGTGGGGAGTTTTGGGCTGACTCACTTCATTAAGTCTCCCTTCCTAAGAGCTTTGTAGTTGCTGAGGAGTGAACTTTCCACACTCCCACATTAACACTGACCTCAGACGGCATTTACTCTACTGGAGGTAAACATCCACACAGGATTCACAGCTGCCAGGGTCCAGCAGACAACATGCAGCCTCCCGGTCCGTCTCTGCCTGCCAACAGATCACCGCCGCCGGCCACAACAGCACCCACCATATACTAATATATTTGGTTTTAGACATTTATTTACATGCATCTACCATTTTAATCATATATTGCACTGCTTTTGTAAACCTAAGGCCTTTGGTAAAACGATTTCTAGCACCAAAACAGTTCGACCACAAGTTATGTTTTCACAAGAGATATGAAGAATTTCCAAAATCGAGATTACATTTTTCAGCATTAGGGCCATATTATCACTTTCCACCTGTGCCTTAGGACAATGGTGCATTGTTATAGAGAGCTGAGATTGTTCTGCAATTTTTTTATGTAAAAAGTCTACAGTGATCTGACCTTATCGCACTTATAGCAACTTCCCTTCTCCTCCAGCCCCTCTTTATGTTCCTATACTACTCCTGCAGGGAGTCCCCTACCTACTTTTGCCAAGACACACACACACACACACACACACACACACACACACACACACACACACACACACAAATGCTAAAGATAAACAGTACACAAGCTGCCTCTCGACAGTAGTAGAAGTCCAATTAAACGACACAAACGGCACCCAATGCCGCGTTTGGGAACATTACAGCGACCCGTTCACCTGCATGTCACCTGCACCGTGTGGAAGCATCGCGAGGAGCAGCATCCTAACACAACTATTTTTAAACCCATCCCGTTTCCCGAGGAGCTCCGCCAGCTGCACGGAAACACAACACTTTGCAAACATTAAACCTTTATACATATTTTTTGGGGTTTGTAAAAGGCATACGACTTCTCCGGCCGTATTAAAATACGAGTCGTTTCGGAAATAACGAGAACACGTCGCTGCACCCCGGTACTCACTTTCAGGAGGGACCTGACGCAGAAGGAGCCGCTTCAGACGGCCGCAAACATTTTTCGGACACGCGACTCAGGTATCGGGAGTGTTTGTTCGTCAGGCGTGCAGCATCGCGGGAATGTACACACACGGGCTTATATGCGGAATCATTTTACCTTCTCCTAATAGAAAGTACCATCGGTGCGACGTAGGAGAGGGGAGGAGCGGACCGTACCAAGCGGGCGTCCCATCAAGGCGAGAGTGTGTGTGTGCGTGCGTGCGTGTGTGTGTGTGTGTGGAGAGCTGTCATCCTGGGATGCACTGGAATGACAATGATACAGTCGTCGCAGTGAAGGGTGGAAGTAAATGTGGAACTAGTAGGTGGAAATAGAGTGGAGTAGAAGCGTGTAGTAATTTCATCAGCAATTCAATTCCAGCCTCCCTGCTGTATTCCCCTTTAAAAGTAGGCTACTTTTAAAACCATGCTGGAAATGTATGTAGTGTAGCATTTATTGAAGGTTCTAGAGAATAAACTGGACTTGTTTCTTTCATTCGGCTCACGGGCCTGTCTCACCACGAAGCTTCCGGATATATGTTGTCTTCGACATGAGGCACGGTTGGCTAAAATGGCAGCGTAGAGTAAACATATCCTAGCCACATTAAACATTTACAGCGTTCACATACTGTAGTACATTGACATCGGACCGGCATAGAGTTTGAATAATTAAATCTTCATTAAACTATGTCTAAAATAAATAGGATTGAATTCCTGCACGAGGCAAGTTTTCAAAGATAATAAATTCAAAATTCGGACCGATGTCCCCCGCAAAAAAATACGTCAAAAGCGAGAGGCAAATATTTTTGCATTACCGATTGAATTAAACATATGACACGATGTTTGACACTTTAAAAGATAATTTTGCAAGTCAAAGAAGTCCCAGTTTGTCATAGGTTTGTTGTTGTAGAATTTGGCTTTGTGTGAAACGGCGTCATCTCTCTCCTCGGACAATGAACGTCACCAACACCAACATGGCCGCCACGTAGCTTGCTAGTAGTTTAGCCATGTTCTACACACAAATATAACGCTATTTTACCTAATGTGTTGTATCCAGCGACTCTTTTTGTAAGCTGCTAAGCAAAAGAACTAGCCAGACCCGTTGTTCCTGTGAGTACGTCCCAGTACAAATAACGAAGGCATCTAGCATTAGCGTCAGTGAGAGCCATGAGCTAACCACTGTGAAGATTATTTATCTTGATGATATGGTTGAATAGTTGTTTGTAGTTTACACAGGGAGTTTACCAAGGAGGGATTAAAAAATGAAAAAAGGTCACATTAATCTTCCTTTGTAAATGTATGGAGGTCCATGCAGTTATCACATACAAATAACACGGTTGAGATTGACTGTCAACATTCAAAATAGAGAGAGGTGGCTAACAGGACTGACGCACGAATATACAGGATTGCACCATAATCCAGAACAGAAAACTGAAGTAGTGAGGTTAAGTGAACATCAGACGTTAACGGTCCTTAGCCATTAGAAGTCATTTGTGATTTTTTAAAAGCAGTAATACTTTCGATTTTATATATTGGTGACTTTGGTTACCTCTAGGCCCTTGAATCTAATTCTCATTCATTAAGAAATATGACCAAAAATCAGTTCTGAATTACATTGTTTTATAGGCCTATCAAGCACACAGTTTATGGAAAGCCTATTGATATGATGATTAAAGGGCATTTTTAACTCACTCTAAACCGTTGACACAGAGTAAATCCATGTAGGAATTTAATCTGACAACAGTGGATATAAAAGGTTGCCGCTGTCACTCACTTGCCCCACAGAGACAGAATACTAATAGAATATTATAGCAATGGGTGATTAATCAAATAGCAAAAGAGGTCTCTCAACTCTATTTAGTCATATGTGTATGAGCTCCTCAGACAAATATGCCAACTGAGTTAGATATGACAGAATTTCAAGTTGGCCAAATGGCTCTTTATGAACTATTATGTCGAGATTAGACGCATCATCCTTGAAAAGTTGTGTCCGTAGAAGATCATCAAAATCAAAGCCTGGCTGTGCCCAGTGGAAAACAACTCGGGCTGTTGCTTTACATTAAATGTGTGGCCTTGTGAGAGCACGGCCTCATATAAACCACTGCTCCCTATCCAAGCTGTTGCTCTCATGCACTATAAAGTTGTCACTGTGGGTGGAAAGGAGAAAATACAGATATCAAAGTGGTTCAGTGTGGGGGTCTTGAGGTCGCAGAAAGTAATTCACACGAGCGCTGACAAAACATGCTTTTGAAACATTGCTGTTCATGGTTGTGCATTTATGTTGTATGTGTTGTTGTGTCAAGATGGTGATGTAGACATATGAGGCCTCTCTCTCTCTCTCTCTCTCTCTCTCTCTCTCTCTCTCTCTCTCTCTCTCTAGAACCACATAGACAACACCAGGAACGCCATGCCCACTAAGTTGGAAACTGCATTTCTCAAGTATAAATGAAGACTTGTTACTGTATTGATTGATGGTGCACTTCAGCAGCAAGGGACTAAAATCGATGAACGCCACATGGAGTCTGAAGACCGAGGGCTGAAGACCGATGCCTGCAATGCCTCCCCTCCCGAACACCCTAGAGCTCACTCATAAATAAATGAGGGAGACAGTGCGTTTCCTGAAAAATCGCTTCGCTTTGAGGGGGAAGAGGCCTCAGTATACCTTTTCACAATGAATCATCCGTAACCAGGAGAAAAAAATGCCCATAAAGCTATTAGATATTCTTCACTCCACAAATACCCGTCCTGTTTTTTTTATGGAGCGGAGAATCCATTCATCAGAAATTAGTTAAAGAGACACTTTATTGCAGCAATAACATTTAGTGTGATTATTCTCACACCCATCGTAAAACTGTAAACAGTCTTGCACAAATTAATTTGGCTTGAGACACAGTAAGTATGAATTTCTCATCTGAGTGAGCCTGAGTCTGAAATTACTTGGAAAGCATTGTCAGTAATGTGAAATAAAGCTCAACGGAATAGTTAGAAAGAAAACTTTCCACAGCACCTCACCTGGCATGGAGTTTCAACAACATGGAAAAAAACACTCTTATTGGGTTGTATTTGTAGTGTAGCAAGAAATTGACAGAAAACATTTTAATTCTGGCAGTCAGTGATGGGTTAAAGGAGTTAATTCCTTCATTTAGCATCACTGAACTCAGGCAACAGCTCTTTGGGGAGTGTTTCGAGCTAAATGGTAACATCAGATCATATTTTCTCTATTACCGATTCAGCGGTGGTTCTGCGATCCTTTGCTTTCGAAAGCATTTCATACTGTTGATCGTAAAATCCTACTCCACAAGCTGCAGTCTATAGGTCTGTATGAACCTTACAGAGATAACTCAGACTGTTGTTGCTGATGGTACCTATTCAAGCCATTTTACCATCAGGATTGGGTTTCCACAAGGCCTTGGTCCATTTACATTGTACTTAAATTACATTACTCTTCCTAATCAATACTAAAAATGTCAATTTGTTTGCTGATGATATATTGTTATATGTGCCAGGTTCCACGCAAGACCAAGCACTGACTCGTTTTCAGTCTGCTTTTGACCATTTCCAATTATCAATTCATATATACTGTATATAGACCAGTTATAAATGCAAAGTAATTCAACTAGGCATTCTCCACCTCATTTAAATCATACAAATACTACGGACTGTCATTCAATATTCATATCAACATTTCTCTTAAAAATGTAAAATCAAACTAGGCTTCTTGTACAGAAAGGATGTCTGTCTTCTTTCAACCGTAAAACTATTATGCAGTCAACTTTCACGTCTGTCCCTGACTATGGAGGTGTATTCTGTATCGTCATGCTGTTGTCAAACCCTGTGTATCACAGTGTATTGAGCTTTATCACAAAGGACACATTTTTGACTCATTATTGTTCTCTGTATCACACAGTGTTACAGTCAAGAAGAAATGTCCGTCTCATGGATCTGCAAAACCTGACGGCATCAGCCCCAGGGTCACGAAGACCTGCGCCATCCAGCTGTCTGATGTCCTGCAAACATCTCTTCAACATGAGCCTGAAGCCGGAGGAAGTCCCGGTTCTGTGGAAGACGTCGTGCCTGCTTCCTGTTCCAAAGAAGACGACTCCATCTGGCCTCAACGACTACCGACCGGTTGCTCTCACATCTCATGTGATGAAGGTGCTGGGGAGGCTGGTCTTGGCCCTCCAACCGCAAGTGAAACCCTCACTGGACCCTCTGCAATTTGCGTACCAGCCCTGTGTGGGAGTGGACGACGCCATCATCTACCTGCTGCAACGAGCTCAGTTCCCCCTGGATGGAACTGGTGGCTCTGTGAGAATCACTTATTTTTTTATTTCTCCAGTGCATTCAACACCCTCCAACCACTGCTGCTGAGTGAGAAGCTGCAGGTGGTGGGCGTAGACACGTCCACCGTCTCCTGGATCACTGACTACCTCACAGGCGGACCACAGTTTGTCAGACTGGGCCATGTGCTGTCTGATACGTGTCAGTGGTACTGGAGCGCCACAGGGAACTGTTCTGTCCCCCTTCCTGTTCACCACGGACTTCCAGTACAACTCAGGGTCATGCCATCTGCAGAAGTTCTCTGATGACTCTGCAGTGGTCGGGTGTGTTAAGGATGGACGGGAGGAGGAGTACAGGGCAGTAGTGGAGGACTTTGTGGAGTGGGCTGGTAGAAATCACCTGCTTCTGAATGTGGCAAAGACCAGAGAGATGGTGGTCGACTTCAGGAGGAAGATGATGGCTCCACAACCTCTGAGAGTTCTGGGAGAGGACGTGGACATGGTGGCGGAGTACAAGTTCCTGGATGTCTCAATCAACAGCAGACTGAACTGGAAGACCAAAATGAACGCTGTGTACAAGAAGGGGATGAGTCAACTATTTTTCTTGAGGAAACTAAGTTCCTTTAATGTGTGGTGAAAGATGTTGGAGATGTTCTACCAGTCTGTTGTGGCCAGTGCTCTGTACTTCTCCGTAGTCTGTTAGGGGAGCAGCATTGGAGCTGGAGACACCAACAGACTTCACAAACTGGTTAAGAAGGCCGGCTCCATCATTGGCTGCAAACTGGACAATCTTGAGAAGGTGGTGGTGAGGAGGACACTGAAGAAATTGTCCGGCTCCGCTGTCACAAAGACAGATAAAGGAGATCATTCCTGCCCACTGCAATACGACTTTACAATAAATCACCTTTGGCCAAATAAATCACTCAACCATAACACTGTTTCACTGCTGTTTACTGTTTGGTTGCATCTTTGCACTATTGTTTTGCTAGTTAATTTAATATAATATGATTCTATTTTATTCTATTTGTTTTATATATTGTGCATTTTATATTTAATATTGCTTTACCTGTTTGTATAAATGCTGCTGTAGCAAAAAATGTCCATCCAGGAAGAATAAAGTTATCTATCTATCTATCTATCTATCTATCTATCTATCTATCTATCTATCTATCTATCTATCTATCTATCTATCTATCTATCTATCTATCTATCTATCTATCTATCAATTCATTTACAAAGCTCTACTGTTGAGGCTTCCAAACTACATCACATATCCCCTCTCGTTTATATCTAGGATCTACAGTACACAATCCAATAACCACTTAACCTTAGAGATCCCTCATGTAGTTATGTTGGCAGAACACGTGTCAGGTACGATGCACCTTTTAAATGGCTTGGACTGCAAACTGCACTCTAACTAGAATATTGCATACCCCTTGGAGATTTTTAAGCTTTATTATCTGATTGTTTTAAATTCCTGTGTATTGTGTAGTTGTGTTGTTGTTGAAAGGAGATTTTAACTCAATGAGACTGTCTGATTAAATAAAGATGTTTGATGTTTATGTTGTAAATCCAAACCGAATGGGAAGAAAACATCCTTTTAACCCTTTTATAGAATGTGTTTTGCTTAAACATTAATTGGGTCACTAGAGACCAATGAGATGTAAGTTTACATTGTTTTTACTCTTGCAATTGCTTGATGCAAGAGGTAGTAGGTAACGTTGTGTTTACCTGTTTGGCGATATGATGGCTTTGACCCGACTATTAAGAAATACAGAGCAGGAAAATGATGAAGCTAGCTCAGACAACATGAGCGGTCCAAAAGGAAACCAGGACTGATGAGGAAACCTCATATTTACCTCAACTGCCTCAACAATGCTGCTATAAACACACAAATAGTTTTCCTGGCCAACTTGGGAAACCAGAATATATTACAAGTGTTGCACTTTCCTGGAAGACCTCCATCCTCGGCTGTTGTGTCCGTGGCTAGAGACGAGGAAAGCGGTGGCATGACTTCCAAAAGCTGATGGATGCTCTTAAAGTCTTTGTCAATGTATTAGCAGGTATCATGGTGCATGCCCACCCTCTTATTTAGTGTAGCATGGTAATAATGGCTAATTAGCTGCAAACAATATACAAGTACAGCTGATACTGATGGGAATGTCATTCGTTTTGCAAGTAGTTGGTCATGCACCAAGGACAAATTACAATAGTGCTAGAAGAAAAGTCAGTG